>NW_006921640.1:475955-489309 GCF_000298275.1 Orycteropus afer afer
TGCTGTTGGAGACCTCTCGTATCACCCCCACCTGGGTCCCTGTGGCTGACTGTTCCCTGTCTGGCTTCCTGGCTTTTAGTCCCCTTTCTCCTGCTCTTCTGGCCTGCATCTTTGGGCATCCCTGAGTTGTCTCTCCTCACCTATATCCCTGGGGCTGACTGCTCTTCTGTCCTGGTTCAAGGCTTTTATCCCCTTTCTCCTGCTCTTCCGGCCTGCTACTCTGGCCGGGCCTGAGTTTCCCCTCCTCACCTAATCCCTTCGGCTGATTGCTCTTCTCTTCGGCTTCCTGGGTTTTATCCCCTTTCTCCTGCTCCTCCGGCCTGCTACTCTGGGCGTCCCTGCATTGTTTCTCCTCACCTGTAACCCTGGAGCTGACCACTAGGGTTGAAGTCAACAAAAGTAAAAATCCTGCAACAACAGTTATTGTTAGGTGCCATCAATTTGGCTCCAATCCATAGCAGCCCTGTCTACACTAAAATGAAACACTCTCTACACCTGTGCCATCCCCACAATCCCTGCCACGCTGGAGCCCTTCAATGCAGTCACTGTGTCAGTCTCTCTCATTGAGAGTCTTCCCCATTTTGCTGACCATACTATGACCTTACCAAGCATGATATCTTTCTCCAAGGACAGGTCCCTTCTGATAACTTTACCAAAGTACATAACACAAAGTCTGGCCATTCTCATTTCTAAGGAGCGTTCTGGCTTTACTTCTTCCAAGATAGATTTGTTCATTCTTCTGGAAGTCCGTATCATTTTCAGTGTTCTTCATTCACTGTGGTAGTTAAGCTTGGGTGTCAACTTTGCTAGCCATGGTTGAGTGGCTGGGCAACTAGTTGTAGTATTCCCCATGATGAGACTGGTAATCAACTCCATGGTGAAATCTACTGTGAGCTGCTGAGTAGCTGCCTTTTGGTATGTGGTCTGCTTCCCGTATATAAGACACAGCTTTGGGAATGGTCTCCAGCGTATCATACGCTTGAACCCTCCCGTTGTTCAGCAGCCTGCCATGCTCTGCCAACCTTGGGACTTTCAGTGGACTGAATTAATGGTCTGCTGTGTGGTTTGGTAACATCAGGACTGTGCCTTTTTACTTGTCAGCCTTGGGCTTGTCAGTCTCAGCCGCCAGTAGCTGTGTGAGTGAAGAAAAGCCTCTAGCTCCAGTGGGCCAGGAGCAGGAAGTGGAGCTGAAACCCAAGGTTGAGGGGCTTTCACCCAGCCCCTGCAGCCTGGCACTTTGAACTTGGACTTCTAGCCTCCCAAATCATAAGAGAATAAACTCCTGTTTGTTCAAGCCATCCCAATTGTGGTATATTCCTGTCAGAGCGGCACTAGGTAACCAACACTATAGTTCAAATGTATCAATTCTTCTGCAATCATCCTTATTTATTGTCCAGCTTTCACATGCATATTGGGATATTGAAAAAACCATTGCTGGAGTCAAGTGCACTTTAGTCTTCAAAGTGACATCTTTGCTTTCTAAAGAGGTCTTTTGCAGCAGATTTGGTCAGTACAATATGTCATCTGATTTCTTGATTGCTGCTTCTATGTTTGTTGATTGTGAATCCAAGTAAAATGAAATCCTTGATGACTTAAAACTTTTCTCCATTTATGAAAATGCTGCTTATTAGTCCAGTTGTGAGGATTCTTGTTTTCTTGATGTTGAAGTGTAATCCATACTTTCAGCAAGCAAGTTATGTCATCTGCTATCACAGATTGTTAATGAGTCTTCCTCCATTTCTGATGCATTCTTCCTCATATGGCCCAGCTTCTTGGGTTATTTGCATACAAGTTGAATAAGTATGGTGAAAGGATACAATGCTGACAAAAACCTTTCCTAATTTTAAACCATGCAGTATCCCATTGCTCTGTTCGAATGACTGCCTCTTGGTCAGTAACAGTAATAACAATAATCTATGAGTGGCTACATAGATACACAAGCTGCACGGAGATGCAAAGATGAATGACACTACACCAAAAGATATATATATAGGTTGACAGAGGTATTTCTACATATCTATTTATATGTGCTGCAAATATATCCATGAGTGTAGTACAACATACATGGGCTAAATTTATGAAAACTTCTTAGTGATAACCAAACACCTTGAGGGAATGAGATGCTGGACATGGGAGCTCAGGATTATAGTCTCGAGGTACAGTGAGGTTAACCGACATAACACAGTCCACGAATACAGTGTTCTACATTCTACTTTGGTGAGTAGCGACTGAGGTCTTAAAAGCTTGTGAGCAGCCATCTAAGGTAGAACTATTGGTCTCTCCTCATCCAGAGCAAAGAAGAGTGAAGAAAATCAAAGATGCAAGGAAACAACTGGTCCAAAGAACTAATGGAGCACATGTATTCCAGCCTCCACGACCCTGATACCAGACTAAGTGGTGCCCAGTTACCAGTGCTGGCTGCTCTGAAAGAGATTCTAATAGGAAGTCCCAGATAAAGTGGGAGAAAAACATAGAAGAAAACTCAAATCTTTCAAAATAACAGGCTTAGTGATCTGATAGAGGCTGATGGAGCTCCCAAGTCTATGGCCCTAAGACATCCTTCAAGCCTGGAACTAAACTCACCCCTATGGCTCAACTTTCAGCCAAACAATAAATAGGCATATAAGGTGAAGGATAATACCTGGAAGATATGCATTCATTAGAACAATCAACCATATGAGATCAAAAGGCAGCATTTGCCCAGGGATAATGCTAAGAAGGCAGAAACGGACAGGAAAGGGGGATGAAGAGAAATGGTAAACACAAGGAGGAAGTAGGAAGAGTGCTATTACATTGTGAGGATTGCAATGAATGTCACAAAACAAAATGTATATGAATTGTTGAACAGAAACCCAAGATGCTCTGTAAACTTTCACCCAAATCACGATTTTAAATAAACTAATTAAATGTAAAAATATATGGAATTATATACTTTATTTTTTAAATACATTTTATTGAAATATCATTTATGTACAGTGAAATACACACAACTAAAATGACATGGGTCAATGCATTTTTCTTTGCAGTGTTCCCTTCCCACCCCTCCCACCTCAAATTATACAATTTAAATATATTTTGTTTATGGCATGCCATTCATATCTCAATAGAAATATTTCCAAAAATTACAATTATTCAAAGTAATTTTGATGGACTATTGTGCACTTTTAAAAATACAATTTAAATACAATTAAAAATTTTTAAAAATGTATTTTTAAACTGAACACTGCAAAAAAAAATCCATTGACCCATGTCACTTTAGTTTTGTGTATTTCACTGTACATAAATTATGTTTCAATAAAATGTACTTTTAAAAAATACAATTTATAAAAGTGCTTATAATAGCAGAAAATAGTTAATGGTGTATATCAAATTATAAAAACAAGATAGCTAACTACAAGTAAATTAAGCTTATAACTATGCAAAATAAAATATTAAAAAGCAAACTGGCATAGAAAAAACATTTTTAGGAAACACACAATTTGCCTCTGAGATGTAGAGCTCAAGTGTAACTTTTTTTTGTAATTTTTTATATTTTAAAACTTTTCTAAAATTAACCTTTTAGAGGCTGGAACTCTCATACACTATTGGTTGGACTGCAAAATAGTACAACCATTGTGGAAAGTGGTATAGTGTTTTCTTAAAACACTGAAAATAGAAATATCATTTGACCCAGAAATTCCATTACTAGGAATATATCCTAAAGAGGTGAGAGATAGGACACAAACAGACATATACACACCCATGTTCATAGCAGCACAATTCACTATAGCAAAGAGATGAAAGCAACCTAAATGCCCATCAACAGATGAGTGGATAACCAAACTATGGTACATTCACACAAAGGAATACTATGCAACATTAAAGAATATTAAAAATACATGAATCATCTCACAAGTGGATGAATTTGGAGGACATTATACTGAGTGAAATAAGTCAATCACAGAAGGACAAATATTTTATGATCTCATTATTGTAAAAAGTCAAGGAAAGGTTTATTCAGGGAAGGAAATTCACTTTATTGGTTACCAGGAATGGGAGAAAAGAGAAGGGAAAACTTCAGACTATGGGGTTGATTTGGGTGAGGGGAGGGACAGTATGGAAAGAGTCTGTGGTCAGCAAAATGACATTGGGGATAGGAAGGACACTGAAACGTGCACATAAGATATAGACAACAGAGGCAAATGCTAGTACATGCACAATACTGCATTACCACTAACATTAACCATCAAGCTACAAATAAATGCATAGACAAGTGAGATGATCAGGTGGGTGTAGGAGAACAGGAATATACCCTAGACCAAGGATAGATTTAGCTTTAGATAATCTTACATGTGCACTTGTGCTACAAAATTAGCCACATACATTCCAGAAGCAACAGAAGGCAGAGTTGGAGTAACTTCTCAGAGACAACAAAACACCTTGAGAGAGAGAATCACCAGGCCTGAGGACTCAGAACCATAGTCTCAGGGGACATCATGCTCAGTTGGCACAACATAGTACATAATAATGTTGTTCTACAACCTACTTTGGTGAGTAGCAACTGGGAGCTTAAAAGCTTTCACACGTCCATCTAAGATGCAACTATTGGTCTCCTCTCATCTAAATCAAAGAAGAGTGAAGAAAATCAAAAACATCTGGAAACAATTAGTCCAAGGGTAAGATGGACCACAAGGACCAAAGCCTTCATGACCCTGAGACCAGAAGAACTAGATTGTGCCCAGCTACCAATGCCAACCCCTTGGAAAGGGATCAAAACTGACGTTCCTGAATAGAGTAGGAGGAAAAAGGTGGAACAAAATTCAAAAACACAAAAATGACCAGAATTACTGGTGGGACAGAGAAGCATGGAACCCCTGATACTATGGCCCTGAGTTACAGAAAAAAAAAATAAATAAATAAAATTATTTATATAAGCTTATTCATACAATAAAAAAATATAAAAAAATTAGCCTTTTAATTTTATTGTAACATCACAGAACATAATAAATTTTATTTATTAGAAAGATAAAAGCATATAGTTCACAGGCTTCCATAGTACCTTTGAAAAACTTAGCTGGGAGAGTAATATCTTTGTCAATGGAAAAAGCTGTCAGACAGGAAAGGGTTGTCAGTTTTGTTTTCAGACAAGCATTGCCAACTCAGCTGCCTCCAGGTTGTTCGCTTGAGCAGATCTATTGACATCTTGAGACCGGAGATGTTTGTACAGAAACAAGTGCTCAACCTCACCACCTTCTCTGTTCTCGAGCCATCAGTGGCAAACTCTGTCATCAGGCTTCTCAACAGAAGCTCCTGACCATGAAGACTTTCTTCATTGTGATTGTCTTTCTCTTCTTGTGGGATCCAGTGCTGGCAGGTAAAATGGGGAATCTTCCTGGGGGGTCTGTCATCTAGAAGACAATCCCACTAACAACCCCATGATCATAAAACCTCAGTGGGCCCTTTAATTTTCAAAATGAAAAAATAGTCAATCAGCTTTGCAGTCAGCAATGCCTGAATCTTGGCTATCCTACTTGTAAGCTTTAGGCAAAATGTTGAGCTTTTCTGGGCCTCATTTCATTCATTTGCCAAATGGAAATAGTAATGTTTGCCTCGGTCTTATAAGGATAAAATGAGATAATGTATACAATATGTCATAAAATACCTGGTACACAAGACCTATTTTGTATTTTGGGTGTTTATGTTTTTAATTTAATTCAGGGATATATATCTAGGCATGGAGTCCGTGGGTGGTGCAAATGGGTAAGCACTTGAAACTAGCCAAAAGTTGATGATTCAAACCCGTCTGAATTCACCTCAGAAGACAAGCCTGCAATCTGCTCCTGAAAAGTCAAAGCCTTAAAAGCCTATGGGGCAGCTCTACTCTGTACATGGTAAGAATTGACTTGACAGCAACTAACAACAACATATCTGGGCATAATAATCAAAAGTAGGAAATTTGTTAGGCTTCCTGATTTATTGAAATTGCTTATAGGATGCTGCATGACTGGGCAGTGTCTCTTTCTCCTGTACATAGGGTTGCTATGAGTCAGCACTGACCTGAAAACACACAGCAACAACAATCTGCTGTTTCTTAATCTCTTAGTGGGGGCATATTTAGATAGCTCCTTTCAAGAGAATTAATGAACCTTCTGTGATATTACAAGAAAATCACCTAGTGAGACATAAGGGAAACCAATGACTGGGCTCATACCCTAACCTACTCATTTCGGACTTTAGAAATTTCATCTTGAACATTCTCCTCATTCTGTATTACTGGATTTGTCCAAAGCCCATATCCCATCATGTTCCATTTGATTTCTCAATCTCCCTAAAGTACTTCTTGGGGGAGGAAGAAGGTTTTCAGATCATGTAACTCAGTAGGCTGGATTTAAGAACACCCAGGATCCAGGGCTCTAGAAGCTGTTGATAGAACATATTATACTATGGTTTGTGGCAATGACCTCTGAACAGTCAACAGTTTCATGTACTCTCTGATACTCTCCTTAGGATTTCACACATTCCCAGAGATTATCAATCCAACTATTTTTTATCTCTGTCTACACCTTTATACTTTATTTTCTCATAAGTGTTACAGATTATCCTCTTGGGCTTCCCTCTTGCCAACTATGCAAGCTGGACTCCTTTTATCATTTAAGAGACTTAATTCTCTAAGACATCATGACTTAAATAGGATATGTATTGGCTGGAAATTCCCATATATGGCCAAATATTGGCCCTCTTTTCCTCTAAAATTTCTTACATATGAAAACAGAAACATTCATATTTGATTATTCTAAGGAGTAGCATTTCTTAAAAATAAAAATTGTAAGCCCAGTTCAAATGCCTTGAGCTCCAACAAGACTTCTCAAATCTTCCAAGTTAAAATTGTTTTCACCCTCCTCTGAACTCACAATGCCATCTCATGTTGCAAATACCACATTATACTTTTCCCACTTCTCTTCTTTCCCACAGATATTTTGTATCTTCTCTTTTTATCTAGTCTGAAAAGTCCTTGAGGGTAATGTCTATATCATACTCAGATTGGTACCCTGACAATGCCTTGTTCACATGATTCATAAAAACTGGCTTTGGAATAAATAAGCAAATAAATAATGAAGGATTACATGCATAGCTAACTTGATTGTTCAGATTACATAAATGACTAATTTGGGCAAATTTCCAATTCTCTGGTTCAGTTTTTTTTACAGAATCAATTATAATCAGTTACAGAATCAATTATAATCAGTTACAGAATCAATTATTATGACAAAGATCTTTGGCATACAGTTTGATGAAAATGGAAGGACTCTAGTAATCTCTGGTAGCATAGTGGCTAAGACACTTGCCTGCTAACCAGATAGCTGGCGGTTCAAACCCGCCAGCCACTCCCTGGAAGGAAGGTTGGGCAGTCCTACTTCCGTAGTGATACTGCCTCGGAAACCCAAGGAGGGGTCGCTATGAGTCGGGGCCGACTCGACGGCACATAACAACAACAACAACAACAACAACTAGTAATCTAGTAATTCATGGTCCAAAAAAAGCTTATAGTAAATTATCTTTCCATTCATTTTCTCTTCAGATATGAGTCCATTTTCATCGGTAATTTACAAGAAATGCAATAAAAATGGTACCTGCAGACTTGAGTGCTATACAACTGAAATGTTGGTTGCTTACTGTCTGTTTCAACTGGAGTGCTGTATCGAAGGAGACCCTGGGCCCTGAAATGAGAAGCCAGTGAATGCCAATGAACTTAAAGCCTGTTGACCCTCCCATCTTTCACACAGCCAAAGAATTTTGAGTAAACTGTGACACTAAGATGTGACCAAGGTTGTTGAGGTTTAGCAATATTTATAAACCACCGGAAACTTATGATATGAAAAGCTAAGCAGAAGCCTCTTTATTCTTTTTCATTATTTATTTTAATTTTGTTATTGTTGTTGAGAATATACACAGCAGAATATACACATAGAAATTCAATAATATCTACATATACAAATCATTTTTATTGATAATATTTTTTGAGTTGTACAGCCATTCTCACTCTCCTTTTCTGAGTTGTTCTCCTCCATTAACATAAACTCACTGTTCCCTAAGGTTCCTATTTAATCTTTCAAGTTGTTATTGTCACTTTGATCCCATATAGATGGATCTTAGAAAACAAAATGCTTCAGACATTCTTCACTAGTTAATCTAAACTGTTGTTTACTTTTGAGAAGACTACAGGAGATATATTTGGTATAATTTTAAAGTTTAAAGATAGTCTCAGGGCAATAGTTTCAGGAGTTCGTCCAGCCTCGATGGCTCCAGAATGTCTGGATTCCATGCAAATTTGAAATTCTGTTCTCCATTTTCCACCTTTTTTGATCAAAATATTCAGTAATTGTAGCTGGGTATCATCCAGATCTTTTGGTCTCACAGCAAAGTGGGCAGTTACTCATGGAAGCAATTAGCCACAGGTTCCATTTCTACCCTTATTCCTGACTCTCCTTCTTTGTCTGTCACTCTAAGTGAATCACCAAAAAAAGAAACCAAACACACTGCCATTGAGTCAATTTGACTCCTAACAATCCCTCCTTGGGCTTTCAAGGCAGTATCTCTATGGAAGTAGATTGCCCAATCTTCCTTCCGAAGAGTAGCTGAGGGTTTGAACCGCCAGCAGTCAAATGCCTTAGGCACTATGTGCATATGGCACTTCCAAGTTTTTTGGTTGTTGTTGTATAGTTTTCCTTGTGATTTGGGTGAAAGTTTACAGAGCAATTTCATACACATATTTTCCCATGACATTGACTGCAAGTTCCCCACAGTGTAACAGCTCTCTTCCCACCCCCCCCAATAGTTGTTTCTTCCCTGTGTCCTTCCCTTCCATGCACTCCTGCCCTACCCTGAGCTGTCTCCTGATGCATACACACCCCTTCTATTCTCCCATGATTTATCTCTCCAAGGAGTGTATCTACCTAATGTAAATGTTCAGCCCATATGCCAGTCTTTTATTTGGCTGGAAGGCACAGGAGTGAGTTTGATTCCACACCTGAAGGGCAGCTTGGGATCATAGTCTCAGGGGTTTCACCAGGCTCTATCAGACCAGCAAGCCTGGTCTTTGTATTTTTATGATTTTGAGTGTTGTTTCATGTTGTTCTCCCACTCTATACAGGATCTTCCACATAGATCTCCCTCTGCGTGTTTGACAGTGGTAGCCAGGCACCATCTAGTTCTCCTGGTCTCATGGTCATACAGGCTGATGATCGCATGGTCTACTAGCTCCTTGGACTAATTGTTCCCAGGTGTCTTTTGTTTTCTTCATTCTTCTTTGCTCTGGACGAGGAAAGACCCATCACTGCATTTAAATGGTCGCTTCCCTTGAAAGCTTTTAAGAACCCAGACACCATGCAATGAAATAGGATGTAGTACAGAAGCACTAAACACAATGTTAAGCCAATTAACTGGGATGTCTCAAGGAAGCATGACCCTAAACCTCTAAGCCAAGGCACCAAATTCCATGAAGTGTTTCATCTCTGCAGCTACTCTTTTTTTTTGGCATTGTTGTTGTTGTTGTGAATATATCTATCATGCTTTTGCCCATTCAACTTTTTACAGGTGTACAACTTACTGACAGAAATTACATTAAATGACTGTACAACCCAACCTTAATTAGTGAGATTTTTCCATCACCATAAACTGAAACTCAGTACTCCATACACAATAACCTCCACTTTCCACCTTCCCATTCACTTCTGGTAACCAATAATAAACTTTGATGTCTATACATTTGCCTGTTTTTGTCTTTTTATGTGAGTGAGATCATACAATATTTGTCCCTTTGTGATTAACTTATTTCACTAAGCACAATGTCTTCAAACTCCATCCATCTTGCACCGTATATCGAGACTTCATTTCTCTTGCTGGCTGAATAGTATTTCATTGTATGTATGTACCGCATTTTATTTATCTGTTCATTTGCTGATGGGCATTTAGGTTGTTTCCGTCTTTTGTCTATTGTGAATAGCACTACAACAAAAATTGTTGTACAAGTCTCTGAGTCTCTGGTTTCAAGTCTTTGGGGTATAAACCTAGCAGTGGAATTGCTGGGCTGGAGTTTTCTTCCTTTTTTTTTTTTTTTTTAACTACAGCCTTTCTTTACATCAATTTCTAATCCATATGCTACCAGAGCTCCTAACATTAATCTCTAATTTAACGTTAATCTCTATTTCTTGGAATATGTTTCACCAAGACATTCTTTTTGATATCAGCAAGTCTATTAGTTAACATGCCAGGGAACAACTGAGTCAGTTTTCTACATGTTTGATTTTCCCTCTTACCTTAAAGAAACAAGTTATACTCCTACCTTAATTACAGATTTTACAAAATTTCAGCAGAAATGAGGTGAAGGTCTCAGTGAGTGCATGAATTCTGGTTTAAGAGAGTTAATACATTATTTCAAGACTTGGTTAATTGACTTTTACCTCATCCTGGTTACACAGTTAGGAGACAATTGCGGGTCTTCATCTTTATTTAACATTATCAATTCTTTTTTTTTTTTTTTCCTCGCCTCATGTTAACCAAAGTATTTTTCCTAGAACAAGCTGTGTAAATATTGTTGACAAATATCTTTTCACAAAATGTTTCTAAACAAAAATCCTTACCCTTACTCCTTTTGTATTATGAGCAGTTAAAATTTGACAAGAAGTTGTATTGCCTGTTCAGAGTAGCAATGAATATTTCAAGCTTAACTACAGATTGATTTAAAAATGGAGTTTCATTTAGACCTAGGCGAGCCATTTTTTATTCACACCAGGCACCTTGGGTTTTAAGGTCAACATACACCTCTGTACATAATCTTGATCTTATATACTTTTTCTTATGGACATTTCTGTGTGTTTTCTAATTAATCTGTTCTAGATGAAAGTTCACAGAGCAGATTAGTTTTCTATTTGACAGTTTGTACATAAAGTGTTCCATGACATTGTTTGCATTCCCTACAACATGTCAGCACTCTCCCCATTTCTACCTTGTGTTCCCCCAATTCTTTTCATCTGAATTTTCTATCCCATTCTGTACTGTCATCTTTGCCTTTGGACAAATGTTGTCTTTTTTGTCTTGTATAATTGATTGTTCTGAAGAGCACATTCCTCGTGGATGTTATTGTTTATTTATTGGCCTATCTGTTATTTGGCTGGAAGGTGGTCTCTGGGAATGGCTTCAGTTCCAGATCAGAAGGATGTCTTAGGCCCATGGTCTCGGGGGTTCCTGTCTTCTCTGTCAGACCAGTAAGCCTGGTCTTTTTTTGTGAATCTAACATTTCGTTCTACATTTTACTTCCACTCTGTCCAAAACCCTCTGTTGTGACCCCATCTGGAGTGGTTGTTAGTGGTAGCTGGGTGTGGTATAACTTTTTTGGTGGTCTCAGGGTTGTATAGGCAGTGGTTCATGTGGTTCATTAATCCTTTGGACTAATTGCTCCATTGAGTTCTTGGTTTTCTTCATTCTCCTTTGCTTTGGATGGAAAGAAACCAATAGTTGTATAATAATACAATAATAATAGTTGTATAATAATAGCTTTTAAGAGCCCAGGCGCTATTCACCAAGGTATATGCAGAACATTGTCTTTATGAATGCTGTGCTAATTGACATAGATGTCCCCAAGTCTATGATCCTTCACTTTAAGGTCCAGGAACTTCATCCCATGAGGTGTTTGGTTATGTCTAAGAAGTTTCCATGACTGTGCTGCTTGTGTACTTTATTTTCTATATTAATATACATGCAGCCCCTATAATTATATATGTGAAATATCCACAATCAAGTTTATATCTACAGGTGAGTGTGCTTGTGTACACCCTCTCATGCCTCTTTAACTTACCTATATAGATCTATGTATCTAGTCATAAATCATTGTTTGTTAATACTATTGCTGCAGGATTGTGTATGTGATAGTAATAACTATAGTTGGTCTTTATTCTTTTGTTCCTCTTGGAGTCTTCTTTTGCCTTGGTCTTGTTGTGCTAACTTCCCTCATATTGTGTGCTGCCTTTCCCTTTACTATTATCAACACATGTCTTCTCTAGATAGAAATTTTCTCTCCCTCATCTTTCCATTCCTGGTAACCATCAAAGAACTTTTTTCCAGTGTATAAAACTTTTCTTTTTTTCTTTTTTTTGTAATGATAATCTCATACAATATTTGTCCTTTTGCGATTGACTTATTTCATTCAGCATAATGTTCTCCAAATTCAACCATGTTGTTAGATGCTTCATGGATTAATCATTATTCTTTACTGTTGCATAGTATTCCATTGTGTGTATGTACCACAGTTTGTTTATCCTTTCATCTGTTGGTGGGCACTTAGATTATTGTCATCTTTTTGCTGTTGTGAATAATGCTGTGATGAACATGGGTGTGCACATGTTTATTCATGTCAAGGCTCTTATTTCCTTAGAGTAAGTACCCTAGCAGTGGGATTGCTGGTTCATATCGTATTTCTATTTGGAACTTTTTAAAGAAACACCATATTGGTTTTTTGTTTTTTTGTTTTGTTTTGTTTTTTTGAGTTACATCGTTTAATGATCATTTGATACTATTACAGAGTAATTCAATTTTAAAAAGAAAATGCAAAGCCAATCTCGTTCCCCTCTCCTATTTCCTTCTCTCTCTCTGTTTCAAGAGCCAGGTCACTGAGGAAAATAGAAAAGTTGTCAAAACAATTTATTATAATGAATATATCTTAAATGAAGATACACTTCTTTCTATTTTTTCCCAATAGACTCTTAATTCTAAGAGGTACATGATTCCATATATCCTAATTAATACACTAATTCCTAATATACAGTAAACATTAGACAGGGGAAAGATTTTGCAGCCTTGAAAAACCTGGGGGGAAGTTCTGCTCTGTCTCAAAAGGCTGCTAATAGTCAGAATTGACTCAATGGCAATTAGTTTGGGATAGTAGACACTAGAATTATTTGGTATGAATAAATGATTCTAAAATTGTGAACTTTCATTTAAAAGTATCTATATTACAGAGAATTATTATATTGTATTATTATATATAACAATATATAAGTACATATTTTATTAATATTTATAGTTAAATGTCATTATATTTATCTTTTTTTTTTATTGTGATTTGGGTGAAAATTTACAGCACAAATACACTTTCCATACAGCAGTTCACATATACTTTGTCTCATGACATTGACCACAATTTAGCACAATGCAACAGCTCCCCTCCCACTTCTTTCCAATAGTTACCTCTTCCCTGTGTCCATCTCTCCATACACTCTGTTGCCTGAGCTGTCTCCCTGTGCCTGAGCAGTCCTTCTTTCTCTCATGCTTATTCTCTCCAAGGAGTGTATCTACCTCAGGTAAATGCTCAACTGATATG
>NW_006921640.1:491174-494021 GCF_000298275.1 Orycteropus afer afer
GTGAGGTACAGATCTTGTTTCATTTTTCTGCAAATGGATCTCCAGTTTTGCCAGCACCATTTATTAAACAAACATTCTCTTCCCCATTTAATGGATTTTGGCCCTTTGTCAAAAATCAGCTGAGTATAGGTAGAAGGATCTATTTCTAGGTTCTCAATTCTATTCCATTGGTCTGTGTATCTGTCATTAAACAAATACCAGGCAGTTTTGACTACTGTGGCGGTATGGTAGGTTTTGAGATCCGGCAGTGTGAGACCTTCTACTTTGTTCTTTTTCTTCAATAGTGCTTTGCTTATTTGAGGTCTTAAAGAAACACCATATTGTTCTGCATAAGTGTTGCATAATCCCCACCAGCAGTGTATAAGAGTTCCAATCTCCCCACAAGCTTGCCAACATTTATTATTGTCTTAGGCTGAATTCTCTAGAGAAGCAAAACCAGCAAAGCTTATATATGTATATGCATGTGTGCCAAAATATGACTTTGATTATGTCCTACCTGAAATTAGAGACCATGTGAAGAATAGATTTGAAGCACTGAACACAAGTGACTGAAGACCAGACTAATTGTGCGATGGCATCAAGAATATCATACATGAAGAAAGCAAAAGGTCATTAAACAGATAAAAGAAAAAAAGACCAAGACCGATATTAGGCAAGACTCTGAAACTTGCTACTGAATGGAGAGTAGCTAAAACTAATGGAAGAAATGATGTGATAAAAAAAAGCTGAACAGAAGATTTCAAAGGGCAATTCAAGAAGACAAAGTAAAGTATTATAATGAGATATGCAAAGACCTAGAGGTAGAAAACCAAAAGGAAAGAGCACACTCAACATTTCTCAAGCTGTAGAAACTGAAGACAAAGTTCTAGACTTGAGTTGCAATATCGATGAATTCTATAAGCAAAATATTGAATGATGCAGGAAACATCAAAAGAATATGGAAGGAATATACAGAGTCAGTGTACCAAAAAGAATTTGTCAATATTCAACCATTTCAGGAGGTAGCATATGGTGAAGAACCAATGGTACTGAGGGAAGAAGTCCAAGCTGCACTGAAGGAATTGGTGAAAAACAAGGTTCCAGGAATTGACAGAATACCCATTGAGATGTTTCAAGAAACAGATGCAGCATTGAGAGCACTTACTTGTTTATGACAAAAAATTTTGAAGAGAGCTGCCTGGTCAACCAACTGGAAGATATCCATATTTGTGCCCATTCTGAAGAAAAGTGATCCAACAGAATGTGGAAATTATTGAAAAAATATCATTAATATCAAACACAAGTAAAATTTACTGAAGATCATACAAAAATAGTTGCAGCAGTATATTGATAGAGAATTTCCAGAAATTCAAGCTGGATTCAGAAGAGCACATGGAACGACGGATATCATTGCTGATGTCAGATGGATCCTGGCCGAAAGCAGAGAATATCAGAAAGGTGTTTACCTGTATTTTATTGACTATGCAAAAGCATTCAACTGTGTGGATCCTAACAAATGATGGATAACATTGTGAAGAATGGGGATTCCAGAACACTTAATTGTGCTCATGAGAAACCTGTACATTGACCAAGAGACTGTCATTAGGACAGAAGTATGGTTTAAAATCAGGAAGGGTGTGTGTCAGGGTTGTATGAGGGGAGGAGGGAAGATCAAAGAAAGACCAAAAAAAAAAAAAAGCACAACACTGTGAGTGGGGATGGAGTTTGACCAGTCACCAAGTCAGGGGGCATTCCTCTGGTTGCCAGGAGGTTATGTGTGGTAAACAGAGAGATCACACCTCTCTGGTCCTTGATTGTTGATATAGGTACTGGTGCAGTTCTGGGCAAGTAGAGCCAGTTATCTTGTTCCTATCTCAATTGGAATGCTGCTTGCAATCATTCAAAATGGCCATGCTGTGCCAGGCCAGTTGCCAATTCACCACTTTAAATGCCTCCTTTTTCACTGTTTTTATTCAGTCTCTTCCTCTAATTGATATTGGATCTGCTTCTTTATCCTTTTGCTTCAAATTCTATATTCCAAGATTGTCACCTTTACCCATTTCATTTAGTTACTTGGGTCTCTGTTGTAGAAAGTCTTGATAGTATGTATATCTGCCTGGTCCACTATCTTGATCCCTCTCAGGATTTTTTATTATTGTCTCTTCAAATTCTTCTTTTGTTATTGTTCTATTCAGATATTCTACCTCAATTAGTGTTAGTTTCAGTAGGTAGTGTGTTTCTAGAAATTAATCCATTTCTTCTAGATTTTCAAATTTTGGGAGTACAATTTTTCACAGTTTCTGTTATGAACATTTTTATTTCTGTTGGTTCTGTTGTAATGTCACCCATCATTTCTTATTTGTGTTATTTACTTCTTCTGCTTTTCTTTTGTCAATTTGGTCAGTGGTTTGTCAATTTTATTGATCCTTTCAAAGAACCAAGATTTGGACTTGTTAATTTTTTCTATTGCTTTTCTGTTCTCTGTGTCATTTATTTCTGTTCTAATCTTTATTATTTCCTTTCTTCTGATGACTGTGGACTTCTTTCCCTGCTCTTTTCCTATTTGTTCAAGTTTTAGTAAAAATGTTTTGATTTTTGCCCTTTCTTCTTTTTTGATGTTTGCATTTATTGTTATAAATTGACCTATGAGCACTAGTAGTATAGTGCCTAAGGCACTTGACTGCTAACCAGAAGGCTGATGGTTCAAACCCATCAGCCACTCCTCAGAAGGAAGGTTGGGCAATTGATTTCCATAGTGATACTGCCTCAGTGAGGAGGGGAAACACAGGGACGCCCAAAGAAGCAGGCCAAAAGAGCAGGAGAAAGGGGATTAAAAGACAGGAAGCCAGACAGAGGAACAGTCAGCCA
>NW_006921640.1:497750-514399 GCF_000298275.1 Orycteropus afer afer
GGGCAATCTACTTTCGTAGTGATACTGCCTCGGAAACCCAAGGAGGGGTCGTTATGAGTCAAATCAGCTCGATGGCAGTGAGTTCATTACCCAGTAGTTTTGAAGCTAGGTGCCATTCAATTTCCATGTATTTGATTTTTTTCCTTGTTCCTGCTGCTATTGATTTCTACTTTTATAGCATGGTGTGAGAAAATGTTTTGTGTTATTTCAATGTTTTGGATTTTATTGAAACTTGCTTTGTGGCCTAAAATGTAGTCTATTTTAGAGAACGATCCAGGTGCATTGGAAAAGAATGTATACTTTGTTGCTATTGGGTAGAGTGTTCTGTATGTCTAATGAAGTCAAGTTAGTGGGTTGTGGCATTTAGATCTTCTGAGTCTTTGTTGAGTTTCTTTTTAGTTCTTCTTTCCTTCACTGAAACTGTTGTGTTCAAGTCTCCTACTATTATTGTGGAACTGTCTATTTCTCTTCTCAGTGCTGTTGGAGTTTGTTTCATGTGGTTTGGAGCCCTATCATTGGGTGCAAATATATTTATTTTGGTTATATCCTCTTGGTGGATTGATCCTTTAATCATTATATAATGTCCTTCCTTATCTTTTATGATAGATTTGCCTTAAAGTTTATTTTATCAAAGAGTAATGTTTCCACTTCTGCTCTCTTTTGAATAGTTTTTGCTTAATGTATTTTTCCAGCCTTTCAATATTAGTTTTTTTATGTCTTTGTTTCTAAAGTGTGTCTCTTGTAGATAGCATATTGATGGGTAGGTTTTTTTAAATGTATTCTGTCACTCTCTTTACTGGTGCATTTAAGTCATTTAAATTCAGCGTGATTATCAGTAGGTATGAGCTTACTGCTATCATTTTTGTTGTGCTTTTTTTTTTTTTGTGGTGTTGATAGTTCTTTCTTCCTCTTAATTTTTTGTGCCGAGTTCTTTTCGTTTGTGGATTTTCATTTCCTTTCTTTCATTGTTGTTATTTTTTTGTTTGTTGTTGTTGTTGTTAGGTGCTGTCAAGTTGGCTCTCATAGAGACCCCATGTACAACAGAACAAAACACTGCCCAGTCCTGTGCCAGCCTCACAATCTTTGCTGTACCTGAACCCATCATTGCAGCCACTATGTCAATCCATCTCATTTAGAACTATCCCCTTTTTCATTAACCCTGCACTTTACCAAGCATGATATCCTTCTCCAGGGAATGGTCCCTTCTGACAGCATGACCAAAGTACATGAGACAATGTCTGGCCACTCTCGCTTCCAAGAAGCATTCTGGCCACACTTCTTACAGGACAGATTTGTTGTTCTTTTGACAGTCCATGGTACTTTCAGTATTCTTCACCAAACCCACAACTCAAAAGCATCAATTCTTCAGAAGAAGCAAAGGGCCATCTACTTCTCAGAGAACTGGCCAGTGAAAACCTTATGAATAGCAGTGAAACACTGTCTGATATATTTTTTTGCTTACAGAGTCTTTATGTTTTTCTTCTTTTTCATTTTGATGGGTAAGATTGCTAACTTTCTTTGTAGTTACCTTGAAATTCACTTTTATCTTCTTAAGTTTAAAGTAGTCTCTTATTACTTGATAATCACCTTGAGTTCTTCTTCCTTTAAAAATTCTATAACTAAACCATTTATTTCCCTTTTTTTGTTTTAATGTTGCCATCATTCGTACCAAATTGATGTCTCTGGTTCCCTGTTTTCAGTCTTTCAGCTTTGCTTTATTTTTAAGATTCTTTTGTCCATGTCAGAACTCCCTTTAATATTTCTTTAAAGTTGGTCTGGTTTTTAAAAATTCCTTTAATTTCTGTTTATCTGGAAATGTCCTAATTTCACCACCATATTTGAGAGAGAATTTTACTGGATATATAATTCTTGGCTGACAATTTTTTTTCTTTCAATATTTTTTCATTGCTTTCTTGCATGCATGGTTTCTGTCAAGTAATCAGAGTTTAATCTTTTTTGTTACCCTTTGTACATAACTTTGCATTTTTCCCAGGACTCTTTCTTCATCTTCATCTTCGTCTTTTGGTATACAGACATACCAAAGATTTTTATATGTCTTGGTTACTTTATTGGTGGGGTGGAAGAGGGTCTGTCCTGTGTAGAGTTCATTGAGTTTCTTGGATGGATGTCTTCTCATCTTTCATGATATTAGGAAAGTTTTCTGCCAGCCTATATATGACAATTCTCTGGGTTTTGGTTTTTTTGTTTTGGTTTGGTTTGGGTTGGGTTGGGTTGGGTTTTTTTGTTTTTGTTTTTGTTTTTTCTGTTTTGGTTTTCATTTTCCCTCCTCTTCTGGATGTAATTTTTTTTTCCTCTTGATAGTGTCCCACATAATTCTTAGGCATTCTTCACTTTTCTTCATTCTTTTTCCTCAAAGAAATTGGTGTCAATAGATTTGTCCTCTATTTTGCTGGTCCTGCATTCCATTGTTTCAATTCTGCTGTTATGTACTTCTATGGAGTTGTCTATTTCTGAAATTTTATTGGTAACCATTTGGATTTCTAGTTGCTGTTTTTGTATAGTTTCTAATTGTCTATTTATTTTGTCATTTTTTTCATATGTTATTTTCCCATACTCTTCTATTGTTTTTCTGTGTTTTCCTTGATTTTGCTTTCCTTAGTTTTGTCTGTGTTTTCCCTGATCTCTTGAAGAACCCTATATATTAGTCTTGTACATTCCTTATCAGGTAGTTCCATTACCATTTCTCCCTCTGGAAGATTTTCTGGTTCTTCATTTTGGTCACTTGCTTGAGCTATCTTGCTCTGATTCTTTGTGTAATTTGTGATAATTCTTTGTGATGTTGTCTGTTGTCTCTGAGGTGAGGCATTAGGTGGTTATTATATTTATTTCTTTATTGTACATTTGTTTGCTGCATCCTGATTTTTTGTTTTGTTTTAGATATATCTGAGTACGTGGAGCATGTGTGTTACTCTGATCACTAGGCTTGCCACACTCTTATCACCTGTATCCTTCTTTTCTAATACAGGAAGGGTAGGGGAGATGCTTAGTGTGTGAGCACAGGTCTCTGTTCACTGGTCTTGCAGGGCTGCTGAGGTTGTAGCTGGCATTGTTGGTGAGGTGAGGCCTGTCTGCCCAATCACTTAAGCATGGATTCAGGGAGCATTTTTTCTGGTTGCTCGGTTAGGAGATGTGTGTGAACACTGCTAGTTGTTGAGTGGTTTGGGTAAGGGTTCCTGGGTTGTCAGTCACAAGGTGAGTGGTATGGAAATTCTCACTGATGGTCCCAAGTGCTCAGAGCTCCATGGAAGTGGTTGGAGTAGGCACAAGTCTCTAGTTGTGAGGAGAGAGTGGTGCAGGTAGCTAGGCAGGAGGGATACTGCCAATCCATGGGTTCCCACTAAAAGAGCATGGCTCTATCTGCTGGAGTGCAATGTGCAGGAGGGTGTGCCACTGATCCTCTGGCTCCCAGTACAGGAGGATTGAGGGAGCAGGAGGCCCTACTGCTTTCTGGGACCCTGATACAGCTGGCTGGATGTATGAGCAGGTGTCTCTAGTTCATGGGCTCCCAGTGCCAGTGGCTGGGTGGAGCAATAGGCACTACCAGTCTATGAGCCCTCAGTGCTCTGTGCTCAGTGCACAATACATGATCACCCTTTAGTTCTGCTAGGTTTCTTTAATATGTAACCTGAAGAAAAATTTGCTAATTTGGATCAGTCCCTGTAACTTGATGCATCCAAAAGAAACTCAAATTGAAGACAAAAAAGTCTTAAAAAAAATAAAATAAGTATTTATCAAATCTCTCACTAAGGCAACAAAATAGAGAAGGCTTATGTCTCAATATAGAGCAACATTTCTTTAAAATTCTCTCTGTGACAACTCATTTATCCAGGCATGTGCTTTCCTCTCTATTATCTAAAAAATGTGTCAATGGTAGAATTACATTGTCAAGAATTTGTCATAGAGATTCTAAGAAGCTTCAAAGTCAAGAAAAGTCTCAGTCTTTAAGGAAGCTCATTTTTACTTAGAACTGATTTAAGTAAAAGGTGGTATTGATGCCACTGGAGCAGCCAAATTGCTGGCCAACTAGAACAAATGCTTTAAAGATTCAGAGATTGAAGTAAGAAGCACCAAAAAAAAATCAAACTTCTTGTTGAGTCAATTACAACACCTGGCGACCCCGTGTGTTACAGAGCAGAGCTGCTCCAGAGGGTTTTCCAGGCTGTGATTTTTACAGAAGTTGATCTCCAAGCATCTCTTCTGTGCCACTGCTGGGTGGATTTGAATCACTGACATTTAGGTTAGTGAACAAGCACAAACTGTCTGGGCCACCCAGGGCTCAATTTTAACCCTGTCTTCTGCTTTTCTTCATCTTATCTGGAGTAAATCATGATGTGCAGAGAAAGAACATTCACCACTTTCATCAGTGCTCTGAGGTACTCCATTTGCTTCCTGTGACCATAAGCCAGGAGGACAAAGACATACCTCACCTCTCTCCCCTTGTTATCTCTGACAGGATGGTGGGGTACTCTCAATGCTTTGGAATTATGTAATCACCTCTGCTATAAGGCTGATCTCATATGGATTTTTATAATTATATGGGAGCTCTGGTGGTGTAGTGCTTAAGGTATTTGGATTTGAACCCACCAACCACTCCACAGAAGAAAGATGAGCAAGTCTGCTTCCATTGGGAAAAAAAAAAAAAAGATTTATAGCCTTGGAAACCCAATAGGGGTTGCTATGAATCATAATTGACTAGATGGCACTGAGTTTTTTTGTTTTTGTTTTTGTTACTAAATTGGAATCCCATAAAGAACAGGATTCTGGTTTTCTGATACTGTTTCTGCTGGTGCTTTGTTGTACAGGTTTTGCATTTCAAATCCTATTAGCTTGAGCATTAGGAAACCCTTGTTCATTTGCGCAGTTGTTTGAATTGTAAATTTGTACTCTTCTGAGTCAATAATCATGAGATATTTACTCCAAAGATTTCTTTCTCTTTTCCAAATCTTCTAAACTTCCTTCAAGCTTGAAATGTTAGTCCAGCTGCTTAGAAAATTTTGTTTTGTACAGAAACTATAGCAACTAGGACTGTGAACCCAACTCCACTTGAGTGACATATTTTCAGTGAATATCTCTTGTACACAGGTAAATATCATGTGTGATGAAAGATGTCTCAGATGGCCTTGACATTCCTTCAGTGATATGAGTGGGAAAAGGCTTCAAAATAAAAGTATTATGTCCAGTAACTTATTTTAAAACTTAAAATAAATGTGACCTTATTATAGCCCAAGCTGGTGACACAACAGATCACATTTATCTTCAGACTCACTACACTCCGAGTTTGAAACCTTGAGAGCTCACTGAGGGGCCTGAAGGATCTGGTCAGTCTACTTCACAGTCATAGTTGTCTAGTAAAATTCCTTTTCAATCAGGTCCTATTGTTTTTTATTCTGAGAAGCCTTCTCAGCCATTTGGCAAATTTTCCTATATCCTCTCTGGGATCATCCAGCTCTGTTGATCAAGACACTAGCACCACCAACAGGCGACTTTGAGTAAGTTATCCGGTAAAGACTGTTATAACCTTCCCTTGTCAATAAGTGCCTATTTGCTTTATGTAACCAAAAGAAAGGATACAACCCTGATGCACACCTTTCTTGAATGTAAACCATGCAGTATCCCCTTGTTTTGCTTGAAGACTGCCTCTTTGTCTATGTACAGACACTGCATGAGCACAATTTCATGTTCTGAAACTTGCAATGTTATTCATAATTTGTTATGTTCCACACAATTGAATGCCTTAGTGTAGCCAATAAAACACAGGTAAATATCTTTCTAGTACTCTTTGCTTTCAGCCAAGATCCATATGACTTCAGCAGTGATATCTCTATTCCATGTCTTCTTCTGAATCCAACTTGGATATCTGGCAGTTTTCTGTCAATATATTGCTGCAACTGTTTTTGAATCATATTCAGCAAAATTTTATTTCTGTATGATATTAATGATAGTTCAACAATTTCCACATTCTATTGGATCCTCTTTCTATGGATTGGGCACAAGTATGGATCTCTTACAGTGGGTTGGTCAGGTAGTTATCTTCCAAATTTTTTGGTATAAACAAGTGAACTCCTCCATGCTGCATCCACTTGTTGAAACATCTCAATGGATATTCTGTCAATTACTGGAGACTTGGTTTTTGTTAATTCCTTCAGTGCAGCTTCTACTACTTCTTTCAATACCATTGGTTCTTGATCACATTCTAACTCCTGAAATGGTTAAACATCAACTGATTATTTTTGGTACAGTGATTCCATGTATTCCTTCCATCTTCTCTTGATGCTTCCTGCATCATTCAATATTTTGCCCACAAAATCATTCAATATTACAAGTCGAGGCTTGATTTATTTTTTTTCTTTAGTTCTTTGAGCTTGAGAAATGCTGAGCATGTTGCTTTCTTTTGATTTTCTAATGCCAGGTCTTTGCAAATTTTATTATAATACTTTACTTTGTCTTCTCGAGATACCCTTTGAAATCTTATGTTCAGCTCTTTTCTTCATCTTACATTTGTTTTGGCTACTGTCCCTTGTAGAGCAAGTTTCAGAGTCTCTTCCAACATCAATTTTGGTCTTCCCTTTCTTTCTTGTCTTCCCCCCACTTCCATCTTTCTTCTCTTTTTAAAGGTTGGTGGGTCAAACCCACCAGCTGCTTCATGGAAGGAAGAAGGGACATTGTACTTCCATAAAGAATTAACACCTTGAAAACCCAATAGGAGTCACTATAAGTTGTAATTGACTTGATGGCAGTGAGCTTGGGGTTTTTTTGTTTGTTTGTTTTTGCTTTCTTCATGTATGATATATTTAATGTCTTCCCACATCTCATTTGGTCTTCAATCATTGGTATTCAATGCATCAAATCTATTCTTCAGATCATCTCTAAATTCAGGAAAGCTATTCTCAAGTTCATATTTTGGCTCTCATGGGCTAGTTTAATTTTCTTTCACATCAGCTTAAACCTGTATATGAGTAATTGATGGTCTGTTCCACAGTCTGTTACGTAGTTCAACATGAAGAAGAATGTGACATCAAGATTGTTAAAGACTCTTTAACAACCTGTAAGAGGAGAGACAGATAACACAATCTTGCTTGCTGAAAGTGAAGAAGACTTAAAGCATGTATTGATGAAGATCAAAGACTACAGCCTTCAGCATGCATTACACCTCAACATCAAGAAAACAAAAATCCTCACAACTGAACAAATAAGCAATATCATGAAAAACGGAGAAAAGTTTGAAGTTGTGAGTGATTTCATTTACTTGATTCCATAATCAACACCCATAGAAGCAGCAGTCAAGAAATCAGACAATGTATTGCATTGAGAAAAAAGACCTCTTTAAAGTGTTAAAGAGCAAAGATGTCACTTTGAAGACTATGGTGTGCCTAACCCAAGCCATGGTATTTTCAATAACCTCATATGCATGTGAGAGCTATACAATGAATATGGAAAACTGCAGAATTGATGCACTCAAATTTGGTGTTGCCAAAGAATACTGAATGTACCATAGACTGCTAGAACAGAAAAATTTGTCTTGGAGGAAGTACAACTGAAATGCTCCTTAGAAGCAAGGATGGCTGAACTTTGTCTTTCATTCTTTGTTCATGTTATCAGAAGGGACCAATTCCTGGAGAAGCATATCATGCATGGAAAAATGATTGTTCTTGTTGTTGTTTGTTGTTATGTGCCATCGAGTGGTCTCCGACTCATAACAACCCTATGTAAACAGAACAAAACACTGCCTGGTCCTGTGCCAGCCTCACAATCTCTACTCCACCTGAGCCAATTGCTCCAGCCACTGTATCAATCTATCTTCTTGAGGGCCTTCCCCTCTGTGGTTGACCCTCCACTTTACCAGCATGACATCCTTCTACAGAGAATGGTCCCTTCTGACAACATGACCAAAGTAGGTGAGATGAAGTCTGACCATTTTCACTTTCATGGAGCATTCTGGCTGCACTTCCTCCAGGACAGATTTGTTAGTTCTTTTAGCAGTCCACAGTACTTTCAGCATTCTTCACCAACACCACAACTCAAAAGCATCAAGTCTTCTTTGATCTTCCTTATTCATTGTCCAGCTCTCACATGCAAAGGCAATTGAAATACCATGGCTTGGGTTAGGCACATCTTAGCCCTCAAGGAGATATCTTTGCTCGTCAGCACTTGAAAGAGGTCTTTTGCAACAGAGTTGCCCAATGTAATACGTCTTTTGATTTCTTGACTACTACTTCCATTGTCGTTGATTATTTGTTGTTGTTGTTGTTGTTGTTATGTGCCGTCGAGTCGGCCCCAACTCATAGCGACCCCTCCTTGGGTTTCCGAGGCAGTATCACTACGGAAGTAGGATTGTCGTTGATTATAGGACCAAGTAATATGAAGTCTTTGACAACTTCAATCTTTTCTACATCCATCGTGAAGTTGCTTATTTGTCCAGTTGTGAGGATTTTGTTTTCTTTATATTGAGATGTAATCCATACTGCAGACTGTAGTCTTTCATCTTCATCAGTAAGTGCTCCAAGTCATCCTCACTTTCAGTTAGCAAAGTTGTGTCATCTGCATATCTCAGGTTGTTAAAGAGCCTTTCTCCAATTCTGATGCCACATTCTTCTTCATATAGTCCAGCTTCTTGGATTATTTGCTCAGCATACAGATTGAATAAGTGTGGTGAAAGGATACAACCTTGATGCACTCCATTCCTGATTTTAAACCATGCAGTGTCCCTTTGTTCGGTTCAAACGACAGCCTCCTGGTCTATGTATAGGTTCCTCATGAGTACAATTAAGTGTTCTGGAATTCCCATTCTTCTCAATGTTATCCACAATTTTTTATGATCCACACAATCAAATGTCTTTACATAGTCAATAAAACACCAATAAACATCTTTCTGGTATACTTTGCTTTCAGCCAAAATCCATCTGACATCAGCTATGATATCCCTCACTTCATGTCCCCTTCTGAATCCAGCTTGCATTTCTGGAAGTTCTCTGTCAATATATTGTTGTAATCATTTTGAATTATTGTCAGTAAGACTTTATTTGAATGTGATATCAATTATATTCAATAATTTCCACATTCCTTTGGATTACACTTCTTTGGAATGGGTACAAATATGGATCTCTTCCAGTCAGTTGGACAGGTACCTGTTTTCCAAACCTCTGGTATTGAGGGAATAAGTCAAGTCTGCACTGGAGGAATTGGTGAAAAACAAGGCTCCAAGAATTTATGGAAGACCTATCGAGATGTTTCAACAAATGGATGCTGCACTAGAGTAACCCACTTGGCTATGCCAAGAGATTTGGTAAAGTGGAGGGTCAGCTAAAAGAGGGAACACAGTGAGTGAGATGGATTAACACAGTGGCTGTAATGATGGGCTCAAGTGTGGTGGCAATTTTGAGGATGACACATGGATGGACGGTGCTTCTTTTGCTCTGTTATACAAAAGGTCACTATGAGTCAAAACCAACTCAACCACACCTAACAGCAACAACCAAAAGAGGCCAATCAAAATCCAATTACATCATTGTTTTTTCTGACGCAGGCTTTAAGTCCTGATCATCACACTTTCCTCACAATATAGCACAGAAACCCAGAGCATCTTGTTTCCCCATGTTTGGTCTAGATCACACATTTCTGTAATACCTAATCCATTGCACAAGTTCCTGTTTGAAATCTTGCATTCATGAGTGCACACACACACACACACATTTAAACTTATTCACAGAAAAAAATCCAGTTCATCTTTTGCTTTAAATAGCAATATTCTGAGAAAACCCCACCCAATTGTGATTGCAAAGATGAAATAATATAATTGTGGATAATTTGTGATATTAAAAACTTCAACAACAATAAACTTTACTAAATGCTTACTATGTGCACGGCACTATTCTAAGTTTTATACATATTTTAATTTATATAATCCATACAAATACAATATTCTTATTATCCCATTTTTATAGATGAAGAATTTGAGGCAGATGGTCAATTGTCAACATTCGTTTCAACCTCTTTCTGGTGAACTTGCCCATCTGCAGAGATGTCTTAGGCACTACGCCACCAGAGCTCCCTAAGAACTGCCAGACTTGCATTAAGAGCTCCAGCTGAGCTTTAGAGAGGTGATGTAGCATAGTGATTAAGCACACACATTCTGCAGCTACACAACCTGTTTTCAAACCCTGCTTTATCACTAGCTATTGTTGTGAAGGTCATATCAGTTATCTTCAAAGTACATGAAACAGTGCCTGGGATAAGGTTAATTCTATGTAAGTGCTTTTATTGGAAGTTCTGGTGGTATAGTCATAGGATTCTCACCATCTATGAGGGAGACCCAAGTTCAATTCCTAGCCAAGGCACTACAAGCATAGTCACTACTCATCTGTCCTTGGAGATTTGAATGTTGTTATGATGCTGAACAAGTTTCAGCAGAGCTTCAGACTGTTCTGGTTACCTAGTGCCACTCTGACAAGAATAATACCACCAATGGGATGGCTTGAACAAACAGGAGTTTATTCTCTTACAGTTTGGAGGCTTTAAGTCTGAGTTCAAAGTGCCTGGCTCTAGGGGATGCGTGAAACCCCCTCAACCTCAGGCTTCAACTCTGCCTCCTGCTCCCGGCCCACTAAAAATAGAGGTTTTCCTTCACTCAGACAGCTGCTGCTGCTGACACTGACAAGCCCAGGGTTGACAAGTAAAAAGGCACAGTCCCAATGTTACCAAACCATACAGCAGGCCATTAATTCAAGTCCATTGAAAGTCCCAAGGTCGGCAGAGCATGGCAGGTTACTGAACAATGACACAGCTCCTGTTTCTTATATATGGGTAGCAGACCACATACCCAAAGCAGCTACTCAGCTGCTCCAATGGAGTCCATCATAAAGTTAATTACTAACCTCACCATGGGGAATAACTACATCCAGCTGTCCAGCCACTCAACCAGGCCCAGCCAAGTTGACAAACAAACTTAACCACCACACAGACTAAGACAGACTAAGAAGAAAGGCCTGGTGATCTACTTCCAAAACTTGGGCAATGAAAATTCTGTGGATCACAATGGTCCAATCCTATTGTACATGGTGTCAACATGAATCAGAGACCAACTAGACAGAAGCCAACAAGTGTTCATTATTGCTTTAATTTCTTCCCATTAGGTACGTTGGTATGGAACTAGATTTTAGAACTGAATTAAGTGGGGAGATAAGTAACAGCATAGAGGGCATCCATTCTGCTGAAACAAATCTATCAATTATGCTTATCTCTGAAGTCTATAGTTTCAACAGCAGCTTCTTATTCACCAGATCTTGGCTAAGATGATGTTATCTTAGAGCTAGCAGATGGCACAGGGTTCCCTGATTGCCCAGCTTCTCAAGTGTAGTAAAACATCCATTCTCTTGATCGACTATTTCCACATAATTATTCTGAGAGTCATTCCTGAAGGCCCAGAATAGAGCCTGCTCCCAGTCCTTCCGATTTGTGGTAAACACCTGACTCACTGTGTAAAATCTCTTTCTGCTTTAAAAAGATCATTAGGTTTCTTTATCTGCAACTAAATCCTGATTGATTCAGATATTTAAGGAGAAAAAAAGAGAGAGAGAGAGAGGTTAACATTCCCAAGGCAAAATGGCTAATTAGAGGCTCAGTTGCAATGTCAACCAAGGCAATCTCTCCCCAAAGCCTGCATGTTGACTTACCATAAGTGGTGTTCACCTTATTATTGTTGTTGTTATTAGATGCTGATGAGTCTATTCTAACTCCTAGTGATACTGTGGAGAAAAGAATGAAACACTGCCTAGTCCTGTGCCATCCTGACAATCATTGTCATATTTGGGCTCATTGCTGCAGCCACTATGTCAGTCTACCTCATTGAGAGTTTTCCTCTTTTTGGCTCACCCTCTACTTTACCAAGCATGATGTCCTTCTCCAGGGACTGGACCCTTCTGATGTGCCCAAAGTACATGAAACAAATTCTTGCCATCCTTGCTGCTGAGAGGCATTCTGGCTGTACTTCTTCCGAGAAAGATTTGTTCATTCTTCTTGTGATCCATTCATTATTATTTACCAACACCATAATTCAAAGGCATCAATTCTTCTTCAGTCTTCTTTATTCATTGTCCAGTTTGCATGCATATAAGCAATTGAAAATACTATGGCTTGAATCAGGCCCACCTTAGTCCTCAAAGTGATATATCTGCTTTTTAACACTTAAGGTCTTTTGAAGCAAATTTTCCTGTGCAATACATTGCTTGATTTCTTGACTGCTTGTGGATCCAAGTAAAAGGAAATCTTTCACACTTCAATATTTTATCTGTTTATCATTATGTTGTTTATTGGTCCATTTGTGGGGATTTTGTTTTCTTTATGTTGAGGTGTAATCGATATTGAAGGATGTAGTCTTTGACCTTTATCAGTAAGTACTTCAAGTGTTCTTCACTTTCAGCAAGCAAAGCTGTGTCATCTGCCACAAAAAGAAGTAGTAGCAGCATCTTCTGACCTCTTCTAACTTCACAAGGGGGAGAGAATCACCATCAGCAACATCAGCCCCAGGCTGCTTCCTGTGAAGTAGAGATCAGACATACTGCCACCTGCTAACCTTTTTACCAATTCTGAAATCAATTGTCCCTCCCAAGGCACTCTCCACTTCTCTACTGGGTTCAATAATTCATTGCAATAGCCACACAGAACTTACAAATAATACTTACTATTATGGGGTTTATTTTATTTGGGAAGTAACAGGTTACAATTGAGGTTCAGGGATGCCCAGGATACATTTCTTCAATCAGGACAGCCTCCCCTTAGTCATGCCAGCAGGCATGCCTCTCTTTGGCCTTTGGGCTCTCAGCCTGGCCTCTGCCCTACTTGGGCAAGCATTACAAAACTCTTTTATCTCTGCACATAAGCACCTCACTCACCCAGCAAGCCCCCTGCCCAAATGCATCCAGCTTTCTCACTCCTGTGAGCCAGAAAAGCCCACTTCTCTGTCTCATGTCAATCTCTCGCTTATGCTACTGCTGTCTCCCTGCTGTCTCTCTGTTATGTCTCTTTTGTGTCTCTGCCATCTCTGCTGTGGTCTCAGCACAGATCTTGGGTTGAAAGATGTGCTCCATTCCTGGCTCTTCTCCATCTTGATGGTAGTGAGATCCCCTTTTTCTGCCTCTAACATAGCTCATTTTAAACCTAGCAAGATGGCAAATCTGACCAATCCCACATCAGGGTTCCATACACCTTATAAGCACAGTCTCATCCCCCATAGGAGCACCATGTATTTTATTTGCATTATTAACAAGTGATCCAATCCTCTTGGTGGGCCACAAGCACCTTACATTTGCATAATTCCACCAGCCATCTGGTAAGGGTCAAAAAGACCATGTCAGAAGAGCCATACCAAATAATGCAGTGTTCCATATGCACATATTGCAGGTTCTTAATGAGTCTTCCATGCATTCTTTTACATATAGTTCACCTTCTTAGATTATTTGAAATATTATTTTTAAAATAACTCAAACAATAAGAAAGAACATGAGTTTGTTTCTGGATCAGTCAACTGGAGAACTTGCATTGAAAAACTTACTACAGTGCTACAGTTATAAAGACAGTGTGACATTAGTAAGAAGAAAGACATATGTATCAATAGAACACAATAGAGAGTACAGAAACAGATTCATAGGTATATTTTCAGTTGATTTTCAACAAAGCTGTGAAGAAAATTCAATGAGGAAACAAGCTCAAGGTGAACAAATAAAATGGGACAGTCTCAATGTTACCAAACCACACAGCACATTAATTCAAGTCCATTGCGCAAGTCCAAAGGTCGGCAGAGCATGGCAGGCTAGAGACCACTCCCAAACTGTTTCTTATATACGGGAAGCAGATCACATCCCTAAAGCAGTTACTTAGCTGCTTGTGGTAGGTACCACCATCTGGAGTTGATTTCCAATCTCATCTTGGGGAATAACTACCACCAGCTGCCCAGCCACTCAACAGGCCCAGCCAAGTTGACACACAAACTTAACTACCACAATTCCACCCCTTGTCAACTTAGTACCTGTACAGATCTTCAATGGGTGGTATCTATACAGATCTCCCTCACTGGGTGTCTCTAATCACCTAGTTCCTGAGTAGCAACCTCACCCCCTTAGCCTGGTGGCTCATTCCTCTCCCTCTTGGGCATGGCAGTCCTGTCCCCTCACTCTTGGGCAGTGGCTTGGCTCCATCCCACTGGCTCACATGAATGAGTAGCCCCATACTCCAGAACCGAGTTGGTGAAGGCCTGGCTCTTTGAAACCTAGGGGGCTGTGGTGGTTCCACTCCCAGAGGCCATGGACCTACACTTTGAGGCTGAGGCAGCTCTGCTTCCCATTTCCTTGGTCTCTCTGCTTCTGCCAATTAATGCTGAAGGAACTTACTCCACCAGAAATCTTCCTGCTCAAAAAGCATTCAGCTTTCTTGCTCTGTGGACCAGCCAACCTGCTATTATATTTCATGCTGATCTCTTTTACCAATTAATACCAGAAGGCAACCCATTCCACCAGAAAGCCACCTACCCAGTGGCATCCAGCTTTCTCCTCTGGGGGCTGGTAAGTCCGTTGCTGCCTCATGCTTGTTCTCTTGGCTCTGCTCCTGCAGTCTCTCATGCCAATCTCTCAACTCTGCTCTTCCTGTCAGAGCGGCACTAGGTATCCAAAACAGAATATGGTACCAAGAGAGTGGGGTGCTGCTCTGACAAATACCTAAAATGTGGAAATAGGAGGGGAGTGCATCCCTGACCTGAGACCCTGGTAGAGAGATGGCATGAGAGACGACAGGAGCAGAGCCCAGAGACCGGCATGAGACAGCTATAGCCTTACCAGCCCCCAAAGGAGAAAGATGGATGCCACTGGGTAGGTGGCTTCCTGGCAGAATGGGTTGCCTTTGGCATTAATGGGCAGAAGCAGAGAGACCAAGGAAATGGGAAGCAGAGCTGCCTCAGCCTCAAAGTGTAGGACCATGGCCTCTGGAAGTGGAACCACCATAGCCCCCTAAGTTTCAAAGAGTTAGACTTTCACCAACTCGGTTCTGGATTGTGGGGCTGCTTGTTCATGTGGGCCAGTGGGATGGAGCCATAGCCACTGCCCAAGAGGGAGAGGAACGGGGCTGCCAGGCCAAGGGGGTGAGGTCACCACTCAGGAACAAAGAAATTAGAGCCACCCAATGAAGGAGATCTGTACAGTGCCACGTTGACAAGGAGTGGAATTGTGGTAGTTAAGTTTATGTGTCAACTTGGCTAGGCATAGTTGAGTGGTTGGGCAGCTGGATGTAGTATTCCCCATGATGAGATTGGTAATCAATTCCATAATGGAATGTACTGTGAACAGCTGAGTAGCTGTCTTAAGGATGTGGTCTGCTTCCTGTATATAAGGGGAAGCCTTGGAGAATGGCCACTAGCTTATGGCATGATTGAACCCTGCATGCGACTGAGTCATTGTTCAGCAGCCTGCCATGCTTTGCTGATCCTGGGACTTTCAATGGATTTGAATCAATGTCCTACATTTGGTTTGGTAACATCAGGACTGTGCCATTTTACCTGTCAACCTTGGACTTGTCAGTTCAGCAGCCAGTAGCTCTCTGAGTGAAGAAAAGTCTCTAGCTCCAGTAGGCTGGGAGCAGGGGGCAGAACTGCAGCCCAGGACTGAGAGGCTTTCACCCAGTCCCTAGAACCTAGTACTCTGAACTCAGACTTAAAGCCTCCAGACTGTAAGAAAATAAACTCCTGTTTGTTCAAGCCATCCCATTTGTGGTATCTTCCATTAGAGCATCACTGGGTAACGAGAACACAATGCAAATACTGGCCAAGAAGTGGAGAAAATGGAAATCTCATGTATTATTGTATATATAGTACGAAATGTACATCCAGTTTGAAAAACAATTCATTGTTTTTTTATCAAATGAAACATACATCCAGTAATATGTTTTCAGCAAAGAGAGAGAGAGAGAGAAATAAAGTATGGATAGATGTTACAACATGTACGAATCTTGAAAATATGTTAAGTGAGAGACGCCACTAACAAAGTACCAAGTATTGTATGACTCCATTCATATGAAATGTCCAGATAAGGAAAATCAACAGAGATAAAAGTTAGATTAATGGTTACCTACATATGGAAAGATTAGGTGGAGTAAGGATGGGTACAGAATTTCTCTTTGAAGAGACAAAAATGTTCTAAAATTGATTGTGGTGATAGTGCACAATTCTGTAATTATACTAAAAACCATTGAATTGTACACTTTAAATTCATGAACTGTATAGCAGGTAATTATATCTCAAAAGAGTTGTTATAAAAAATCTAAAAATGCATCTATTTTATAACCCAGCATTTCCACTGTTAGGTATTTACCCAAGAGAAATAAAATCTTATGTCAACAAAAAGGCTTGTGTAATATTACTCATAGTATCATTATTTATAATAGCAAAACCCTAGAAAGAACCCAAATGTGCATCAACAAGAGAATGGATGAAAAAACTGTGGTAAATTCACACAATAGATTACTATTCAGTAATAAAATGTAATGGACTACTGACATGAGCAATATCATGGATGGATCTTAAAAATATTATCTGAGTTGGAGGGAGGGCTTACATGAGAATATATATACTTTGATGATTACATATATAT
>NW_006921640.1:515174-519688 GCF_000298275.1 Orycteropus afer afer
TTCTGGTAGCATAGTGCCTAAGGCACTTGACTGCTAACCAGAAGGCTGGCGGTTCAAACCCACCAGCCACTCCTTGGAAGGAAGGTTGGGCATTCCTACTTCCGTAGTGATACTGCCTCGGAAACCCAAGGAGGGGCGCTGTGAGTCGGGGCCGACTCGATGGCAAATAACAGCAAAAACAACAGATAACTAATACAGTAGGTTTCAATTAGAAAAGAACAAGAAGGAACTTTCTGGGATGAAGGAAATGTTCTATATCTTAATAGGGTTTAGGTTGCACATTGTTGGGTGCCATTGAGTAGGTCCCAACTCATAACAATCCTATATACAACAGAATGAAACACTTTCCAGTCTTGCACCAGCCTCACAATCCCTGCTGTACTTGAGGCCATCGTTGCAGCCACTGTGTCAATGCATCTCATTGAGGGCCTTCCCCCTTTTTGCTTACCCTCCCTTTTACCAAGCATGATATCCTTCTCCAGGGAATGGTCTTTCTGACAACATGACCAAAGTAGGTGAGACGAAGTCTGGCCATTCTCGCTTCCAAGGATAATTCTGGCTTCACTCTTCCAGGACAGGTATGTTACTTCTTCTGGTAGCCCATAGTACTTTCAGTATTCTTTGCCAACACCACAACTCAAAAACATGAACTCTTCTTCAGTCTTCCTTTTTCATTGTCCAGCTTTCACATGCATATAAGGTGATTGAAAATACCATGGTTTGGGTTAGGCGTACCTTAGTTTTCAAAGAGACATCTTTGTTCTTCAGCAATTTAAAGAGGTCTTTTGCAGCAGATTTGCCCAGTGCAATATGATATGATTTCTTGACTGCTGCTTCCATGGGTGTTGATTGTGGAACCAAGTAATATGGAATCTTTGACAACTTCAATCTTTTCTCCACTTATCGAGATGCTGCTTATTGGTCCAGTTGTGAGGATTTTTGTTTTCTTTATCTTGAGCTGTAATACATACTGCTGGGTAGAGTCTTTAACCTTCATCGGTAAGTGCTTCAAGTCATCTTCACTTTCAGCAAGCAAAGTTGTGACATCTGCATATGGCAGGTTGTTAATGAATCTTCCCCCAATCCTGATACTGCATTCTTCTTCATAAAGTCCACCTTCTCAGATTATTTGCTCATCATATAGATTAAATAAGTATGTCTATGTATAGGTTCCTCATGTGCACAAATAAGTGTTCTGTAATTTCCATTCTTCTCAATGTTATCCATAATTTGTTATGATCCACACAGTCCAATGCCTTTGCATAGTCAATAAAACACAGGTAAACATCTTTCTGGTATTCTTTTCTTTCAGTCAAGATCCATCTGACATCAGTAGTGATATCCCTCATTCCACATCCTCTTCTGAATCCACTTGCATTTCTGGAAGTTTCCTGTCAATATATGTCTGCAATCTCTTTTGAATTATCCTCAGCAAAATTTTATTTGCATGTGACATTAATGATATTGTTGGATGATTTCCACATTCTGTGGGATCACCTTTCTTTGGAATGGGTACAAATATGGATCTCTTCCAGTCAGTTCGTCAGGTAGCTGTCTTCCACATTTCTTGGTATAAACAAGTGAGTACCTTCAGTGCAGCATCTGTTTGTTGAAACATTTCAATGGGTATCCCATCAGTTCCTGAAGCCTTGTTTTTCACCAATTGCTTCTGTGCAGCTCCAACTTCTTCCTTCAATACTATCAGTTCTTGATGATATGCCATCTCCTGAAATGGATGAACATCAACCAATTCTTTTGGTTCAGTGATTCTGTGTATTCCTTCCATCTTCTTTTCCTGTTTCCTACATCATTCAATATTTTGCCCATAGAACTTTTCAATATTGCAACTCGAGGCTTGAACTTTTTTTCAGTTCTTTCAGCTTGAGAAATGCCAAATGTGCTCTTCCCTTTTGGTTTTCTAACTCCAGGTCTTTGCACATTTCATTATAGTAATTGACTTTGTCTTTTCAAGTTGCTGTTTGAAATCTTCTGTTCAGCACTTTTATCTTGTCATTTCTTCCATTTGCTTTAGCTACTCTCTGTTCAAGAGAAAGTTTCAGAGTCAGAATCCTCTGACATCCATTTTGGTTTTTTCTTCTTTTCCTGTCTTTTTAATGACCTTTTGCTTTCTTCATGGATGATGTTCTTGATGTCATCCCACAACTCATTTGGTTTTTGGTCATTGGTGTTCAATGAGTCAAATCTATTCTTTAGATGGTCTCTAAATTAAGTGGGATATAATCAAGGTCATGTTTTGGATCTTGTGGACTTGTTTTAATTGCCTTCAGCTTCAACTTCAACTTGCATATGAACAGTTGATGGTCTATTCTACAGTCAGCTCCTGGTCATGTTTTGGCTGCAGATATTGAGCTTCTCAATTGTCTCTTTCCCCAGATGTATTTGATCTGATTCCTGTGTATTCCATCTGTGAAGTTCATGTGCATAACTTCCATTTATGTTGTTGAAAAAAGATATTTGCAATAAATAAGCCATTGGTCTTGCAAAATTCTATCATGTTATCTCCAGCATCATTTCTATCACCAAGGCTACATTTTCCAACTACCAGTGATTCTTCTTCATTTTCAACTTTTGCATTCCAGTCACCAGTAATAATCAACATATCTTGATTGCATGTTTGGTCAATTTCAAACTGCAGAAGGGTTGGCATAAATCTTTAATTTCCTTGGCTTTGGTTTTGGGGTTACTGTGTAAATTTGAATAATAGTAGTAGTAACTGGTCTTCCTTGTAGGTGCATGAATATTATCCTATCACTGAGAGCATTGTACTTCAGGATAGATCTCGAAACATTCTTTGTGATGATAAATGCTACACCATACCTCTTCAATCTGTCATTTTTTCATAGTAGATCATATGATTGTCTGATTCAAAATGGTCAAAACCAGTCCATTTCAGCTCACTAATGCCAAGGATATCAATCTTTGTGTGTTCCATTTCATTTTTGACAACTTCCAACTTCCCTAGATTCATATTTCATACATTCCTTGTTCCAATTATTAATGAATGTTTGCAGCTGTTTCTTACCATTTTGAGTCATTCCATATCAGCAAATGGAGGTCTTGAAAGCTTGAGTTTGTTTTTTTGTTTTTTGTTTTTTGTTTTTTTTTGTTTTTTTGGTTTATTCATAATATCATGCTGAAATGTTTAGGGACAAGTGTACTTATGTCTGTAAATTACTTTGAAGTGCATCAAAAAATAAGGTGGATTGCTGCATGGATAAACGCTTATGCATATGATTAAGAAAGTATGTAAAATGTTAGTAGTAGAAAACAATTTGACATTATCTCTTTGACATTATCCAGGAAAGGTGAAATTTCTATTCCCTAGAATCCATGCAATAGTAATCCTAGGAATATAGACTAAAAATAAAAAATAATTTTCCACATATGCATCAGGTGATACAGGAGATTCAAATAAATGTATAAATTTCATAGCTTCATAATAAGGAACAGAATATTTTAAAAATCAGAAAATAATCTAACCCAAATATTCATCAAGAGTAGAATGGATAATAAATTCTGGTATAGTAATACAATGTTGTTGTTGTTGTTATGTGCCGTCAAGTCGGACCCGACTCATAGAAACCCCTCCTTGGGTTTCCTAAGCAATATCACTACAGAGGTAGATTGGCCCATCTACAATAGAATGCCACAAATCAGAGAAAATAGCAACCATACATATCAACACTGAAGTATCTCAAATACATAAAGTTTCATGGAAGAAGAAATGCACAGAAGAATATATATATATAGCATTACTTCATTTATATGAAGTTTAAAAAGGCAAAACTAAACTATTATTATTTAAGATTCATAATAGATTGGAGAATATAAGGAAAAGCAACAGAAAAATAAACCTAAAATTCAGTAGAGTTGTTTTCTTTAGAAGAGAGAGGAAAGGAGATGAAGTCTGGAAGAGGCATACAAGGATTTCTGAGGTAATGGTAAATTCTATATTTTAAGCTACATGCTTAAAATTATTTGTTTTATTATTCTTCTTTGAACTGAACACATGCATTTTAGATTTTTTTTTTTTTAATTTACACTAAAAATAGTCATTAGAACGTGAAGGATTCAACAGAACAAATATATGTGGCATTTGCAAAGAGTTTTACCATGAAGAGATACAGAGGAATGGAATGGGAGATGAAAGTATAGGGTCATGGACAGGGTAAATACAGCATGGAATGAGAATACAGTATGGGAATACAAGATGGGATGGATACAGTTTGCATATATGTTGATGGAATGATGAAGAGAGCGACAATGAAATGATCAAGAGACAGAGGATTTAGTACAACATAGATTTTGAGCTGTTAATAAAGGATTTCATCCACAGCACATGTGGAAGGGCTGGCCTTGTACAGAAACAAGGACAGTGCAGTCAACATATCAGGAATATATATATTTATCTATTTATCTATCTATTTATTTATATATATATAAATCCAAAACCAAACTCACTGCTATTGAGTTTTATCCCACTCATAGCGACC
>NW_006921640.1:519858-532416 GCF_000298275.1 Orycteropus afer afer
ATATAGTATCGGGTACATTTGTGTATTTGTAGGTGTAAAAATTAAATAGTTTTATAATGTAGAGTTGTCAGATATAAGCAACAGAAGCAGGATCTGAGAAATCATAAAAGGAATTTATTAAAAAGATATTGGATAGATCACAGGATCATTGGGAAACCTGAGAACCAAACACCAAAAACCACATTGCAGGACTGCTCTGATGAAGAGGTTGCTGCAGTTCACCCCAAGCACCAAATTCTGCAATTTGTACCACCACCATTTTGGTGCTAGGTATTATATTGAGCAGTCACCTCAACCAGCAGATGGAGCAGGCTGGAGATGGAGCAACCCTCCCCATCTCACCTCTGTCATGACTCCTAAATCAAAGCTGAGCACAGATACACATGATTAATGCAGCCTACCTCCAAGAGAAGGGGACAGTGTTCGTTCAGTGGTCTAATGATTCCATTTATATGATGCAGGAGACCCATGTTCAATTCCCAGACATGCATATCATGTGCAGCCACCACCTGTTTGTCAGTGAAGGCTTGCATGTTTTTATGATGCTGGACAAGTTTCAGTGGTGCTTTCAGACTAAGACAAGCTAGGAAGAAAGGCCTGGTGATTTACTTCCAAATATCAGCCAGTGAAAACCCTGTGAATCACAATGGTCTGATCCACAACTGATTAAGGCTTTAGTGTAGACCCTACCAGAATTTAGTTCCATTGTGCCTGGGGTACGAACTGACATGACAAGAGCTAACAGCAAAGCTCCAAGAAAAGGTGGTAAAGCAGGTAAATGCCTGTTACTAGTATTTTCAACTCTTTCAGAGAAAGTAGCAGGTAAAGTCTTTGCCCCATCAAGACTCATAGAAAGGGTTTCAGATGCTGAGCAGCCAAAGCAGGTGACAGTAAAATAAGAATCAAGCAAAGCAGCAAAGGTGTGAGATAATCTTGCATAGAAAATATGGTTGGGTTTAAAGTGTAGTGCTCTGCAGCCACTTGTGATTGTGATCATAAATTCAGAGTGAGCCAGGACAGTTTCGTGTCTTTCTCGGACCATGTTTAGATGTTCAAGTGTAGACATATAATAGGCAGATAGTTTAAACCAAGTTTGGGGTCTTGCCAGATAAGTACAAAAGAGGCGTACAGAAGTAAAGAATTTAAGAGTGGATACAAGAGAGTAATTTTAAAAAAGAGTAAAATGATCCACCAGATCTGCCGACTCCAGACCACAGTATTGGGAGACATAAGACTCAACTGGCACAACAAAATACACAAAAATCTTGTTCCACAACCTACTTTGGTGAATAGTGGCTGGGGTCTTAAAAGCTTTTGAGCGGCCATCTAAGATGCAGCTAATGGTCTCCTATCATCGGAAGCGAAGAAAAGTGATGAACACCAAGGGCTTTTGGAAATAATCAGCCTTAAGACACGATGGACCTTGAGACCAGAAGAACTAGGTGGTGCCTGGCTACCAATGCCAACCACATTGGAAGGGATCAAAACTGGAGATCCTGGATAGAGTGGGAGGAAAAACGTGGAACAAAATTCAAAAACACAATAATGACCAGAATTACTGGTCGGATGGAGTCTGGTGGGACCCTCAAGATATGGCCCCTGGATGCACTTTGGGCCTGGAATAAAACTCCCTCGCAAGGGCTGGATCTCAGTCCAACAGTAAATGAGACTTACATGCAGAACACTCAACCCAGGGTGATGCACCCACCTACTCTACAGAGATACATCCCTTGGAGCAGTCAGCCATGGGGCACCAATGTGTGACATTCACATGGAGGAAAAGCAGCACAGACAGGAGTGCATAACTAAGAAGTGCACGGGGTTGGGGGGGCGGTTACTGGGAAGAGAGAGGAAAGTGAGTTAGGGTTGGGGATGGTAATTGGGCAGTGAAACCAAATGTACACGAAATGTTGAATGTACAACAAATCCTGCTCTATAAATTTGCACCTAAAGCACAATTAAAAAAAAAAAAAAAAGTTAAATGAGAGTCAAGGCATTGACATGCCAAGGTTTTGCAGTAATCAGATATGAGGGTTCTGAAGTTGCCAAAAATGATGAAAGAAACAGAGAGTTTGTGTACTAACTTGCCTAAATATATTAAATCTCCATAAAATCAGAGTACATGGTTTTAGAACATTATAATTCCTGAATGGTGTTCCAAGCTGTGTTAATTTGTTTAATAACAGAAGTATGTATGCTTAGCATTAAGGGAGGTAAAGCAATCCCTAATTGAGCTTACATTTCTCACATCCATTAAAATAAGTTCTTTCTGTGGGGTTAGAGAGCTGATATTGTCCTTAATGTATTTGGATAAATTCAGTTGGATGCAGGGAAAGTGGACTGTTAGGGATGAAATTGTGTCCCCAAAAAAGATATGTTGAAATCCTAACCCCTAGTAACTGTGAGTGTGATCTTATTTGGAAATGGAGTTTTTGCAGATGCAAGTAGTTAACATGAGGTCCCACTGGAGGGCCCTAATCCTGTACGACTCGTGTCTTTGTAAGAAGAGCGAAAGAAACCCAAAGACACAGAAGGGAAATGCCCGTGTGAAGATGTAGGCAGAGATTGGAGTTATATTGTCATACATCAAGGAACACTGGGAGCTACTAGAAGCTGGAAAAGGCAAGGAAGGATCTTCTCCTAGTGCCTTCAGAGGGAGCACGATATGGTCAACACCTTGATTTCAGACTTCTAGCCTCCAGATGTGAGAAAATAAATGCCTCCTACTTTAAGCATGGGAGCTCTGGTGGCTTAGTGCCTAAGGCACTTGACTGCTAACCAGAAGGCTGGTGATTCAAACCCACCAGCCACTCCTCAGAAGGAAGATTAGGTAATCTACTTCCGTAGTGATACCACCTCGGAAACCCAAGGAGGGCTTGCTACGAGTTGAATCCGACTGGAAGGCAGTGATGTTGGTTTGGTTTGGTTTGATTTATTTTAAGCCATCTAAGTGTGTGGTAATTCATTATGGCAGCCCTAGAAAATTGCTCTGGTAGCATAGTGGCTAAGACACTTGCCTGCTAACCAGACGGCTGGCGGTTCAAACCCACCAGCCTCTCCTCGGAAGGAAGGTTGGGCAATCCTACTTCCGTAGTGATACTGCCTCGGAAACCCAAGGAGGGGTCGCTATGAGTCGGGGCCGACTCGACGGCACATAACACACACACACACACAGAAAATTAACACAAGATCTAAGGGAGGAAAATGTGCAAAGATTCTTGGAGGACGAGAGGAATGCAGAGTCAGTAGGATTGTGTTTCCCTTCTAGGTCACTTCAGCTTTGGCCCGTGTCCTCTGAGGAAAGGTACTACAGGAAGAAGCATAAAATTCTGTTTTCAAAAGAGACTTTGTGAATTTTTAAACTATAAACAGCATTTATTTGAATTCCAGGTAATGAAAATATATTGTCAACATGGCAACACTAACACCAGCAGCAGCTTTGGATGGAAGAGAATACCTTCTAATCAAGTTTCCAGTAGCAGATATCAACACAGACGCCCACATTAAAAAAAAAAAAAACACAAAAGAACTTTTAGTGAAGTCATGTTAACCCACCCACAGTTTCTCAGAGGAAAAAACTGAGTAATTTGAGGTGGATCAGATGAGGGAGTACCAGCCAGTACAAGTATAACTCCATTACTATTCAGAAACCTAGTAAAAAAAAAAAACCAGGGGAGGAGGGTGGAAACAGTTGCCATCAAGTGGATTCCAACTCCTGGCCACCCCATGTGTGTGAGAGTAGAACTGAGTTCCATAAGGTTTTCAATGGTTGATTTCTCAAAGGTAGATCACCAGACCTTTCTTCTGAGGTAACTCTGGATGGACTTGAACCTCAGAACTTTCAGTTAGCATTTGAGCATGTTAGCCATTTGGAATGCCCAGGGACTTTATAAACCATAGATGGCTATTAAGTTAGAAAATAAAGGATGGCCTATTTTAACCCCAGTACCATTACAAAACATATGGACCAAGTGATCCTACAACAGTTGTTGTTGTTGTTGTTATGTGCCCTTGAGTCAGACCCAACTCACAGTGACCCCTCCTTGGGTTTCCAAGGCAGTATCACTATGAAAGTAGATTGCCCCCAGATATTTTAAAAATATACAGAAGAAAAGAAATGACCTTGTTTATTGGTTGTAGTAGATAAGGAAAGAACTGTACTACTTATTCCAACCTGAGCAGGACAGACATGGCTGGTAACAGAAGTGATGTTAATAGCTTCTCCTGCAACATGACTTGGCTTTGTATTTGGTCACCTTTGCACCTGTCTTTGGAAGAGCCAAAAGGGTAAGAGTTTTGTCTCAAGATGTAATCTTAACAGGAGGAGATTTCCACCATCACAATAGCAATGATTTGTCTAACAGTCTAAACTTTCATAGCATCCCCTTTCAGGTGTTCATCTATCAGAAGCAAATCTCCTTTGTCTCCTTCTCTCCCTGCCTTATTATAAGCATCACTTCTTACTCATTGGCTTAATTCCCTCTAAAACCTGTTGAAAGAAGAAGAGAGCTTAATCATTATTAACTTGAGTGTTTTTATCTTGTTTGTGATGAGAAAATTTAATAAAACTTAAGAACTGAAAGACTTTTATGGCCTAGACATACTAAACAATACAAAATTTCTCTGTGCCTTCTGAACTGTGGCATGTTCAATATTTAAACCTGAATATTTTTATGAATTTTACTTTATCATTTCCCATGTCAAATAATTACCAGTATCCCTTACTAGGTTCTTGAGTAGAAAATTTCAGACAACCCAATAGAAAAATGGGTGAAAGCCTTGAAGAGGCAAATCAAAAAGAAGGATATCTAAATTACCAATAAACGTGAAATAGTTCTCAGCTTCCTTAGTCACCAGTGAAATGCAAGTTAAAATAGCAATGTGTCATTACTATTTACCCCTAAAATTAAAAGGGCAGAAAAGAACAGTTGTGGACAAAGATGTAAAGCAATCATAATTCTCAGACACTGTGGATGGGAGGATAAATTAATGCAACCAATATGGAAGATAACAATTTCTACCAAAACTGAACATATGCATAACTTTTGTTGTTATTGTTGCTGTTAGTTGCTATCCAGTTGATTCTGACATACGGTGACTCAATGTGTGCACCATAAGCAGAACTATTCCATAGGGTTTTCCAAGCTGTGACCTTTTGAAAACAGATCATTGGGCCTGTCTTCTGAGGTACCTCTGGGTGAGTTTGAACTGCCAACCTTTCAGCTCATAACCAAGCATTAACCATTAGCACCAAGAAGAGACTCCGATGCACAGCCAACAACCTAACAATTCCACTCCTACCTGTATGCACACAGAAATGTCTGCATATATACATCGTAAAACATGTACAAGAATTTTCATTGTAATGCTACTTATAAGACTCAAAAGCTGAAAACTGCACAAATGACTATCTACTGTGTTGTTGTTGTTGTTGTCATGTGCCATCGAGTAGGACCTGCCTCATAGCGACCCATCCTTGGGTTTCCGAGGCAGTATCACTATGGAAGTAGATTGCCCCATCTTCCTTCCGAGGAGTGGCTGGTGGTTAGCAGTCAAGTACCTTCAAATAAAATGTGATATAATCCCTAATGTAATACTATACGTCTTTAAGAATGAATAAACTATGGTTACATTGAACAATATGAGTAAGTTTCACAAAAATAATGTTGAGTAAAGGAAGACAATAGAGTGCCTATTACCTGATTCCACTTGTACAAAGTTGAAAATCAGGTACCGAGGACTATGCTCTTGAAGTCAGGCTAGGGATTATACTTCATGGGGTGGTGACGGGAAGTAATGTGGATGTTGTAATGATCTGTTCTTAGTCTGGATGCAAGTTACACGGGCATGTGCAATTTGTGGAAATCATCAAGTTAAATACTTACAGTTTGTAATTTTCTGATTTGTATATTCAGCAAAAAATAATAATTAATAATAATAAACTTCTAAGAAACAATCATTTTATTAAGTTTTTATTTTAAGAGTTTGCTTTACATTCAATGTTATGTGTACATTTCCTTTCACTCCCCATTTACCATGCCCAACCCTAACACAGTCTCCTCCCCTCCCTGCCCAGTAACCATCCCTCCCCCTCCCCGTACCCTTCATAGTTATGCACTCCTGTGTGTCCTGCATTTCCTCCATGTGAATGTTGCCCCTCTGGTGCCTGTGGTCGATTGCTCCAAGGGATGCATTTCCATAGAGTATGTGCGTGCGTCACCCTGGGTTGAGTGGTCTGCGTGTACATCTTGTTTACTATTGGGCTGAGAGCCAGCCCCTGGGAGTGAGCTTATTCCAGGCCCAGAATGCATTCCATGACCACTGTATTGGGGGTCTCACCAGACTCCATCCGACCAGTAATTCTGGTCATTATTGAGAAGAAACAATAAATTAATAAAAAGAGAAAAAAAATCCTGAAGACAAGGTATTTAGATTATTTTCATATGTGAGACAATGAGGGTATTTCCACCAAAAAAAAAAAAAAAAAAAAAGACAAGGAACACTAATAGATAGACCAGAGACATTGTTTTAATGAAATAATACAACTGAGAAGGATCTGGATGCCTGGAGGAAACCAGCAGGAGCTTTCATGTCAGTGTCCCAACCTGGAGAGGCATATACTTTACGTTGATGCAGCATAGGAGTGAAGTACCACAAAAAATATGATAGATTTCCTTTCCAAAACAATATCTCCTGCAAACACCTTTTGTTCTCCAGCATGTATTAAAGAATTTTCTTATGTACAAATTTGGTCCACTTCTAACTGTCAACAGAAACAAAAATTAAAGCACAGTTAGTGCTCTGAAGAGAGTTGGCCATGGATAAATTAGATTGAAGAATATACTTTATAACTTTTTGAGAGTAAGTTAGATAATATAAAGGTATCCCAAAAGTTGATGGCTGGATGCCTTTTTTGCCAGCTACCCTTACCATATGTTCCAGGGGCCCTATTGTCAGCCATTACTGTCTATGGTCCCCACCTAAATGAATTAGTAATCAACTATATGCATGTAACAGTGTCCAGAAGATACATTTTGGGACTATTTACTGTGGAAAGCACGCTTAGAACTCAGAATGAACCTAGGATGCACGCAGAGTCAGGGATTGCTACCCAAGGCAGTTTGTGATCACCAAAGCATCAGTTTGAAGGATGAGAGCACTGGACAAGAATTTTAGAAGTCTAAAGTTGTAGCCCTGCATTCTCAATAATGTTCTGTATGGATTTTTGCAAATGCCTTATTGCCTGCCATGGCTTAATCACATAATAATCAAGAGCATCTCATGAGATAATGCATATGAAATGCATTGAAATACGTGAAATACATACTTAAATCTACTGCTAGCATTTTTCCCAACCTTAAGACCTGTGAGACTCTAGGAGCTGGAGCTGAGGAAGAGTGGTAGGGAAGCAGTTTAAAAGGGTGAGAGTGGCTCTGAACCATCCTACTGCATCATCCACTTCCAGTCCCATCTATCTAGCTATACCATGAGACCCTGTATCAGGCCTTTTGGGTGTGAAAATAATCAATGCGGTATGACCAAGAATCACTAGCCAGCAAACTTACCTGCTTTGTGCTCATTAGCCCTGGAGCACCTCTATGGGGAGAAAGTAACCCAGTAGAGACACAGTGCAAAGTGTCCAGAGGTCTTGCTGTCTAGGGCAACAGCAGCACTCTCCACATTATCCTCATTTGTTGCTATGAGGATCACCCTGGATTTTTGTAACATTTCATGCTTGACCTTTAAGTGATACCTTTTGCATATGAAGGTTTCTGACAGAGGATAAGATATTTCTGTAGATCCCAGAAAACCAGAAGCAGAAAAAATCTGTGAAACTCCACGTTAGTAATTTAAGTGTACCTAAAGCACATAACAACAACAACAACAAGGCACTTGACTGCTAACCAGAAGGCTGACGGTTCAAACCCACCAGCCACTCCTCAGAAGGAAGGTTGGACAATCTACTTCCATAGTGATGCTGCCTCGTAAGCCCAAGGAGAGGTTTCTATGAGTCAGGTCTGACCTGACGGCACATAACAACAATTCTCTGTATTATCAAGTTGCTGTCTTCTGGCCAGAGAAGGTAAATTCTAACCCCTCAAAGAGGATTCTGTAGTATCTTATCATGCTATTTGTTAATTTAATACATTATAACAACCAGCTGTGGTTGAGGATTCTGCTCAGCATCAAATTTACATTGTCTTCTAAATGTATGCAAAATAACATGGGTAACTGACTTGGAAGGGCAAATCCTGAGTCTCAAAGTCCTTCCTCTCCTCAAAAGTTCTCATCCTTTCATTCCCTTTTGCTCTTCCCCACTTTTACCAATACCATTTGCCTAACTTCCCCTGAAAATTCACAGACTCCCAAGTGCAAAATCCAAAACCAGTCTCTACTCCAAACAACATCACTTCCTGTCATGTGTCTTGAGCATCTTCTCTTCACTGCCACAAGCAGCCCAGAGCATGCATTGCTGCTCCTATCCCTCCCGGTTCAGCTTCCCCTTTCCAAGCCCTGCTTTTCTTCTCATTCTTGCATAAGGTTTCCTATCATTGTTCAAAATTCCATGGAAAAGGGATTCCACTTTACCTGGAGGAATATAGGAGAGCAAGGCAAGAACCACAAGGACCAAGAGCAAGCTCCTCATGATGGAACTAATCAACAAAGAGGCAACTGAGAACCGTGAGCAAGTCACTCAATAAGTAGTTCTCAGGAGATGGGGAACTGCGTGGCTAGTGAACCTTTCAGGAACAGGAACATCTGCTTGCTCCACTGAGCAGTCCAATGAATTAAAGGTCTGACTTTGGACGTGACCCCTCCCAGTTGAAGCCCACTTATGGAGTGTCACTTGTGTGCTGGCAGCTGAATTTGCATTGTGGGAGCAGACCCACCCTAGGTCCTGGTAGGACACCGTGTAAATGTCTTCATATCTTCATTGCATTTAACAAATGTCTATCATATACAGAAAATTGCAATACTACCTTAAAGAATTGACAATGTGTTTTCAATCTCATAAGGAAAAAGAAGGAAAAAAAAAGGGAGATATTATTCTCTGCATTTTAAAAGTAAGGAACATGAGGCTTAAGTAGGATATATGATTTTTCCAAGTTGATGCCTATCATAAATGACAGCAAGAGAACTCAAACATAGATTTTGTTACTCCTGCGTACAGAAGTTCTTCCTTCAGAGCTGGCTAAGGACAACATTCTGGGGTGCAGCTCTCTCCCCCTTGTGGGGCCCCTTCCTTCTCTCATGTACTCAGTGTTCAGGTGTGTATGTTTCTTCTCCCAGACATGGGACACATGCCCAAGGGACATGATCCTCATCTGAGTCTAAGCTCATGGGGCTCTTTATAAGGATTGGATAGGGCAGAAAATGGGAACCAAGCTGAAACAGTTGATACGGGAGCTAGATGAGGTGTTCCAGACTGCTCAAACTTCTGCCAAGAACTATTCCTGGGATTTTCCCAGGGAAAAGCATCTCTTCCCCTGCCCCACATATGGGCCCCATAGTATGATGTTGTGTCTGTATATTCTATACAAAGACATTTGTCCTTTCCCTTTGCAAACTGTTTGACATGGATTAAACCAATATAATTTAAGAAAAACAAAAACCTATAGTTCCTGTAAAGCTTCAATCTGTTTTGGAAAAGAAGAGCTCCACAAAGACCAACCAACCAGGCAGTGGTGTGTTCAGTTGTACGTGGGGTTGCTAGGTGTCAAAAACAACTTAATGGAGGTACAAACAACAAAGATGAACTCTTTTGAACATAGAGTACTGCATTGTCACTGAGGGCAAACATGGTGTTCTGGTTACCTAGTACCACTCTGACAAGAATATACCACAAATGGGATGGCCTTAAACAGGAGTTTATTCTCTTACACTTTGGAGGCTTTAAGTCCAAGTTCAAAGTGCCAAGCTCTAGGGGCTGGGTGAAAGCCCCTTAACCTTGGCGTCCAGCTCTGCCTCCTGTTCCTGACCCACTGGAACAAGAGGCGTATCTTCACTCAGACAGCAGCTAGCTGCTGAGGCTGACAAACCCAAGGCTTACAAATAAAAAGGCACAGTTCCAATGTTACCAAACCATATGGCAGGCCATTAATTTAAGTCAGTTGTAAGTCCCAAGGTCGGCAGAGCATGGCAGGCTGCTGAACAATGACATGGCTACATGCAGTGTCCAAGTGTACCATTAGCTAAAGACCATTCCCGAAACTGTTTATCATATATGGGAAGCAGACCACATACCCAAAGGCAGCTGCTCAGCTGCTCACAGTAGATTCCACCATGGAGTTGATTACCAGTCTCATCATGGGGAATACTACATCCAGCTGCCCAGCCACTCAACCAGGCCCAGCCAAGTTGACACACAAATATAACCACCATACATGGATATACAGGTGGATAAATGGGTGGACAGGCTGCATTGTTATGTATGTCTATGCAGGGGGGAGTGTGCCCAATACCATGTATAGGGTTGCCAGCCAATGTTTCTACAAGTATATTGCTATGTTCTGTAAGAATTCCCAGGTGTATAGTAGAGCTGACAAGGGACAAGGTTGCAGTCACTTCTTTGGCACAGCTGCTACCCAGAGGGAGTGAGTAGTTGGACCTGTGGGCTCAGGACCATAGTCTCAGGGGACATCAAGCTCAATGGCATAACATACTACACTAAACATTGTTCCACCACCTATATTGGTGAGTAGCAAGTGGGATCTTAAAACCTTGCAAGCAACCATCTAGATGCAACGATGGGTCTCTCCTCATCCCAGAGCAAAGAAGACTGAAGAAAACCAAACATTCCTGGAAACAATTAGTCCAAGCAATGGTTACACCATGTGATGCTCAGCCTATATGACTATCAGACCAGAAGAACTAGATGGTATCTGGCCACCACTGTCAACCACTTGGAGGGGGATCTATGTAGGAATTCCTGGATAGAGTAGGAGAACAATGTGGAACAAATTCAAAATCATTTGGGAAAAAAAGGACCAGGTTCACTGGCCTGATAGAGCCAGATGGAACCACTGAGCTATGGCCCCTAGCTATCCATTAGGTCTGGAGTGGAATCCACACCTGTGGCTTTCAGCCAAACAAAAGACCGGCATATGAGGTGAACATTTACACTAGGTAGATACATTTCTTGGAGAGAACAATCATGGGAGAATTGAAGAGCTGTGCACGCAAAGGGACATAGCTCAGGGGGCAGGAGTGCATGGAGGGAAGGACACAGGAAAGAGGTAACTATGCAGAGGAAGTGGGAGGGGAGGTGTTGCATTGTAGTAAATTGTAGTCAATGTCATGAGACAGTGTATGTGGACTGCTGTATGGAAAGTAAATTTGTGTAAACTTTCACCCAAATCACAGTAAGATAAATAAATAAGAATAATTTAAAAAAAGAATACACCACTGGGGATGGGCCTCTGTAATGCTTATCCACTCCTATGTCCACCCAGTCATTATCCACCCAGCCAAAAAAAAAAAAATTCAATGGCACCTAACAACAACATTCAATGACTAGTCCTCAATCTGGCTTCTCATTTTGTCACTTCACTAAAATTTCTCTTACTGAGATCTCTGTTACCTTCTTAGTCATTACATACAATGAATGTTTTTCATTTCTCTCTGAAATGATCTGCCTTAGCATTCTCTCCAACGATTTCTTTCTTAAGATCATATACTTAGTTTGTACACCACTCTCCTAGATCTCCTCCTACATTTCATGCAGCATCCGAGTCTGATTTTATCACTCTGCCTTCCCCTAACCTCTTCAGAAATATTGACGAAAGGTTCTCACTCAGAAATCTCTTATTGAACTCATCTATTCTCATGACTCAGCTGCTTTTAACTATTGATATTAAAAATCATATACACAATCTCAGTTTTTCTCTAAGATTCTTAGCTGTGTACTGGGCTACTCTCTCTCGGCTTCTGTGCTGGTAAATGTTATTTGTCACCTTGGGTAGGATGCAATTCCCAGTATTATGTAAGTATCCTCCCTTTTGTAATTTGGTGTAATTATCCTCCTTTTTGTGATATTGTGTAATTATTCTTCATTTATGTGTTGTAAATCCTAACCTCTATATGTTATGAAGCACGATTGGAGTTTATCTTGAGACAACTTTTACAAGACTCACATCCTTACTCAACTCACACCTTTACTCAAGTATCTCATGCAAAGGGAATTTCCTTGAGGATGTGACTGCAACCAATATATATTGGATGCTCTGACAGAGCTCTTCTTATTTTGGATCCTCTATCAAACTTGTTATCATCTGCTCTTTGGTTCTGGTGATGTGAGCCAGCAGCCTGCTGCCTGACCTGCAGATGTTGGCATTCGTCAGCTCCAGCAGCCCAGTGTGCCAGCAGCTCACCATCTGACCTGTGAATTTTGGACATGTCAGCCCCTGCAACCACATGAGTCATGAGAAGCCTCCACCCTGATGCTGGACCTATAGCTTTGGGGATAATCAGCCTCCACAGCTGCACGAGTTATCGCCTTGAAATAAATCTCTCTCTCTCTCTCTTTCTCTCTCTCTCTCTCACCCCCCTCATGTGTGT
>NW_006921640.1:532516-537780 GCF_000298275.1 Orycteropus afer afer
TGAGGAGAAGTTTCCAGACTGACACCAGGCCCATGGATCTGGGACTTTCCAGCCACCAACACTGTGTGAGACATTGCCTTGAAATAAATCTCTCTCTCTCTCTCTTTCTCTCTCTCTCTCTCACCCCCCTCATGTGTGTATGTGTGTGTGTGTGTGTGTGTATGTGTGTATGATTTATTTATCTATATGTCTGCCTCACTGGTTTTGCTTCACTAGAGAACCCAGCCTAAGACAACTTCCTATAGGAAATTCAAATTCAACCTATCCAAAACAATATGATTATCTTCTCTTCATATTCTCTTCCCCAAAACCATTGGTATTCTCAGAACTTTACCACTCTCAACCTAAAAAATCATAACCAGAAACATTGAACTATTCTAAATACTTTCCTCTTCCTAACTATCCACATGTGAGCAAATATCAAGTATTTTTTTCATGTTATTCCTTCATTGTTCTTGAAATTTTCCTGTCACCCTTATCACCGTGCCCAAAGCCTTATATCCCACTTCAATAACAGCCTCCTCATAGGTCTCCCTGACTCTGATTTTCACCACACCTTAAACCCATAGGTTAAACTACAGCAAATGTAGACTTGACTCCTCCAGCTTAACATCATCCTTCAATATATCACCATTCTCTAAAGGATAAAATTCAAACTCCTACGATAAGCATTAAAATATTCTCAGTGGTCTGGTCTCTTCACCTTTATCTACTGCCTCTCTCCACATGTGCCCATGCTCCAAGCTTACCAACCTAGTAACTCTCTAAAGTAGGACCAGATATGTTATTCTTTGTAGCAACTTTCTTTTACAAGTGGAAAACTTCTCCTTTAAGACTGGAATCTAGAATAACTTTTTCTAGGAAGCTTTCTCTACCCTTTTCCCACCCTCAGCCCTGACAGAGTCAGACTCACCTTAATTTCTGCTCTAGAATACAATGTATACACTTTATTCTAGCATGAATTGCATTGTTTTTTGTTTCTGGGTTTTTTATTCATTTACATATTTTAACTTACTACATATTATGATTCAATGGATTTTAAGATATGTATATCCATGTAACCCACTTCCTAATCAAAATATACAATATTTCTGCCCCTCCAGAAGGTTCCATTAGCATTCTCCCGTCAAGTAGCCCACTTTCTGACTTCTATCCCATATGTGTTTTGACTTCATAGAAATGAAATCATAGAGTATATATACTTTTGAGTCAGGCTTAACATTTGCTTAACATAATGTCTGTGAGATTCACTCGTGTTCACTCCTTTTTATTGTGATAGTAGAGTTTTGGTTCTTTTCCATTGATATATTTATGTCAACATTGTACTACCCTGATTATTGTATCTTTAGAGTATGTTTCAGTGAGCCCTGGTGGCACAGTGGTTAAGCTTGTGCTGCTAACCAAAAGGTTAGTGACTGAAACCCACCAGAAATATATGGCTGTCCACTTTCATAAAGGTTCACAGCCTTAGAAACCCTATAGAGCAGTTCTACCCTGTTCTATAGGGTCAATGTAAGTTGGAATTGACTCAACAGCAGTGGGTGAGTTTTTAGTAAGTCTTAAAATAGCATGAGTCTTCCAACTTTGTCCTTTATTTTTGAAATTGTTTTGACTCTTCAATGTCATTTACAATTCCATAGAAATTTAAATTAGCCTGTCAATTTCAACAAAGAAAAAGAAGCCTGCTTGGATTTTTATTAAAATTGTATAAAAATCTATAGATTACTGGGGGGAGAATTGACATTTTATTAATATAATTTTTCTAATATATGAATATGGTATCTATCTCAATTTGTTTAGCTATTTTTAAAATTTCTCTTAGTAAAACTACAAAACTACATTTTGTAGTTTTCAGTGTGCAAGATTTGCATTTTTTTAAATTTATTCTTATTTTATATTTTTGATATTATAAATGATATTGATTTTTAATTCCATTTTTAAATTGTTCATTACTACCATATAGAAATGCAATCAATATTTATCTTGTCTTTTTAAACCTTGTCTTTTTAAAAAAAGTCTTTTACACTTTCTATGTGCATTTCAGTTAGACTGCTTGACATCATCCCACAGATTATTGGTAGTTCAGTTTTTCACCTTTTTTCCTGCATGCTTCAGTTTGGATAATCTGATCAAGGTCACTGGTCTATTTTCCCACAAGGCCCAATTGGATGTTAAACCTATCAAAACAAATATTTGATTTTAGATACTGAATTTTTCAATTCCAGAATTTGCCTTTAGTTTTTGACCTTACATTTCTTTTTCTAAAATATCATGTCACTTCACCCATTATAGCCATATTTTCTGGCTAAATCTTTAACATATTTATAAAAAACGTAAACCAAACCTACTGCTATCAAGTTGACTCAGACTCATTAGTGATCCTATAGGACAGAACAGAATTGCCTCATAGGGTTTCCCAGGCTGTAAATCTTTAGAGAAGCTGACTGCCTCATGTTTCTCCTTTGGAGTGGCTGGTGAGCTCAAACCACTCATCTTTGCATTAGCAGCCAAATGCTTTAAACACTATGGCACCAGAGCTCCTTATATTTATAATAGATACTTTGAAGTCTATGCCTGCTATTTCCAAAAACTTGGTTATCTTGAGTCTGCTTCATTTAGCTCTGTTTTTGCTTGATTATGGTTGACAATTTCCTATTTCTTCACATCTCACATAGGTATTGTATTCTGGAGATTATGAATAAAAGAACAATGGAGACTAAAGTATACTTTTATTTGGTTTTGTTTATTTCCCAAAGAGAGCAAGCCCTTTCATTGGTCTGATGGTTAGCTGAAGGATTAAGTTGACCTGGAGCTGGGTCACAGTTGTAATTACAATGTGTTCACCTAAAATTGGCCTGACTCCTAACATTATGTCACATTTTGAAATTATTGGTATTTGAGCTGGGAAGGTGTTTGCTACAGTTCTAGTGTTTTTTGGCTTCAACTCCAACAGCATTCTAAAATCCAATTACAGTGATAATAGGTGAAACTGTGTTTTCTCTCTACTTAGCAAACCCTCTTCCACTGATTCTTTCTCAGCAAAACTTTGAATCTAGGAGGAGAATGCTTAGAAGTGGTCAATCCTTGCACCCCTCTGTCCCAGCATCCCACACAGTTGTCCAAGATGTCACTGATTTCCCCATTCCAGCATAGAATTTCTGTCTATAGCAGGTGAGCCTATAACCAGAGCAGTTATCTTCTCTAAGGTAAGGAAGTTGCCGTGAATGTCTCATCATTTATATAGGACTTGTTTTTCTCCAGAATTCAGTTCCTCGAGGCTTTCTAGTGTTTCTCACTCTTTGCTTGTCTATGGGAAAGTATTGTTTCTATTTTCTCCAAGTTTTTTCTTGTTAAAATGAAGCAAAGGTCTCTTATAGTCTTGTATCTTAGCCAGAGGACTTACAATTTTTTCCTTGGTTTTCCTCTACATTAGAGTGAGCACAACCTGAGAGTATTAACGCTTCACTTCTTCAGCTTTTCCACACAGTAAGTTTCTCATAAATGTTGGTTAGTTGATTGGTTGGTTTAAAAGAAAGAAGTATCAGGCTGTGACTTTAGAGCATGAGCTTTGGAATCAGAGAACAGAGTCCAAACTCCAAAGCTACCTCATAATAGAAAGTAACTTAGTCTCTCTGACCCTCAGGTTCCTAATCTATAAATTAAGAAAATAATATGGTTGTGGCAATGAGCATTAAATGAGATAATAATGTGATTATCATTGTGATGAGCATTAAGTGAGGTAATTTATGGAAATGTAAAGAGCTGTGCAGAGTACCTAGCATATAGTAAGCACTTAGGAAACATTAACTATTTCTATTATCATTATTGCTACTAATTAGAGGAAGTCTATAAACAACTTTCTGGTTACTTATAGACAAAAGAGAATGGAAGCCACCCAGAAACAGATAATTGGACCAGAGAAACACCTCTCACCTATATAAGGAGAACACTAGGAATGTTTGGAAATTGTTCCTCCTTTCATAGTTAGAACCTAAAAGGAAGAGCAGTGTCATTCTTCCTTCACCAGTCTAGTCTGGGTAGTTCAACATGGCAGGGAAGGTAAAGTGGGTGCATGAACTTCCTCACCTTTTAACCCACTCACATACATACAACATATGCACATACACACCACAAGTATCTATTAACCATCCATTTTTAAATTCAAATAAGCTTGAGAGGATTACACTGCATTAAATACTTGAGAACTCAAAAAATCAGAATTTTTGATTCCCTACCATCTTACTTGGGAGCTCTGGTAGCATAGTGGCTAAGGCACTTAACTGCTAACCAGAAGGCTGGCGGTTCAAACCCACCAGCCGCTCCTCGGAAGGAAGATGGGGCAATCTACTTCCGTAGTGATACTGCCTCGGAAACCCAAGGAGGGGTCGCTATGAGTCGGGTCTGACTCGACGGCACATAACAACAACAACAACCATCTTACTTGAATTTTAATTAGAATTTAAAAAAAAAATGGAGCATTATGAGGTCCCTCAGCTACTGAGAAGCAGGCAATCTTCTAGGACACAGCATTAGAAGGACATTAACTTTAGGATCAGATAGACTTATGTTCAAATTTAATCTATGCCACTTACACTTACCAGATGGAAGATGTAAGGCAAGTTAAATTATGTTCTTAAATTCAATTTCATCAGCAGCCAAATGAGGAATCATTTTACACAAAATTGATTGGAATGATTAAATGAGAAGAAATGTAAAATTCAAAATAACCTAGAGTGATAGCTAAGTGATATCAACTTGGCTAGACCATGATTCTGAGTGGTTTAAGCAACTGCAGTGTGGTTGTTCCCATGATGAAATCTGATATAAGGTAGTCATCCCCATGGTGGGATATGTTGTGAGCAGCCAATCATTTGAAAGGATGTTTCCTCCAAGGTGTGTCCTGCTGCCAATATATACGTGGATGACCTGGGATAATTCTTGGACTTTCTATTGAATAGGGATCCTGAATCTAGCTTACCATCTTCCAGTTTGGGAGCTGAATCAGTGGCCTACTATTTTGCCTGCCGATCTTGGAATTGTTATCTTCACAGCCTGTGAGCCAACAATCCGTCATTTTACCTGCCCTTCTTGGATTCATCATCTACCAAAGTCAGCAGCCTGCCATTCTTGGGTTCAACAGCTCCTGCAGCTTCATGAGTCAGGAAAAACCTCCAATGTGACATTTGACCCACAAACTTGGGACTTACCAGCCTTGACAACTCCGTGAGCCACTTCCCTGGGATAAATTTCTCTCTGTCTCTGTC
>NW_006921640.1:537880-543909 GCF_000298275.1 Orycteropus afer afer
GGGACTTACCAGCCTTGACAACTCCGTGAGCCACTTCCCTGGGATAAATTTCTCTCTGTCTCTGTCTTTCTCTCTCTCTCTCTCTCTCTCTCTCTCTCTTTGTGTGTGTGTGTGTGTGTGTGCTTTTTTTTTTTTTTTTTTACTGGTTTTGCTTCTCTAGAGAACCTAGCCTAAGACACTTAGCAAATTACTAGGTACACAGTAGATTCTCAATATTTAATGATGTTTATACATTCTTCGTATGTCCTCCACCCAATCTTTATCAGCACTATTCAAGGTGTCAGCACCTACTGCAATAGAATCTTGTATAAATAATACCAAACTGTAGTAACACATGAGGAAGTCGTGGTTTAGTGGTAGAATTCTCACCTTAAATGTGGGTGACTGAATTCAATTCCCAGCCAATGCACCTTAGCAAACTACCACTCATCTCACTGGAGACTTGTGTATTACTATGATGCCAAATAGGTTTCAGTGGAGCTTTCAGACTAAGATGAACTAGGAAGAAAGGCCTGGAATTTTACTTTTGAAAATCAGCCAATAAAAACCTTATGGATCACAGTGATACGATTTTGTTGTGCCTGGAGTCACCATGAGTCAGGGGAGATTCGACAACAACATAGTAATAGAGAGAGAAATCTATCATTGAACATTTTCTGAATAAGCATTTTTGAATCATATTTAAAGTGGGTAAAGGTCCTGGATTGTGTGCTTAAGGAGAAAGTTGAAAGACCTAATGGGTAGAAGAAAGATATATCACTCATGTATATAAATATATAAGCATGTAAATATATACAGATATATATTCATTCCATTAGAACTAGGAGATACCTGAGAGAACAACAGAATCCATCCTCCTCACTACAGATTAAGATCAAGTAAAGGCAAGAGATTTTACCTTGGAGTCACATAGAAAGTTTATACAATAGTGTGGCCTAGATTCCAGGTCTCAACACACAACCCAGTGTTTGCACATACTACATCCATAACTTCTTAAGCTCTCACTTAAAGCATTGAAGTGTTGGGAGTCTCAGTTCCTGATCTATCCCCCTCACATACACCAAAAATAATAATAATAATAATAAGGTAAAAGAAAAAGAGAAGTATAAGATTGGTGATCATAAATAAGTCCTTGCCACCACTACTCCTACTACTGTAGTTTCTTTCCCATTTCCTCCCCAATCCTATTTCCCTGAAGGGAAAAAGAGGTCAAAAGAAAATCTGTCTCATATTCCTGCAAAGAAAAAGGTGAGAAGCTATAAAACAGCAGCCGGTGGTTAAAAAAAAAATGTTCTGAATTCATCCAATAAATGGTGAAAAGCTACCCTTGGTCAGACATGAAAATTTGTTATTCCTAACACCTCAGGCTACCAAATTAAATCACTCATCAGTGACTCAAATTGGTTCAGCAAGAACTTTGGCTGTATGTGTTTGAACTAGTAATGGTCACTGTGTATCCAATTGTATGTGTTTCATCAAACATCAGCTAGATTTCCTTATTGTTCTCTCCTGGCCATGTCTGGAGGAAGGTTGGGTATATGAAGCTCAATGCTTTAACCAAGACTACCTTTACCGCTTCCTCCTTATTCCCTGCATTTTTGGTAAATAATTCTTACTCCTCTGTCAAGATCTAGGTAGTAAGCCTATTGACCCAGCTTGCTCAGAAGAATCAGAGAACTTGATTAAGAGAATGTTAGAGAAAAAGGGGACCTCAGAGTTCATCCTTTACAGTCTCTTTAATTTAGATACCAGGAGATTGAAACCAAAAGGGGCTAAGGGACTTGTCAAAGTCACACAATTGGTTTGAGAGAGATGGACCTGGAGTCTAAGTCTCTAGACTCCCAAAGCTGTTATCTTTTATATTCTACCTTTGATAGGTGTTCTAGAGTTGTCTCCAGTCATATCTATTTCATAATATGATGCTATCTTCACACACACACATACACACTGACAATGCTGAAGCATGAGGTTTCACATGAATATTGTGGTGAAATGTTGGCATAAGAAGCAGGAAATAGGTGTAACAGAGGAGATAAGGATATTTTTAGTCTTAGAACCAGAGCTTACCAACCCTAAAAATTTGAGAAACCCTTGGGAGGCACTTAATGTCTGCAATGCAGAAAAATTTCTTAGATTTTGTAAGATAATCTCTAAATCTAATCACTATCACTTTATAGACTTTTCCCTAAATATGAAGTAGGGTTTCTACGCTCCTTCTTAGTCTCCTCAGGTTTGTCTTCTACCCATCATTTACACTGCAATGTCCCCTAGATTCTGTCCTCTACCACTTGTACCAAAATTTCAACACACTTTGCAAACCCCTTATGGATGATTCTATCTGTACTTGTAGCTTTAAATCAGTGATGACTACATGAATGTAATCATCAGAATTCTACATGCCTGAGAACCCAGAGAAAAATCAGAGTAAAGAAGATGCTCATCTACCATTGTCATATCAGGGAAATGTCCACAGCTGCCTGACAACATTCTGTTTTCCTGATCTATGCTGTCTCCAAAACTCCACTGTACCTCTTTCAAAATCCCTGAACTCTCCTTTGACCTTGGACATCATCATCCCCACTATTGTTCTCAGTTGGTTACATGGCATCATCTTACAGCCCAGAATATGGGGAGTCTTTCAACATTCTGACATCAAATCTACACATTCACTTCTATCTGTATCCTTCCTTTCCTCCTTCCTTCCTGTAATATTGGAAGAGGTTACTCCATTCTACTAGGGTCTAGGTCAATAGTTTCAAAGGGGCACATGCATATTGCTGGGGATTAATTTGAAAAAAAAAAAAAAAAAAAAACTCCTAAAAGAAGAAAAAGCCAAAATCAAAACCTTAACCCAACATCTCCAGCAATTAGAGCAACACCAAAATAAAAAGCCTACAGTCACCAGAAGGAAAGAAATCATAAAGATATGAGCAGAGGGAGTTCTGGTAAGATGGAAGAATAGGCAGAAAGACTGTACAGACCCTCTTCAACAAAGAAAGGGGGAACCAAATAACACAGATACAGAAGATAATCCTGGATGCCTGCGCTTTGAAGAGAAAGATATAGAAGTGGACTAAACTCCAAGTAGCAGAAGAATTTCCATGAAAATACCAAAAAAGGAGACATGCAGAGCTACAATCTGGTAATGATCCTGATGGCACAGACAGCTTGGATATTGCCAAATGGTGGTAGGACCTAAAAATTAACCTAAAAATCAGCCCTGCTAGCCAGTGACTGCACAGAGGACTGCTCTGTTGGCTGGGGAATAAAAGGGGAGACAGCGAAGAGGACTGTGGCTGAGCTGTGGAATTTTGTCTGTCCAGAGGGCACAGCCATTTTGAATGTTTACAATTGGCTCGACCATTTTGAATATTTAAAGTGACAGCATTCTCCCAGATTCCAGGGGCTTAAGAACAGACTCCACTTGCCAGTAACCCCAAGGACATTCCGGACCTGGATGACTGGAAAGATGAGACATTTCCCTTGTTACTCTTATACCCAACACCCTCTTAGTGAACAGAGGTGCAACCATCCCCAACACCCACCCATCTTCTGGGCCCACCGGAACTCCATCCCAGTCTGTCTGCTTGGACAGAGCCTGAGTGCCCTGCTCTGCCCTTCCCTGATTTTTTTTCTTTCTTTTTTCTGTTTTTTAGTTTGCTTGTTTTTGTCCATTTTAAAACTACTATTATTATTATTGCTTTTGTCCTTTTTACCATTATTCTGTATTCTTCCCCTCCCAGGCCCTAGTATTCAGCTTTTATACTTTTCCCTGCTCTTGGTTGTAATTTTTTTTTTTTTTTTTTCCTTTCTCATGGTTAACCCCATTCCTTGATTTTCTTTTCTCATTTTTCCCATTTTTTCTTCATTATTCTCCTTCTCTACTTTTTTCTCCTATTGCCCTATCCCCAGATATTGCAGGGTTTCTCCTTCTTCTTCTTCTTCTTCTTCTTCTTCTTCTTCTTCTTCTTCTTCTTCTTCTTCTTCTTCTTCTCCTCCTCCTCCTCCTCCTCCTCCTCCTCCTCCTCCTCTTTTTTCCTTTTTTGGTTACTATTCCTGTGTGATAAAAAAGAGTATTTTTTGTCCATGTGCTTTTACTTTTTTGATGGTTATTCAATTGTAATTTTTGTCTAATGGAGTGGAAAACAGCAATAGTACCCATATGACACAACTACATCCACACCTCCTGCAACTTCACTTACTGAGAGTCACCACTTCCTTCTCCACCAATGGGCCAATGATAAAAAAAACAACAAGAAACGCCTGACTCACCCTTGCCTGCTCTTCACAAACAGTTAACAGAGACCTAAATACAACAATCATGATGTCTCAGAGACAACAGACCATCACAGGCCACACAAAGAAGCAAGATAAAGTGGTAGAGACAAGGGAGCAGGATACAGACCCAGAACACATCCCTGAAGAAGCAGCATTGGAACTCTCTAATAAGGAATTCAAAAGAATTGTATTTAGGTATCTTCAAATGATTGAGAGACAGACCAAGGAAAACACAGACAAAACCATAGAATTTTCAAAGAAAGTACAAGAACAAAATGACAAAAAAAAAAAAAAAAAAAGAAAAATCAGCAGAAATTATTCTAAACCAAGAGATAGAAATCCAGAAGATTAATACTAAACTGTTAGAAATAGATAACACATTGGAAGGGCAAAGGAGTAGAATTGATGCAATGGAAGACAGAATTAATGAGATTGAAGACAAATACCTGAATACATCTTTGGAAAGGGATCAGTCAGAAAAAAAATCAAAACAAATGAAGAAAGCCTAAGTTTCATGTGGGATACCATCAAAAGGAATAACTTATGTGTCATTGGAATACCAGAACAGGAACAGAAAAATAAAACCACTGAGAAAATTGTCCAGGATTTGTTGAAGGAGAACTTCCCTGATATGATGAAAAATAAGAATATACATATTCAGGAAGTCCAATGAACCCCAAACAGGATAGACCCCAAAAGAAAATCACCCAGACATATCATCATCAAACTCACCAAAACCAAGGACAAAGACAGAATCCTGAAAGCAGCACAGGAAAAACAAAAAGTTACTTACAAATTACAACCAGTAAGAATAATCTCTGATTTCTCAGCATAAATCATGCAAGCAAGAAAGCAATGGGATGGTGTATATAGAACCTTGAAAGAGAAAAATTTTAACCAAGAATTATATACCCAGCAAAATTGTCCCTTAAATATGATAGTGAAATTAGGAGATTTCCAGATAAGCAGAAACTAAGGGAATTTGTAAAAACCAGAGCAACCTTACAAGAGATACAAAAGGGAATCCTTTGAACAGAGAAGCAAAAATGGCAAATAACATTAATACAGAAGATGACATAACCCAGAAACTACAGCTATAGACATATCCAAAGTAAAATGAGCCTCCAAGACTGGAAACAGGGAACCAGAGACATCAATTGGCAAGTGAGGAAAATGGCAAACAAAAAAGAGGGAAAATGCTGTGTAGTTACAGAACTTCTAAATGGTGAGGAACTCAAGAGAGTTGCAAGACAGAATGGATTGTTCTAATCTCAAGGAGAAAATTATAAATCACAGAGTAACCTCAAAGAAAAATGATAAACCTTCACATCACAATGAAAAAGAGGAGAAGCACAAGTATTCAGCAAATACTAAAAGAACAGCAACAAAAAAAAAATTATAACATGGTTCATAAACCTAATGAGCTCAGCACAAAAAATAAAATGGAACAAAGAAACCAGGGACACCATGAAAAAAAACATAATGAAATGACAGCAACCAATTCATACATGTCGATAATTACACTGAATGCTAATGGATTAAATACACCACTCAAGAAGCAGAGAGTTGCAGATTGGATAAGAAAACAAAACTCATCAATATGCTGCCTACAAGAGACACACCTTAGAGACAAAGACAAAAATAGACTAAAAATCAAAGGTTGGAAAAAGATCTATCAAGCAAATGGCAATCATAGGAGAGAAGTGGCAATACTAATTTTTTATCAAATTGACTTTAAGACAAAAACCACC
>NW_006921640.1:550164-560689 GCF_000298275.1 Orycteropus afer afer
GTGAGTTCAGTTCCAGGCTTGCCAGGTGTCTAAGGGCCATCATCTTAGGGGTTCCGTCAGTCTCTATCAGACCAGTAAGGCTCATCTTTTCTATGATTTTGAGTATTGGTCCACAATTTTCTCCCACTCTATCCTGGACCTCCTATTGTGATTCCTTTCAGAATGGCCAGTAGTAGGAGCCAGGCACCATCTAGTTCTTCTGGTCTCAGGGTCATGAAGGCTGGCGTTTGCATGGTCCATTAGTCCTTTGGACTAATTATTTCCTTCTATCATTGATTTTCTTCACTGTTCTTTGCTCTGGACAGGAAGAGAACAAGAGTTGCTCCTTAGATGGCCACTCACAAGATTTTAAGGAGTAGCAACATTGATCATGATTTTCATTTAACTACTTATGTCTTTTGTCCCCCACCTACTGAGAGTATGAACTCCTAAGAGATATGACAGCAAAGCAAATAAAGCACCAGGAAGAAATAATAAAGTTGGCAACAAAGAAGCCAGTCTGAAAAAGTTACATGCTATGTGAATCTGATTGTATGATATTCTGGAAAAAGCAGAACTATAGAGAAAGTGAAAAGATCATTGTTTGTCAAAATGTTCAAGGTGAAATGAAAAGGATGAAAAGATGGGGCACAGGGCACTTTTTTGGGCAATGGAACTATTCTGTATGATACATAATGGTAGATCCATGACATTATGCATTTTTCAAAATCTGTAGGATTGTACAACACAAACTGTGAATCCTAATGTAAACTATGGAGTTTACCTAATAAAAATGCATCAACATTGGTTAAAAGGTGCAGAGGAAAAAATCTAAAACTCGCTGCCATCGAGTCAGATCCAACTCATAGCTACCCCTCCTTGGGTGTCCAAGGTGGTATCACTACAGAAGTACATTGCCCAACCTTCCTTCCAAGGAGTGGCTGGTGAGTTTGAACCACCAGCTTTCTGGTTAACAGTCAAATGCCTTAGGTACCACGCGACCAGGTACAGAGGAAAGGGTAATATATAGGAAATCTGTCTACGTTCTCCACAAGTTTTCTGTAAACCTAAAACTGTTCTAAAAAACTAAAGCCTATAAGAAAATCATTTGGATCTTTAGTAATTGTAATAGATTCCTTATAGCCAAATCCATCACTCTAAGGAACATATAAGAGAGATTATAGAAATAGAAAACTATTCCTCCAATGGAAGATGAGGCTAGTGACTTCAGCGGAGATGGAGTGTGGTGTTTGAGGTAGAGCCCTAAAGGATGAAATGGCCATTAAGAAGAAAAGATAAGTGACAAATTGATAGTGTTTCCTGCTGGTAGTTAGATTGTCGAGGTAATTGAGAATTGAAATAGAAACCAGACTGGCAAAATATGCCTTCATTCACAAAACAAGTTACTGTACCAAACCAAATCATGAAATGTGTAGCACAAGCTTCTTTATCTCAAACTCTTTTTGACACAAGCTTGTTCATACTTATATGTTTCAAGATGATACCACATATTCTGATTTAATAATAATTCCTCACAGACTCGTGTGTTACAAAGATAAAACCTCTGCAAGCTCCAACAACTCCTTAGTTTAAAAATTCTTACTAATGTCTGCTAAGACTGTCCTTTGAAAACTCTAGTCTCCAAACACTACCAGCACCCTTCCCCATCTAACTCCCTTCTTGAGATGTCCCCACCATTTCTCTTGGTGTGCAGTCTCTGCTCTAGGAAATAATTTTAACCTAGCTTTGTGACTCCAAGGGTGTTCCTGGTGGCCTTCAGCTGATGAGCCTTAAAAAAAGAAAAAGCCCAACACATATAGAAATCAAATAAACCTAACCCATAACCTTAGGAAGAAATAACAAAGTGACTGAGAAATGTAAAAAGTTGGATGAAAGAAGAAACATATATGTGTAAAATAACTTTGACTCTTACCATAGAACCTAATAGATGTAAAAATTTAATACATGATAAATGTAGCACCACAAATTGATGTGGAGGGAAAAAAAGCAAGAAATGATTTCTCTAATAAAGAGCATTGAGAAAGCTGGTTGACAATTTTTTTTTTTTTTTTAATTCAGAATTTCACTTGCTGTAATGCAACCAAAATCTCTAAGGTGAATTTTTGAAGAATCAGAAAACTCAAAATAAAATGGAATTGGGTCTTCAGTAAATTTAAGGAAAATTTTCTTTACCTAGAGGTATTAAATTATAAAGTAGTAAATGAATATAAATGAGTATACAACCAAAACTTCAAAACTGGAACAAAAAGACAAACAAGATACTGATAAACATTTGCAGTGAATATAATAGACATAGGTTGTTTTGGTTCTCTAGTGCTGCTATAACAGAAACACCACAACAGTTTTAACAAAAAGGAATTTATTCTCTTACAGTTTAGGAGGCTAGAAGTCCAAGTTCAAAGTGCTGGCTCTAGGGGCTGGGTGAAAGTCCCTAGACTTTGAGCTTCAGGTTCCAGGCCCACTAGACCTGGAGGCTTTTTCTGACTCATGCAGCTGCTGGCTGCTGAGGCTGATGAACCCACAATTGACAGATAAAATGGCACAGGCCCAAGTTAGCAGACAATCAGCAGGCCAGTAGTTCAAGTCCAATAACAATTCCAAGATCATCAGACAATGTGGCAGCCTACTGAGATGAAGACTCAGCCAAATGCAGAATCCAGAAGTGCCAAAAGCTAGAGACCTTTCTTAAAGCTTCTCCATATATACTGGAAGCAAGTCACACCCCAAAGCCAGTTCCCTTTCCACTGATTAATGTCTCACAGTAGATTCCACCATGGAGGTGATTACAATCTCATCATAGGAAATAACTACATCCAGCAGCCTAGCCACTCAAAACCACAGCCCAACCTAGTTGACACACAACCTTAACTACCAAAGAGGCAAAATATTCAATATGTACAAAGCTTTTAAAATTTATAACTGATCACCAATTGATAAAGGATCAATGGACATGAATAAACTTCATCTAAGGAGCTCTGGTGGCATCATTCCTAAGGCATTTGACTGCTGCCCAGAAGGTTGGCAGTTCAAACCCACCAGCCACTCCACAGAAGGAAAACTGGGCAACTTACTTCCATAAAGACTTACCACCTCAGAAACCCAAATGGGGTTGCTATGAGTCAAATTCAACTCAGTGACAGGGAGTTTGGTTTTTTGTTTAAGAGAAAATAAAGTGGCAAACAAATATGTGAAAAATGTCCCACCTCAATAATCAGAGCAATGACTATTAATTAAAGCAAGAACAAAATACCATCTTTTTCTTGATACAATGATATTTTAAAAATCTATGTTACCCTCCCTGTATCAACAGAGAAGGACACATTTAACTGGCCTACCCCAATATCTGCCTTTAATTTTCTTCTCAGAAATGTAATTTCCCTGCTGAGATTTCCAACCACCATGTGAGAGAACAATGCACAACTCCTTTAGGTGAGAGTCCTAAGTCATTAGTGCCTCAGAACCTGGGTAGAGCAGTTCTACTTCCCTTTGACTCCTGTGAAACCTTTTAACAAAGGTGTAAAGGCCACCATACTGTAGAATAAAGTTTAAAGGTGTAAGAAAGATGACTCCCCAGCCCAAAATGTCTTAGCTTATTGTCTCCTCAGTGACAAATATAAGTCTATTTCCCAAAGAATCAAGCTTAATCTCCAAAATTCCACCCCACCTTGGAGGTTTGCCCAGTGAGTGGATTTAGCCTTAAAATTTCAACTAACTGGCAAAATCGGATACTTGTGACTCACCTTGCCTGGGTCCCACCCTTTTCAGACTACACTTCATACACAGGCAATATTCCTACAGGATATCATCTTCCCTGAAAGCTACTTTAGGCTTGCAAGATACCAGAAATTCCAAAATCCCTCCCTTTACCTCCTATAGAATCTCACTTGACATGATACTCATACTTCCGTTTCTCAGGGTTGTAAGTTCTTTGTAAGTTCAGGGTTGTAAATTCTGTAAGTTCTTTGTAGCCCTTGGTTTGGCTGTAAGGTAACTCCTAGAAGTATTACCTCCACTGCCCACCTCAAAGGACTGGTGTGGTGTCAGGCAAGACACAGCTACACAAGCTGAAAATGCTTGCATTTGAGAGTGGTACAGGGGATATTGTTCTCCCAGTATGTATATTCCTATACCAGCAATGTCCTATCACTCAATTTAATCCTTTTGGTCTAGATCCAGTGTCCTCAGAATTTCTAATAAAGTCCATATTATTTTTCAAGTTACAAGTTAGTAATAGTCTTTAAGCTACCATTTATTGTTTATCTATTATGGTCTGGAACTTTACTTACATTATATAATTGACACTGCACAACAATCCTCCCAAATAGTCATTGTTATCTCCATTAAACCATTGAGAAAACTGAGTTTAAGAGAGGTAAAGCAACTTTCCCAAGATTACACAGGATGAAAAAGAGAAAGATATAAAATGTTGTAGCCATGATCTCTCTGGTTCCAAAGCCACAACACCAAGCTGCCTACCATTATAATGTTAAATATACCTGCTAGAACTGGCACCTCTCTAGATATCATTTTTTTAATGTAAAAGAAATTTTTTTTCTTATAGAAAACACAAGTGTATACATAAAAATCAATACATTAATGGAAGTAGATTGCTCAATCTTCCATCCAAGGAGTGGCTGGTGGGTTTGAACAACCAGCCTTCTGGTTAGCAGTCAAATGCCTTAGGCACTCCACCACCAGAGCTCCCAAGTAAAAAGTGAATGTCTTCCTATATTAGTCAGATATTGCCGCAATAATGCTGGATAGCAATTCCAAAACTCATTGGCTTAAAGTAATAAACATTCATTTCTCATTAGTGCATGTTCCAGTTACTACGTCTGCCTCACAAATTACCTCAAAATTTAGTGATTTAAAACAAGAAAAATAATGTATTATCTTTCGTGATTTCTAGGGGTCAGCAATTAGGAAGCAGCTCAACTGGGCAGTTCTCACTCAGAATCTCTCATGTTGTTACAATCAGATATCAGCTGGGACTGAAGTTATCTGACAGTTACACAAAGCTGAGAGATCCACTTTCAAGGATCACTTATTCACATAGCTGGCAATTTGGTGCTAGCTGTTAGCTGGATGCCTTAGTTCCTCTCCATACGGACATCTCTATGGGGCTGCTTGAGTGTTCTCAAGGCATGATGGCTGGCTTCTCAGAGTGCGAGCAATTCAACCAAAAAACCAGTTGCCATAGAGTTAATTCCTACTCATGGCAACCACACATGTTTCAGAACAGAACTGTGCTCACTAAGCTTTTCATGGCTGTGATCTTTCAGAAGTCAATCACCAGGTCTTTCTTAGATCAATCCAAAAGACCAAAGAAAATGATGTGATGTCTCCTATGGCCTAGCTTTATAAGTCATACATATTACTTCCACAATACTCTATTGATCACTGTTCTGGTTACCTTGTGCCGCTCTGACAAGAATATACCACGAATGGGATGGCCTTAACAGTTTATTCTTAGACTTTGGAGGCTTAAGTCCAAGTTCAAAGTGCCAGGCTCTAGGGGCTGGGTGAGAACCCCTCAACCTTGAGGTCCAGCTCTGCCTCCTGCTCCCAGCCTACTGGAGCTAGAGTTGTTTCTTCACTCAGACAGCTGCTGGCTGCTAAGGCTGAGAAACCCCAAGTTTGACAAGTAAAAAGACACAGTCCCAATGTTACCAAACCACATGGCAGGCCATTAACTTAAGTCCATTGTAAATCCCAAGGTCAGCAGAGCAGATAAATAAGGAAGAAGAAATAAATACCCAAGAAGGCCAAAATGCATGTCCAGATCTGATTAGTTATGCTTTCCTAATGCCTAATTATTAGCTTACTGTAAGAAGTACAAGATAAAACAGGACAAAATACTCTTGCTAGCTGGATCAAAGTCTCCTTCTATAAGACATTCTCAGTCACAGTCCCTGCAGGGCATGTTACGACCTCTATGTAATATATTTCACAAATGCTGTCTTGAACCAGTTTTGAGGCTTTTGATAAAGGCTAGAAATTCCTTCTCTTGAGTAGTTGATTAAATTTAATCTCCAACCACTTCCCTTATCATTTCCTACTTTCCTGAGCTATTGCACCTGCCCTAATCACCTTGGGGCCTGGTACCCAACATCTAGAAATAGCCCTTAGACTCCAGATGGCAAAATTATTCAAAACAACCAATATCCAAGAAGCCCAGAAATCTAGTTAACTCCATTCTGCTTGCCATACATAAATCATCTCCTCCAACTCAAATTTGTTTTTACCCTGTCCTGAGTGCAACTCCCTGACTAACCTTGTGTCATAGCATGCTGTGGACCCTCAGGAGCTAGTATACAAATCTTTAAACATTTTCATCATCCCTCTCCTGACTTGCATTCAACTTTCCTGTACCTCAAATGTTACTATTGTATCAGGTTAAAACATACCAGGCTTGAATCAATGAGGTTGCAGACTGGTTTCCAGAACCTAGAATAGAGAGCTGTGTGGAAAGAGCCACCTTACAGGAGCTGTGAAGTTTAGTCAATGCCATCCCTGCAAGGAGGAGACAAAGGAAATAAGGACCTGTTATGGATTGAACTGTGTCTCAAAAAAATATTCATCAACTTGGCTAGGCCATGATTCTCAGTATTATGCAATTGTCCTCCATTTTGTAATCTGATGCACTTATTCTGTGTGTTGTAAATACTAATTTCTATGATGTTAATGCCACCACTCATCTGCCATTTTGTCATACTGTGGTGGCTAGCATGTTGCTGTGACACTGGAAGCTATACCACTGGTATTTCAAATACCAGCAGGATCACCCATAGTGGACAGGTTTCAGGGGATACTCCAGACTAAGATATACAGGGAAGAAGGACAGGGGGCCACCATGATGTTAACAAGGCAGGATTAGTGGTAGCTACTTTAATGAGGCATGATACAATCTACAGAATTAGATTGTACCTTGAGTCAATCTATTTGGACCATAAAAGAGATTAAACAAGTGAGCAGAGGGACCTCAATAGCACTAAGAAAGAAGTGCCAGGAGGAGAACACATCCTTTGGACCCAGGTTCCTTCCACTGTGAACCTCCTTGACCCAGGAGAAGATTAATGCCAAGACACATGGGGAGCTCCAGGGGACACTAAACCCACAGATGTTGAAAAGAGACAAAGAGGAATAGGAGGTTAAGACGGTGTTCTACTAACAGACCATGAGCCAGATTCCTCTTTCAACACAGATTTTGGGAAACTCAGTACAACAGATACAAATAATGAACCTGGACTTATAAGCATCTAATGAGAAGATCAAGTATTAGATCCAATGAAGACAGGTTAAGGGATCAGGAAAAAAGCAGCCAGCTGCTGAGCCAAAGAGAAGTTGTTGTTAGAAACACAAAGGAGGTCCAGGAGGAAAAGAAAAGGCACACAAAAAAAAAAACTTCACAGAACCCACAGGCATTAAAGATACAGTAGGCAAAGTGGAAGGATTTCAAGGTGAGCCAAAGCCTAGTGAGTGGGTGAAGATCATGTTAGGAAATGGATCAGTACTCCCATATTGGCATAAGCTGCCATGGAGTCTGGGAGGGAGTAAGGGAAAGGGAAGAGAAACTCTCTCCAAATAAGCAAAACCCCAAATCAGACCCATGCAGTGGGCTCAAGTCCAACTCTTAGCAACACTTTTTAGCACAGAGTGGATCTGAGGCCTGGGATTTGGGGGTTCATGGATCCTCACAGAGGAGGGCTGTCCTTGCTCCTTCAGGGAAGCTGGTAGGTTTCAACTGCAGGACTTTGAGTGATGGACAAACGCCACCATCAGCGTACTTCTCCAAATGGACACAGGGACTGCATCACTGGCTGAACTATCTCACACTAAGCACACACAAAAAAAGTTTTAGCCTTCTCTCCAGGAGTCACTTCTTCTGCCAATCTCTTTTCTCCTACCCAGGTATTCAGTGAATGTACAGATTCTGCCAGATCCCAGGGCCACTGCCAGAACATATCAAGAAAAATACCTCCTTGGTAACTTTATCTCCCTTCAGTTTTCCTACTTTCTTCTTAACTGATTTTCATTCCTTTCTATCTGATCATTTATCCTGGTACCTCCTCATCTTCTTTCATTTTCACCAAACCTTCATCTCTCTCACACACTCACTTTTGTTTTCTCTCCTTTTCTTATATCCTTTTTCCTTTTTCCCCTATTTCTTATCTTCTATTTTTATTCTATCTTTTCATCTCTCCTCTTCTCTTTGGCTTCCTTTTTTACTCTCTATTTTTTTCCTGCCTCATCCAATGGGAAGAACTTATTAACCCTCCACTAGTCAGCAATAGGAGTTCTGGTGGCATAGTGCCTAAGACATTTATTTGACTGATATCCAGAAGGCTGGTGGTTCGAACTCACCAGCCACTCCTCAGAAAGATTAGGCAATCTACTTCCATAGAGATACCTCCTCAGACACCCAAAGAAGGGTCACTATGAGTTGAATCAACTCGATGGCAGTGAGTATGGATTGTTTTTTTGTTTGGTTTGGTTTGGTTTGGTTTTATTCAGCCAGAGACCTGCACCCACATCCCTACCAGTTACTCCACCAACACAGAGAAAACTGGAGAGCAACTCAGCATAGCCAAGCTAACAACCAAAGAAGTACACCTGATCCACACTTCCAGATACATTAAAACAAAGTAAAACATAAAGTCAAAGTGGAAAAAAAAAATAGTTCATAACTAACAAATAAAGACAGTAACTTCAAAATGTCTAGGAAATAGCAGACAACTTCAAATCAAAAAAAAAAAAAAGGATAGTATGGTAGAAACAAATGTTTAAACCAAAGAATTAGTAAAGCTCCCTGAGGAATAACAAATAATAGAGCTATCTCATAAGGAATTCAAAAGATATAGATGATATAGATATAGATATGAATGACATTCCAAGAGTTCAAGGAAATCATAAAGAGAACCAACAAGATGGCAGACAATACCCTTGAAGAATTCAGATAAATCATTCAAGAGCAAAAAGGACAAATAAATACACAATTAAAAATCATACAAAGCAGCAGAAGATAACCACTAAAATTATGGAGATAGATAACACATTGGAAGGACAAAGGAGTAGAATCAAAATAGCTGAAGAACACATTTCCCAACTAGAAGCCAAATGCCTTGATGTCAGATTGTATGAGGAAAAATCAGAACAAAGAATAAAGAGAAATGAAGAAAACCTAAAAGTTATGTGGGATGACATGAAAATAAATAGCGTACACCTGATTGGAATTTCAGAACAAGAGGAGGAAAAAAAAACACTGAGAAAATTGTCAGACACTTGCTAACAGAAAACTTCTCCCATATAATGAAAGAAGAAGAGCTATCCATCCAAGAAGCTCAACAAATCCCATACAGGATAGACCTCAAGAGAAAGTCACCAAGACATATCATAATCAAACGTTCCAAAACCAAAGACAAAGAAAGAATCTTTAGAGAAGCTCAGGAAAAATGAAATGTTACCTACAATGGCCAACCAACAAGACTAAGCCCTGATTTCTCAACGGAAGCCATGCAGGCAAGAAGGCAATGGGATGGCATATACAAAACCTCAAAGGAAAATAATTGCCAACCAAGAAATATATATCCAGAGAAACTGTTCCTCAAATATGAGGGTGAAATTAATGCATTCCCAGGCAAACAGAAATTAAGGGAATTTGTGAAAACCTGATCAACCTTACAAGAAATGTTAAAAGGAGTCCTTCCATCAGAAAACCTGCAACAGAGAACAACAAATTAAAATCAAGACACTTGATACCACAAACTAGAAAACAACCCAGAAAAAAAATTCTCAAAATAGGAAACCCAATGGGGGTGCTATGAGTTGGAATCGACTCAATGGTGTGACTTTAGTTTGTAAAAATTTCTCAAAATAAGGTCACAAAAAATGTAAATAGAGAAATAGAGGTGTCAACCTGTAAACTACAACAACAACAAAGAAAATAGAGGGAATGAATCTTATAATAACAAAACTTACAAATGGAGAGGAAGTCAGGACAATGTCTTTATAGAACAGACTGTTCCAAACTTAGGGAGATAAGAATTTACTTCAGGGTAACCACAAATAAAATTAACAACCCTTCTAACCAAACTAAAAAAGAAGAAAATGACAAAATCTTGGTAAACACAAAACCAACAATTATATAAAAAGAAAAAAATATTTGATAAAAAAATTAACTCAGCACAGAAAAATATTTGGAACAAAGAAATGAACAACACAACAAAAAACACAACAGAACAACTGCAATAAATTCATACCTATCATTAATTACACTTAAGGTGAATGGACTAAATGCACCAGTCAAGAGAAAGAGAGTGGTAGATTGGATAAGAAAATAAACACCCATCAATATGCTGCCTAGAAGAGATCCACCATAGACACAAAGATAAAAATAAATTAAAAATCAAGGAATAGAAAAAATATATCAAGCTAAGGAGCTCTGGTAGCATAGTGGCTAAAGCACTTGACTGCTAACCAGAAGGCTGGCGGTTCAAACCCACCAGCCACTCCTCGGAAGGAAGAT
>NW_006921640.1:561229-562267 GCF_000298275.1 Orycteropus afer afer
AAAGCATCTTCTTCAGGTCACAAAGCTATAAAATTAGAAATCAGTAATAGGAAGACAAAGAAAAAAATCAAATATGTGTAAAATGCATAATACATTGTTAAAAAAACTAGTGGGTAACAGAAGAAATAAAGTGTGAAATTAAAAAAAAAAAAAATCCTAGAAACAAATGAGAATGAAAATACAACTTACCAAAACTTTTGAGACACAGTGAAAGCAGTGCTCAGAGGTCAATTTTTAGCAATAAATGCACACATCAAAAAAGAAGAAAGAATCAGAATCAACAATTTAACTCTATAACTCCAACAATTAGAAAAAGAGCAACAAAGGAAACCTACAGTATCCAGAAGAAAGGAAATAATAAAGATCAGAACAGAAAATCAAGCAGAAAACAAAATAAATAAATAAAGTAGATAAAATCGGATCAAAAAGCTTATTCTTCAAAAAGATCAACAAACCACTGGCAAATTTAAAAAGGATAAGAAATAGAAGATCCAAATAACACAAATAATAAATGAAATGGGTGCCACTACAACAGAACCAACTAATAGAAAAAAGATAATAATAAAATATTATAAAGAACAGTACTCCAACAGATTCAAAAATCTAGAAGAGATGGACAAATTTCTAGAAACAAAGACTTACCTAAACTAACTCAGTCTGAGATAGAATTCTTGAACAGACCTATAACAAAAGAAGAAATTGAGCAGGTCACTGAAAAAAAAAAACTACACACACACACACAAAAGAAAAAAAAAAAAAGTCCTGGCCCAAAAGGCTTCATTGGAAAATTCTATCAAAAATTCAGAGAAGAGATGACACCTATACTACTCAAACTCTTCCAGAATATATAAAATGACTGAATACTCCCAAATTCATTCTATGAAGCAAGCATAACTCTGATACCAAAACCAGAGAAAGACATGACTAAAAAGGAAAACTACAGACCAATACACCTCATGAATGCAGACACAAAGATCTTCAACAAAATCCTAGCCAACAGAATACAACAACACATCAAATAATAATAATAATAATAAT
>NW_006921640.1:565542-566284 GCF_000298275.1 Orycteropus afer afer
TCGACGAAAGAGGGGGAGGCCTTCAACGAGATGGATTGATACGGTGGCTGCAATGATGAGCTCAAGTATAGCAGGGATTGTTGGGCTGGCGTGGGATCGGGCAGTGTTTCGTTCTGCTGTGCATGGGGTCACTATGAGTCAGAAGCGACTCGATGGCACTTAACAACAACATGCAAAACTGACAGTGAACATTATTGTCAATGGAGAAAAACTCAAAGCATTCCCTTTGTGAATGGGAACAAGACAAGATGCCCTCTGTCACCACTTCTGTTTAACATTGTATTGGAAGTCCTAGCCAGGGCAATAAGGCAAGAAAGAGAAATAAATGACATCAAAATTGGCAAAGAACTAAAGCTGTCTCTATTTACAGATGACATGATCCTATATATAGAAAACCCAATAGACTCAGCAAGAAAATTACTGGAACTAATAGAAAGGTTCAGCAAAGTGGCAAGATACAAGAACAATGTACAAAAACCACTTGGATTTCTCTACATCAACAAAGAGATCTCTGAAAAGGAAATAAGGAAAACAATACCATTTACAATATCTACCAAAAGGCAATATACTTAGGAATAAATCTTACCAGGGTCACAAAAGACCCATACAAAGAAAACTACAAAACACTACTACAAGAAGCTACAAGAGAGATCTACCCAATGGAAGAACATGCCATGTTCATGCATGTTGTTATTGTTGTTGTTGTTAAGTGCCATCGAGTCGTTTCCGACTCATAGTGACC
>NW_006921640.1:567409-574087 GCF_000298275.1 Orycteropus afer afer
CTTTGTTCCACGTCCTCTTCTGAATCCAGCTTGAACCTCTGGAAGTTCTCTATCAATATACTGCTGCAAACGTTTCTGAATTATCTTCAGTAAGAATGTTCATGCATAGAAAGGCTGAATATTGTGAAATTTTCAATACTATCCAAAGCATTCTATACATTCAATGTAATCCTAATCCAGATTCCATCAACATCCTTTAAGGACATGGAAAAACCAATCACTAACTTCACATGGAAAGGAAAGATACCTTGGATTAGCAAAACACTACTGAAGAAGATAAACAATGGAGGAGGTCTCACACTCCCTGATTTCAAAATCTACTATATAGCCACAGTAGTCAAAACAGCATGGTACTGGTACAAGGATAGACTAATAGACCAGTGGAATAGAATTGAGAACTCAGAAATAGACCCCATCCATTGATGGACAGCTGATCTTTGACAAAGGGCCAAAACCCATTAATGGGGGACAGACAACCTCTTTACCAAATGGTGCTGACAAAATCAGATATTCACTTGCAGAAAAATGAAACAAGATCCATACCTCACACCATACACAAAAACGAACTCAAGTTGAATCAAAGACTTAAATGTGAAGCCCCAAACCATAAAGTTCATCAAACGTAAAATAAGAGCAAACCTAGAGGCCCTAATTTATGACATAGATAGACTATCACCCATAACTCAAAATGCATAAGCTGTAGAAGAGAAACTAGATGACTGTGACCTTTTAAAAATTAAATTCTTATGTGCATCGAAAAACTTCTCCAAAAGAGTGAAAACAAGAACCTACAGATTGGGGCAAAATATTCAGATACCACATATCTGACAAGGGACTTATCTCTAAAATGTATGGAAAGCTACAACACTTCAATACCAAAAAGACAAACAATCCAATTCAAAAATGGGCAAAGGACATGAACAGACACCTCACTAAAGAAGTTATACAGGCATGATCATTAGCCATTGTTATTGCTGTTGTTATGTGCCGTCAAGTTGGCCCCAATTCATAACGACACCTCCTTGGGTTTCTGAGGCAGTATCACTACAGAAGTAGATTGCCCAACCTACCTTCTGAGGAGTGGCTGGTGGGTTTGAACCGCCAGCCTACTGGTTAGCCGTCAAGTGGTTTAGGCACTACACTAGCAGAGCTCCCCATTAGCCATTAGAGAGATGTAAATCAAAACAATGAGATATCATCTTACCCCAGCAAAAATAGCAAAGTTCAACAAGACAGAAAATAACAAATGCTGGCAAGAGTGTGGAGAGATTAGAACTCTCATGCACTGTTGGTGGGACTGTAAAATAGTGCAATCACTGTGGAAAATGGTATGGTGTTTCTGTAAAAAATTAACTATAGAAATACTATTTGATCCAGCAATTCTATTACTAGGAATATATCCTATAGTGATGAGATTCAGGACACAAATAGACATATGCACACCCATGTCATCACAGCACAAGTCACTATAGCAAAGAGATGGAAACAACCTAAATGCCTATTAACAGATGAATGGATAACCAAACTATGCTATATTCACACAATGCACTACTATGCAACATTAAAGAATAATGAAGAATCCACAAATCATCTCACAACACGGATGAATTTGGAGGATATTATGCTCAGTATGCCATGGACTGCTAAAAAAACTAACAAATCCTGGAAGATGTTCAGCCAGAATGCTCCTTGGAAGCAAGAATGGCCAGACTTAATCTCACCTACTTTGGCCATGACGACAGAGCAGAGCAACAGCCAGGCATCCAGGTAAGGGGAGGGAGAGACACAGCCCCCACCCCCACAAGCCAGGAAAGCAGGGGAAAGAGAAGCCAGAGGTGATGACAGATCAGAGCAGCACCAGGGATACAGGTAACGGGAGAGCAGAGAGGTTTTGAACAGCTAAAGGAGACGAATTTGTCTGTCAGTTTGTCGTACTATTGTGGCTTGCACATTGCTGTGAGGCTTGGGACTGTGCCATTGGTGTTTCAGGTGCCAGTAGGGTTGCATATGGTGCACAGGTTTCAATTCAGCTTACAGACTGAGACAGAATAGAAAGGAGGAAGAAGCCATCCACTTGTCAAAGAATTGGCCAGGGAAAACCTTATGAATAGCAGAGAAACAGTATGTGATACATAACTGTGCAATTTTGTGAATAGCCTGGAAACATTATCCAACACAGTGCAGGGCGATGAGCCTATTAGGTTAGAAGGCTTTCGAAATATGACTAGGAAAGAGCTGTATAACCAGAGTAGGACCAAACTTACTGATATGGATAGAGTAAAGCTTTCGAGACCTCCATTTGCTGACGTAGCATGACTCAAATTGAGAAGAAACAGCTGCAAATATCCATTAATAACAGGAATATGGAATGTATGCAGTATGAATTTAGGGAAATTGGAAGTTGTCAAAAGTAAGATGAAATGCATAAAGATTGATATCCTAGGCATTAGTGAGCTGAAATGGACTGGTTTTGGCCAGTTTGAATCAGACAACTGTATGATCTACTATGCCAGGAATGATGATTTAAAGAGGAATGGCATGGCATTCATCATCACAAAAGAAGTTTTGAGATCTATCCTGAAATACAATCCTGTTAGTGATAGGATAGTATTCATATGCCTACAAAGAAGACCAGTTATTATGACTCATTCAAATTTATGCACTAACCACCAAAGCCAAAGATGAGGATATTGAAGATTTTTATCACCTTCTGCAGCCTGAAATTGACCAAATGTGCAATCAAGAGGTGTTAATTATCACTGGTGACTGGAATGCCAAAGTTGGAAACAAAGAAGAATCGCCGGTAGTTGGAAAATTTGGCCTTGGTGACAGAAATAATGCTGGAGATTGCATGATAGAATTTTGTAACACCAATGACTTATTCATTGCAAATACCTTTTATCAACAACACAAACAGAGGCTATACACGTGGACTTCACCATATGGAGTACACAGGAATCAGATTGACTACATCTGTGGCAAGAAGCAATGGAAAAGCTCAAGATTTTCAGCCAAAAAAAGGTCAGGAGCTGAGTGTGGAACAGACCATCAACTGCTCATATGCAAGTTCAACTTGAAGTTGAAGACAATTAAAACAAGTCCACGAGAGCCAAATATGACCTTGAATATATCCTGCCTGAATTTAGAGATCATCTAAAGAATAGATTTGATGCATTGAACACCAGTGACCGAAAACCAGAAGAATTGTGCAATGACATCAAGAACATCATCCATGAAGAAAGCAAGAGGTCATTAAAAAGATGAGAAAAGAAGAAAATAACAAAATGGATATCAGAAGAGACTCTGAAATTTTCCTTTAAATGGAGAGTAGCTAAAGCAATGGCAGAAATGACAAGATAAAAGAGCTGAACAGAAGATTTCAAAGAGCAGCTCGAGAAGACAAAGCCAATTACTATAATGAAAGACCTGGAGTTAGAAAACCAACAGGAAGAACATGCTCAGCATTTCTCAAGCTGAAAAAGGTGAGGAAAAAATTTAAGCCTTGTGTTGCAATATTGAAAGATTCTATGGGTAAAATATTGAATGATGTGGGAAGCACCTAAAGAAGATGGAAGGAATATGCAGAGTCACTGTACCAAAAAGAACTGGTAGATCTTCATCCATTTTAGGAGGTGACATATGATCAAGAACCAATGATATTGAAGGAAGAAGTCAAAGTTGCACTGAAGGAACTGGTGAACAACAAGCCTCCAGGAATTGATGGAATACCCATTGAGATGTTTCAACAAACAGATGCCCCACTGGAGGCACTCACTTGATGATGCCAAGAGATCTGAAAGACAGCTACCTGGCCAACCGACTGGAAGAGATCCATATGTGTACCCATTCCTAAGAAAGGTGATCACACAGAATGTGGAAATTATCAAATAATATCATTAATATCTCATGTAAGTAAAATCTTACTGAAGATAATTCAAAAACGGTTGGAGCAGTATATTGACAGAGAACTTCCAGAGGTGCAGCCTGGATTCAGAAGAGGACGTGGAACAAAGGATATCATTGTTGATGTCAGATGGATGTTGGCTCAAAGCGAAGGATACCAGAAAGATGTTCACTTGTGTTTTACTGACTATGCCAAAGCATTTGATTGTGTGGATCATAACAAACTGTGGATAATATTGAGAACAATGGGAATTCCAGAACACTTAATTGTCCTCATGAGAAACCTGTACATAGGCCAGGAGGTTGTCATTCTAACAGAACAAGGGGACACTGATTTTAAACATTGGTTTAAAATCAAGAAGGGAGTGTGTCTGGGTTGTATCCTTTCACCATACTTATCCAATCTATATGCTGAGCAAATAATCCAAGAAGCTGTACTATATGAAGAAAAATGTGGCATCAGGATTGGAGGAAGACTCAGTAACAACCTGAGATAAGGTGATGACACAATTTTGCTTGCTGAAAGTGAGGATGACTTGAAGCACTTACTGATGAAAATTCACGAATACAGTCTGCACTATGGATTACATCTCAATATAAAGAAAACAAAAATTCTCACAACTGGACCTATAAGCAGCAGCATGATAAGTGGAGAAAAGATTGAAGTTGTCAAAGAGTTCACATTGCTTGGTTCTACAATTGACACCAATGGAAGCAGCAGTCAGGACATCAGACGGCATATAGAACTGGGCAAGTTGGCTGCAAGCATCTTTCAAGTACTGAGGAGCAGAGATGTCTCTTTGAAGACTAAGGTGAGACTGACATAAGCCATGATATTTTCAAATACCTCATATACATGTGAGAGCTGGACAATGAATAAAGAAGACTGAAGAAGAATTGATACTTTTGAGATGTTGTGCTGGCGAAGAATGCTGAAAGTACCATGGACTGCTAAAAGAACTAACAAATCTGTCCTGGAGGAAGTGCAGCTAGAATGCTCCTTGGAAGCGAGAATGGCCAGATTTTGTCTCACCTACTTTGGTCATGTTGTCAGAAGGGACCATTCCCTGGAGAAGGATGTCATGCTTGGTGTGGTGGAAGGTCAACAAGGGAGGGGAAAGCTCCCAATGAAATGGATTGGACTATGGGGTCAAGTATAGCAGAGATCGCGGAGCTGGTTCAGGACCAGGCAGTATTTCATTCTGCTGTGCATAGGGTCGTTATGAGTCAGAGGCAACTCAATGGCACATAAAAGCACAACAACAACACTTTGGTCATGTTGTAAGAAGAGATCATTCTCTGGAGAAGGATATCATGCTAAGTTAAGTGGAGGGTCAAAATAAAAGGGGAAGGCCCTCAATGAGGTGGATTGGCACAGTGGCTGCAACGATGGGCTTAGGTATAGGAAGGGTCATGGGGCTGGCACAGGATGGGGCAGTGTGTCATTCTGCTGTACATAGGGTCGCTATGAGTCAGAGACAACTCAATGGCACCTAACAACAACAACAACAACATGCTGAGTGAAATTATCAATCACAGAAAGATAAATATTGTATGAGTTCACTACTATAAAAAGTCAAGGAAAAGTTTACATAGAGAAGGAAATTCACTGTTGTTTACCAGGAATGGGAGGGAAATGGAGGGATACTTTCTGATTAGTTAAGAGTAACATGTTGATTTGGGTGAAGGGAAAGGCAGTATAACAAAATTGTGTGAGGACTTCTAGCAAGATGGAGGAATAGGCAGACCAGTGACACAGACCCTCTTCAACAAAGAAAAGAAAAAACAATTGACAGAGATACAGAAGATAATCCTGGAACCCTGAGCTTTGAAAGTGGTGGATTAGGCATCAACTAGTGGAAAAACCTGAACAAAAACAGTGAGTACAGAGACAGTCAGAGCTGTGACTGTCAGTTACTCTGACAGGACCAACAGCTTGAATATTTCCAAGTGGTGTTGGGACCTGAGAATTGACTTAAAGATCAGCCCTGGTCACCAAGGGATGCAGGGATGACTGCACTGGTGGCCTATGACTAGGAAGGGAAAAAGCAAGGAGGGAGACAACCTGAGCTATTGACTTTCTGCTGTCCGGAGGGCACAGTCATTTTGATTGTTTAAACGTGGAAGCCATTTTAGAATTTAAAGTGACCGAGGGGGCAGCCATTTAGAATGTTTACAAGCAGCGGCCATTTTGGATATTTAAAGTGACCAAGGGCACAGCCATTTTGAATCTTTATAAGTGGCAACTATTTTGGATTTTAAAGTGACAGCATTCTCATTTGGATTCCAGGGACCCAAGAATAGTCTCTATTTGCCAAGGTCAGCAGGAACATACAAGAGGCTGACAACAGGAAAGTAGACAGGTGGTAAGTGTATAAGTGTTGTCAACCAGCGAATAGAGGAGCATAGCACAGTACCCTGCTTGCAGAGATAACATACACACAAAACAAAAATGAAAATTGTGGGCAAGTCACTCCAACATGCAATCACCAATTAAATATAACACAAAAACATCATAATGCCTCAGAGACAACAGAGCATCTCAGTTCACACAAAGAAGCAAGATAAAGTGATAGAAACAAGGGAACAGGATACAGACCCAAAACACATCCCTGAGGAAGACACAACATTGGAACTCCTTGATAAGGAATTCAAAATAATTATATTTAGGTATCTTCAAAGGATTGAGAAACAGATCAAGGAAAACATGGACAAAACCCTAGAAGAATTTTGGAAGAAAATACAAGAACAAAATGACAAAATAAATGAAAAATT
>NW_006921640.1:575212-578173 GCF_000298275.1 Orycteropus afer afer
TTATATAGAACAAAGAAACCAACACCATGAAAAAGCACATAACAAAAATGACAGCAAGAAATTCATATTTGCCAATAATTACATATCTGGCAAGGGACTTATCTCTAAGATTTATAGAAAACTCTAACGCCTCAACACCAAAGGAATTAACAATTCAATTGAAAAATGGGCAGAAGACATGGATAGACATTTCACCAAGGAGGATATTTAGGTGGCCAGCTAATACATGAAGAGATGCTCACAATCATTGGCCATCAGACAGATGCAAATCCAAACAACGAGCTACCATCTTGCCCAAACATTGATGGCAATGTTCAACAAGACAGAAAACAACAAATGCTGGTGGAGATAGATGTAGAGAGATTGGGACTCTCATACACTGCTGCTGGGACTGTGAAGTAATACAACACTGTGGAAAGCAATATGGTGATTCCTTAGAAAGGTGGAATTGGAAATATCATTTGACTGAGCAATCCCATTACTAGGTATAGATCCTAGAGAGGTGAGAGCCAGGACAGGAACAAATATATGCACACTCATGTTCATCGCTATTTACAATAGCAAAAAGATGGAAACAACCTATGTGCCCATCAGCAGAAGAGTGGATAACCAGCTATGGTACATACACATAATGGAATGCTATATGGCACTACAGAATAATGTAGAGTCTGCAAAACACTGCATACTATGGATGAACTTGGATGACATTGTGCTGAGTGAATTAAGTCAAACACAGAAGGACAAATATAGTATTAGTTTGTTGTTGTGGAGGGTCAAGGAAAGGTTTATATATGGAGGGAAACTTTGTTGGTTGCCCAGGGTGGGAGGGGAGGAGAGAGAACCCCGAAAAAAAAGCATTGACCCATGTCACTTTAGTTCTATGTATTTCACTGTACATAAATTATATTTCAATAAAATGCATTTTTAAAAAAAGAAAAGACTGTCTCTTTAAACCGAGGTAAAGGAAATTTCCCAATCCTCAACTAATTCATGCCCAAAGTCCTGAAGTTTTTATGAATATGTATAACCCCCTCTCCTGAAACTTATAAAAACTGTAACCTGACTGCCATTCAGGGAATCAGATTTGGGTAAAGACCCTCTGCCTTCTTGCATTGCCACTTTGCAATAAATAATTTTCTCTCCTTTAAAAAAATAAAAAATATCTGTGTGACCAGCACAATGACAATAGAGAAAAGGAGGATTCAGAATTATACAAAAAAGATACAGACAGCACAGGACAATACTATTACATGAATAATAGCATTACCAGTGGCAGCAAACACTAGGCTATGGGTAAATGCATAGACAGGTGAGAAGATAAGGTGTGGGTAAGTGAACAGGAATGTACTCAAGACCAAGGATAGATTTTGCTGAAGATAGTCTTACATACATAGTTATGCTACAAAAACACCCATATACAGTACAGAAGTAACAGGGGACAAGGTTGGAGTAGCTTCTCAGAGACAACAAAACACCTTGAAGGAGAGAGTCACTGGGCCTGCAGGCTTGGGACCATAGTCTCAGGGGATGCCACGCTGAACTGGCATAACATAGTACGTAGAAATCTTATTCTACATCCTACAAACAACAACAACAACAACTCTGGTGAGTAGCGACTGAGGTCTTAAAATCTACCATGCAGCCATCTAATATGCAACTATTTGTCTCCCCTCATCTGCAATGAAGAAGAGTGAAGAAAATCAAAGGCATCTGGAAACAATAATTCCAAGGATATAATGACCACAGGGACCTCAGCCTTCATGACACTGAGACCAGAAGAACTAGATGGTGCCCTGTTACCAATATCAACTACTTGGAAAGGAATAAAAATTGGAGATCCTGAATAGAGTGGGAGGAAAAATGTAGAACAAAATTCAAAAACACAAAAATGACCAGAATTACTGGTCAGATGGACGATGGTGGAATCCCCTAGACAATGGCCCCAGGTTATCCTTTGGGCCTGGAACTGGACTCACTTCTGTGGATTAGCTCTCAGCCAAATAGTAGAAACAGCTACAAGAAGAATACCTACCCCAGGGAGATGCACCCACTTATATAGGGAGATGCACCCCCTAGATCAATCAACCATGAGATATCAGAAGGGCAGCATTTGCATAGAGGGAAAGCTGGACAGACAGGAATGTATAGATAAGAAGGGCACAGGGAAGAGATAGTCACTGAGAGGAAATGGAAAGAGAGTTTTTATGATTGGAGATTGTAATCAAGGCCATGAAACCAATTCTGCATGAGCTGTTGTGTGTGAAATGAATGTGCTTTATAAATTTGCACCCACGTCACAATAAAAAATTAAAAAATAAAATAAAAAAGAGAGAGAAGGACCTTCCCTAGACCCAACAGAAAGAGAAAGCCTTCCCCTAGAACTGGTGCCCTGCCTTAGAACTTCCAGCTTCCTAAACTGTAAGCGAATAAATTTGTTTGTTAAAGACATCCATTGGTGGTATTTCTGTTATAGCAGCATTTGATAACTAATACAGTACCCTAACCTCATTTTCCTCATTTCCTCTCATTTCTTACTAAGACTCCCCACTGACCAAACCCAACTGGAAATCCAAATCTAAGGGAATCCACAGATGCAGTCCATGAAGGAGCACAGAGCAGGGTGGTGAAGGGAGGAGAGTAAATCTAGAACAAAAGAAATGTGTACAGCACAGGCAGCTACCTAGAAAGCCAAATTTTAGCAGGAAGTTGTTTGGAGCACATGGAAATTCAAGCTGAAATGTGAACATATGATTCCATTGACTTGATCAGAAATTAGTATTGCCACTCCTGCTCTCTTACAGTTGCCATTTGCTTGATATATCTTTTCCCAACCTTTGATTTTTAGTCTGTTTTTGTCATTATCTCTAAAGTGTGTCTCTTGTAGGCAGCATATGGATGGGTTGTGTTTTCTTATCCAATCTGCAACTCTCTGTCTCTTGAGTGGTGCATTTAATCCATTAA
>NW_006921640.1:587093-619716 GCF_000298275.1 Orycteropus afer afer
TCGCAAATCAAGTAAAAATGAAAATAAACTTACAACTACAAACCAGAGTGGCAGAGGCTGTTAGTTCCCTCCGAAAATCCATTATTTTTTCCTAGTAACATAATTGCAATTTTGAGCTGGGCACTTTCTCACACAAAGACTATCTTTCTTAACTTTCATTGCATCTAGGCATGGCCAGGTGATGAAATGCTGACCCATGTAAAATGTAATCTGAAGCATGATTTATGGGAAGACTTCTTATAAGGAAGAAGACAAATATGGTTTTGCCTCCCTCATTACCCCATGCTGCCAGCCTAGAATGCTGATCAGCAAGCTGGAGCTCCAGCAGTTGTTTTGAGTCATGAGGTAAATCTGAAGACAGAAGCCAACACTGAGGGTGATAGAGCAGAAAGATAAAAGGAGCCTGAATCCTTGACCAGCCCTTGACTGCCTAATCCTGGATTCTTTTTACATGAGAAAGAAATAAAAGTCCAATTTGTAAAATCTGTTTTTATTTGTTGTTGTTATTTGCAGTTTTATTTGTTGTTATGAATCTCACAAACATAATATTGCTTGAACTATTGAAAAACTCTTGTAACTGACCTCTTTAACTCCTCTTGACCTATTGAAGCTCTGCAGAACTGCTTAACTGATCTATCCAAAATGCAAATCAAGTCTTACTGCTTCCTATCATAAAGCCCATCAGTGGTGTCTCTATGACACATTCAGTCTACATTGTTAAAATTTCAATCATGAGCTTTTGTAACTTGGCTTACCTCCTTCTCTAGCTTCATCTATAACCACTTCCCACAGTGTAGTGATACACAAATATATGTACTTGTCTGTAGACACAATACACTTCTAAGTCTCTGTGCCCTTTCTCATGTTGATCTACTGAATATTCCTGAAGCACCCTTTCCTGGACTTCCTGGATAACTCCTAACCTACTACACACTGTCATCAAGTCCATTCCAACTCATAGCAACACTCACTGGGTTTGCAAGGCTGTAAATATTTACAGAAGTAAATTGCCTCATCTTCCTTCTGTGGAGCAGCAGGTGGGTTTGAACCACTGACCCTTGGTTAGCATCCAAATGCCTTACCCATGCCACAGAGCTCCTTGAATAACTCCTACTTACCCTTAAAGATTCTACCCCATGTATCATCTCTTCCAAGAATACTTCCTGTTGTTGTTATGTGCCATCGAGTCGGACCCGACTCATACTGACCCCACCTTGGGTTTCCGAGACATTATCACTATGGAAATTCAGTTTGGTTAGCTAAGTCCTTAGAGCATCCTACACATAAAACTATCATAACTCTTACTTCATCATTACACTGGGCAAATCTGCTATAAAAGGCCTCCTTAAAGTGTTGAAGAGCAAAGATGTCTCTCTGAAGACTAAGGTGCACCTAACCCAAGCCATGGTGTTTTCAATAGCCTGTTATGCATGTGAAAGCTGGACAATGCATAAGGAAGACTGAAGAAGAGTTGATGCTTTTGAGTTGTGGTTTTGGCAACAAATTCTGAAAGTATCATGGACTACCAGAAGAACTGACAAATCAGTCCTGGAAGAAGTGCAGCCTGAATGCTCCTTGGAAGCAAGAATGGCCAGACTTTGCCTCACCTACTTTGGTTTCATTGTCAGAAGGGACCATTCCTTGCAAAAGGATATCGTACTTGATAAAATGGAGGGTCAGCAAACAGGGGAAGATCCTCAACAAGATGGACTAACACAGTAGCTGCAACAATGGGCTCTGGTACAGCAAGGATTGTGAGGCTGGCACGGGACTGAGCAGTGTTTCATTCTGTTGTACATAGGGTCCCTATGAGTCAGAGCTAACTTGATGGCACCTAACAACAACTCTTACTTCATTATATTAAAATGATAGCATTATGAATCTCTCTTTCCCATGTGGCTTGAAGTAAACAGTCACCATATGTTGGCCACACTGAACTAAATGGAATCTCCTTCTCCTTCCACAGCTCTCTGTAACATTTCCAGGGCCCCAATAGACTTTTTCTCTTCTTCCATAGTGATTCTGGCCCTTGCATGTTTTCCCACATTGGGTCTGTGCCTCACTTCATGCATATATGATCTAAGGAAAGGTGGGCTCAGGATTTTCTCAGGGGTCTAAGTAAGACTGAAGTTTGTCATACACCAGATTTGTGACCAGTGTTTCAGAACTTTGTTTTTCCACAGTCCCTCAGTCATTCCCAGGAAACCATAGATGTAGGGATAGCCATGTTTGTCACAATTATGCCAAAAAAAAAAAAAAAATTGAGGAGAGGGAAGATACTTAATGTTCAAGTAAAAGAATCATGTTCTGTAGACATCTGGCAGAAGCTAAGGAAGAATGCAAAGTAACCCTCAAGGCTTCTGGGCACTTGTCCCAGTGACAAGAGAGCATCCAATCTTAAAAGCAAGCATTGAAGTTTTTCTTCCCTATGTGTGACCAGGAACCAGTTCTAAGCTAATATCTGTTCACAAAATGTCATTGGCCCCTACATATTATCAAATATCACTAAAGTGATTCACCTGGTTACCCAGTCCCTTCCAGGCAGGTATGTCTCTTGATCACTTGGGACAACTAGATCTCACTTTCCTTTATGAACTTCTCCAGGTACAGAGAGTGATTCTTTATTACCTTCATGTATAACCAGCTGGATTCTTCCTGCTTGGGTTTGGTATGAAATCATCTCTCAGAGCCTGTAAGGGCTTGGTGAGAAGGATATTATAATCTTAACTTTAACATCTAACCCTGCTTCTAATACATAGAAGAATATGGTGAAAAAGTGGAGAATCTGGAATAGATATCCAAAGAGCCAGAATTTGTGTCTATTTTTCCCAATAATGATAGGAGTAGTTATGTTCAGGACCTTTCAGCTATGTTTTAAAAAAGTGGGTAGCAATAGATGAAGTTTCTTTTCCTCTAGCTCTCTATCTTCCATGAATCCTCTCATCAGTTCCATAGAATGAGGCTATACTACAGTCCCAGATCCACTCCAGCTCTATGAGAAAGAACTCCGTACCTCCTCCTTGAAATTCTGGGCCCTAGAATCACTGGTGATGTAATGCCTAAGGCATTTGACTGCTAACCAGAAGGCTGGCAGTTCAAACCCACCAGCCACTCTCGGAAGGAAGATTGGGCAATCTACATCCATAGCGATACTGCCTCAGAAACCCAAGGGGGGTCACTATGAATCAGATCTGACTTGATGGCAGTGAGTTTGGTTTGGTTTGGTTTAGGATCTTTTTTGGACACATGAGCAGCTACCTCCTTGAATTTACCCTAATCTTTGGCAATGTGTGCTTCCAGTTAATAGGATGGATTAAGTTTAACTTGGCCATGGGAATGTGTTCCGGGTCTTCCCCAAGGTTGATATCAATGATTCTCTAGAAATGACTGCATGTGGGGACAAAGATCCTCTAGGAAGAGGCTGGTCTGTATTTTGGATAGTCTTTAAAACCTCTACCGTGTCCTTCTGTGCTCCACTGTGAAATTTTGGGCTCCTCTTTAGAGCCCATGGCACTATCCCTCTTCATTCTCAGTCTCCTTAAGCTCCACATGATTAACCAGAAAAGCTAAATGGTAGGAGCTCTATTCCCACTGGTGTCTTCTGGCATTAGTGAGAATCAACTTTCCATCAGGGATTTTCACTGGCCTCTGGGAAATAAATTCTCTTCCTGACTGTACTTCAGGTTAAATATTCATTAAAATATGGCTTCACTAAGAATTATGCCACTCCTCAGAAGGAAGTTTGGGCAATCCTACTTCCGTAGTGATACTGCCTCGGAAACCCAAGGAGGGGTTGCTATGAGTCGGGGCCGACTCGACAGCACATAACAACAACAACAAGAATTATGCAGGACACAAAAGCAGATGTACAGCAGGTTATGCATCACAAGAAAAGATAACCAAGGTTGTAACAACATAATGATTCAGTTATCAGAAGAAAAATACATAAGGGAGGCATCCATCAGGTAGTTCTAGTAACATTTCTTTCTCTTGAAGATTTTCTCATCCTGTATTTTGGTCACTTATTTTGAATCATCTTGTCCTGTTGTATGTGTGTGTGAGAGAGAGAGAGAGAGAGATTTGAAGTTATCTGTAGTCTCCAAGACATCATGGTATGATTGTATTCATTTGTTGATTGTATGTTGGTTTGCTTCACCCTGTTTTTCTGTATAGATTTATTTTTATATATCTGGACAGATGAGTTCTGGTGACATAGTGCTAACCAGAAGGCTGGTGGTTCAAACCCACCAGCCACTCCAAGGAAGGAAGATTGGGCAATCTACTTCCATAGGGATACTGCTTCAGAAACCTAAGGAGGAGTCACTATGAGTCAAATTGACTAGACAGCAGTGAGTTTGACTTTGGTTTGGGTTTGGGCAGACTAGATGCCTAGATGGCAGACTAGGCAGATATATAATCCAGACCCTGTACAACAAAGACTTGAGAAACCAAGTGAAATGGATACAGATGGCAATCCTGGAACTCAAAGCTTCAAAGGAAAGGATAAAGAAGTAGATCAAATACCAATGAGAAGAAGAGACTGAACAAAAACTGTAAATAAAGAAGCATACAGAGTGGTGAACTGCCAACTGGCACAGAGTAGCTATTTGAATTATTATTGCTAGCAGCACACTGATCAGGGAAGAACCAGATAACCAGTTCCACTAGTCTAGGACGGTGTCAGTACCACATTGCTGATCAGTGACCAGAGAGGTGTAATATTCCTCCTTACCCTACACAACCTCCCAGTGACCAGAAGTATAACCCCTACACCCAACTACCTGGTTACTATTGCCCTACTGCAGTGCTGTGTTGCTTTTTTTCTTTCTTTGTTTTTTACCTTTTCTTCAGTTTTATCTTTTATCTTAGTTCTTTCCTCTTCCCTTCCCTTTTATTTTTTTCAATTATTCTTTTCTTCCTCTTCCCTTCTCCCCCTTTTTCTTAATTTGATCCCAATGGAGCATGCACCCCACCCACCACCACCTCCATAGTCAGCAGTGCCCACCACTGCCCCCCTACTCCCTGATCAGGGGTGCAGACTCCCATAGAGTGAATGCTGAGTTCCCATCACAGCTGTGTTTGGAGGCAAGTGCTTTTGCCAGTACCATGCTACTTTTGATTTTCCTTTTCCCCTTCTTTTTAGTTCTTCCCTCTTCTCCACCCCCGTTGTTTTTTCTTTTCTTCCTCTTCTACCCCTGATTTTTTTTTTTTTTTTTTTTTTTTTTTTTTTGATGCCCTGGAATAGGTGCTTTCCCCCACCAACTTAGGGACCAGCAGCATCCACTCCCACCCCTCTGCAGATAGAGGTCACTTCCCACAGAGTGAGCTCTTTATTTCCGCTGCAGCCTTTTTTGGAGGCTAATGTTTGCACCAGTAATGTACCACATTGTCTCTCTCTCTCTCTCTCTATCTCTATCCCTATCTCTTTACTTTTTCTTCGTTTATGGTTCTTCTCTCTGCCTCCTCCACCACTTGTTATTTTTTCTCTTTTTCTGTTATTTTTTTTCCCTCCTCTTCACCCCCGTCCTTTGTTTGATCCTATAGAGTGGGTGCCCTGACATCACATCTCTGCATTTGACAGTACACTCTCCCATGAAGCAAGCATGCATGCCTGCCACACTTTGTTTGGCAGCTAGTGCTTGCACCACCATAGCACCACATTTTTAGTCTTTTTTGTTGTTGTTGTTCTTTCTTCTCAGATCTTCCTTCACCCTACCCCCTTGTTGTTTTCTTCTTTTCTTTTTTCTTCCTCTTCTTCCCTCCATTTGTTTTCTTTTTACTTTTTTCCCAGAAATTGGGAGCCAGCTATCCTAAGTAGCCATACCCACCACACCTGATTCCCCAAGCACTGAGAGGCCACCACCAGCTCCAGCACTACTAGAACAATTGAAGATGGACGCCAACACCTGCCCTGCCTGCCCTCAGCTATTCTACATGGCCAGGAATCTCAGACTCATACCTATACTTCCTAATCCACTTGGAGACAGATACGGAGCACCCCAGTGTTGCCAAACTAGCACAAGTGCCCCATTGCCAAGATACATTAAAACAAAACAATAAAAAAAAAAAAAAAACAGGATGATGCAAACCAACACACAATCAATAAATAAATACAATCACATCATGTCTCAGAGATTACAGACAACTTCAAATCACATACACACACACAACCACACACCCAAAAAAAAAAAGAGAAGAGGAAAACAAGATGGGTCAAGCAAGTGACCAAAATACAGGATGAGAAAATCTTCCAGAGGAAGAAATGTTATTGGAACTACCTAATAAGGAATTCAAATGAATTTTATTTAGATACCTTCAACAGATTGAGAGAAAGAATAAGGAAATCACAGACAGAATCAAGGGAAACAATTAAAACACTAGAATATTTTTTTAAATACACGAACAAATTGACAAAATAAATAGAAAATTAGAAAACATACAAAAACAGCAAATACAAATCCAGACGCTTAATACTAAAATTTCAGAAATAGATAACATACTAGAAGGGCAAAGGAGAAAACTGAATCAATGAAAGACAAAATTAGTGAAACTGAAGACAAATTTTCTAATGCTAATTTGTTAGAGGAACAATCAGAAAAAAAAAAAATGAAGAAAGCATAAGAATTATGCTAGACACCAACAAGAGGAATGCAAGGGTGTTAAGGAACCAGAACCCTCATACACTTCTAGTGAGACTGTAAAATGCTACAACCACTGTGGGAAAAAATATGATATTTCCTTAAAATATTGGAGATAGAAATAATATATGATCTAGCAATCCCACTACTAGGTATATACCCTAGAGAAATAAGAGCTGTGACACAAGCAGATATATGCACACCTACATTCATCACAGCATTGTTCACAATCGCAAAAAATGGAAACAACCTGATTGTCTATCAGTGGATGAATGGATAAACATTGTGTGCACATACACACAATGGAAGACAACACAATGTTAAAGAAATAGCTATTAATCTTCAAAACACCTCAGAGCTCATAGAGCATGGATGAACCTAGAAGACATCATGATGAATGAAATTAATCAATCACAAAAGGACAAATATTGTATGAGGCCCCTACTGTAAAATGTCAAGAAAAGGTTTATGCATAGAAACATTCTTTGAATGTTATCAGAGGTGGGAAGGAAAAGGAGAGTAAAATACTACCTAGAGGGTTCAAACCAAACCCATTGCCATCAAATTGATTACTACTCATAACAATCCTATAAGACAGAGTAGAACTGCCCCTATAGAGTTTCCAAGGCTGTAAATCTTTATGAAAGCAGACAGTCACATCTTTCTCCTGTGAAGCAGCTGGTTTGAACTGTCAACCTTTTGATTAGTAGCCACTGCACCACCAGGGCTCTTAGTAGACATGTATTAACTTGGAGGAAGGGAAAGACAATGTACAATGAAGCAGAAGTCAGCACAAAATTATCAAGGGAAAAGAAGACACTGGGAGGAACACATAAAGCCAACAAAGGTAAATACTGCTACATACAAAATCCTGCAATAACAGTACTATATTGTATAACAATAATTCTATGAATGGATACATAGATAGACACAAAAACTGAACAGGTGTAGGAAGGCAAATGAGACTACACCCACAAATATGTACAAGTTTTACAGAAGGTATTTCTACATATGCGGGTGGGGGAGAACTCACTATCATCAAGTCGATTCCTACTCATACCAACCTCTTCTGGGTTTCCAAGGCAGTAAATCTTTACAGAAGTAGATTTTCCCATCTTCCCTCCATGGACCAGCTGGTGAGTCTGAACCTCCAACTTTCTGGTTAGGAGTCAAATGCTTTAGGAACTGCACCACCATATATGTTCTGCAAATATATCTATGAATACGTAGAGCATTCAAAGAGCAAGTTTATTAAAACTAGTTGACCATAACCAAATACCTTGAAGGAAGAAGTCCCTAGGCACATGGCTCAAGATCATATCATAGTCTCAGTAGACATCAAGTTCAATTGGCATAACACAGTCCACAAAGAGAATGTTCTGCATCTACTTTGGTGAGTAGTAATTGGAATCTTAAAAGCTTGTGAATAGCCACTTAAGATGCAACTATTGCTCTTTCCCTGTCCAAACCAAATGGAAGAGTGGAGAAAATCAAAAACACATAGAAACAATGAGTCCAAAGGACTAATGCACCATGCAAACCCCAGTCTCCAAGACCATGAGCCAAAAAAAAAAAAAAAAACTAGACAGTTCCTGGCTACCATTGCTGACTGTTCTGAAATGGGTCATGTTCTGGTTACCTAGTACCACTCTGACAAGAAAATACCACAAATGGGATGGCTTGAACAAACAGGAGTTTATTCTCTTACAGTTCGGAGGCTAGAAGTCTGAGTTCCAAGGTCGGCAGACCGTGGCAGTCTGCTGAAAAATGACACAGCTACATGCAGGGCTCAAGCATGCCATAAGCTAGAGACCACTCCCCAAGCCTTCTCCTTATATACAGGAAGCAGACTACATCCTTAAGGCAGCTACTCAGCTGCTCACAATATATTCCACCATGGAGTTGATAACCAGTCTCACCATGGGGAATACTACATTCAGCTGCCCTTCAGGTCTGGAATTGAACCCACTTCTATGGCTTCCAGTCAAACAAAAGACAGGCATATGAGGTGAACATTTACATTAGGCAGATATACTCTGTGTTAGGCTGGATTCTCTAGAGAAGCAAAACCAGTAAAGCTTATATATACATATAGAGAAAGAGAAATTTATCTTAGGAAAATGGCTCACACACTTATAGAAGCTGGCAAGCCCCAAGTTCTTGGATCAAATGTCAAGCTGGAGGCTTTTCCCAACTCACACAGCTGCAGGGGCTGACAAGCTCAATGTTGGCAAGCAGTATACAGTCTATTGACTCCAAGGAATGACAAATCCAAGCTCTCCAGACCAAATGGTGGATTGTTCACTCATGGACAATTGTAGGCAGCACAACAGCATCAGATCCACAGAACAGTGTCTCTTTTCCCAGGATGTCCATAAATATATTAGAAGTAGCCACATCCCTAGGGAAACTCCCTTTCAACAGATTGGCTGCTCAAAACATATACATCCAATCCAGTCATGGGAATAACCTGTATCACAACTGCTTAAACCACACAGAATTGTGGTCCAGCCAAGTTGAAACACAGCTCCAACTGTCACAGGTCACAATAGGAAGTCCTGGATAGAGTGGGAGAAAATGTGCAATAAAACTCATAATAAAAATTCCAGTGTTATTGGTCTGATAGAGACAGGTGGAACTCTCAACACTATGGCCCTCAGACACTCTTCAAGCCTGGAACTGAGCTGAAAATGGCTCAATTTTCAGCCAAATGATAGACAGGCATATAAAGTGAATGAATAACAACACCAGAGAGCTTTGCACTCCTTAAAAAAACAACCATATGAAATCAAAAGGGCAGCGTTTGGCCAGGGATAAAGCTCAGAAGGCAGGAAGGGGTAGGAAAGGACAAATGGAAACCGTATACACAAGAAGGAAATGGGAAAAGTGTTGTTACATTCTGGGCATTGTAATCAATGTCACAAAAGAAAAGAGATATGGATTGTTGAGCAGAAAATCTATTTGGTTTGTACACTTTTACCCAAATCATAATAAAAAGTAATTTATTTAAAAAAAAAAAAAAAAGGAAGAGAGAGACACTAGTATGCAGCTGTAGGAGTTACTCAGTGAGGTCTGGCAAGACAGTACCCCCAGAAAACATATCTGAGAATGTTATCTCTTGAACATTATACCTGAATATCTTAGTTATCTTGTGTGGCTATAACAGAAACACCACAAGTTGATGGTTTTAACAAACAAATCTATTTTCTCACAGTTTAAGAGGCTAGAAGTCTGAATTCAGAATGCTGTCTTTAAGGAAAGGCTTTCTCTCCTTTCTCTCAGCTCTGCAGGAAGGTCCTTGGCTCCTTTCAATTTCTGTGAGCCTGAAATTCCTTAGAGATCTCCATGTGTCTCTGTATGAAGCTTCCCCTGGGTCTAGGAGGTCCTTACCACAGAGACTCTGAGTCCAAAGGACAATCTCCACCCCCAAGCCCTTCTTTCTTGGTGGTAGTCAGGTTCCTATTTTCTCTGCTAGCTTCTTTCTCCTTTACCTCTTGGAAGCTAAAAAGTGTGGCTCAAGCAAGGGTATGACTTGAGTAAGGATGTGACTTGAGAAAGGGTGTTACTTGAGTCACACCCTCTAGTAAGACTGTGATTCAATTACTGCCCCACACTAATTCTGCTTATTAACATATAGAGTTTAGGATTCACACCATAGCACAAAATGGTAGATAATTACAACAGATCACAAAATTGGAGACAACCACACAATACTGAGAATCATTGCCTATCCAAGTTGACAAATGTTACAGTGGAATACAATTCAATCCATGTTACTGGCTCTTAACTTATTCTCAGCTACTCCATCAGAACTTAGGAAGGCCAAAGAAATGTAGAATGGAGAAAATTGGCGGATGGAGCACAGTTCTGCAAGATTTATTGAAGAAGTAAACTATAGTGTATTAGGGAAGTGCCACCTTGCCAAAGTCTGTTCTATTCTTTTTCTTATTGCTCACCTCTCACAAATTTTTTTAACTAACAGGTCTATACAACTAAGGTAAAGCATGATATCACTTTGAAGACTAAGGTGCACCTGACCCATGCCACAGTATTTTCATATTTTCAAGCACCTCATATGCCTGCAAAACCTGGACAATGAATAAAGAAGACCCAAGAAGAATTGATACATTTGAATTACAGTGCTGGTGAAGAATATTGAATATACCATGTACTGCCAGAAGGATGAGCAAATATGTCTTAGAAGAAGTACAGCCAGAATGCTGCTTGGAATTGAGGATGGTGAAATTTTGTCCCATGTACTTTGGACAAGTTATCAGAAGGGACCATTCCCTGGAGAAAGATACCATGCTTGGTAAAGCATAGGGTCAGCAAAAGAGAGGAAGACCCTTACCAAGATGGACTGACACAGTGCCTGCAACAGTGGACTTGAGCACAGCAACAATTGTGAGGATGATGCAAGACTGGACAGTGTTTCATTTCATTGTACATGGAGTTGCTATGAGTCAGAACCAATTTGATGGCACATAACAAAGGAGTTTTGGTGGCATAGTGGGTAAAACATTTGGCTGCTAACCAGAAGGTCAGAGGTTCAAACCCACTGGCTACTCCATGGGATGAAGATGAGACAATCCACTTCTGTAAAGATTTACAGTCTTGGAAACCCAGTGGGGCTCACTGTGAGTTGGAGCCAACTCAATGGCAGTGTTTTGGGGGTTTTAAAATAACACAAGAAGAAGCAACACCCCAGTGACAGTGAACATCCATAACTTTGTGGATGTTCCAGAACACTTAATTGTGCTCATGAGGAACCTGTAAATAGACCAGGAAGCTGTCGTTCAAACAGAACAAGAAGATATTGCATGGTTTAAAATCAGGAATGGCATTCATCGAAGTTGTATCCTTTCACCATAATTATTCAATCCTCACACTAAGCAAATAATCCAAGAAGCTGGACTATATGCAGATGAATGTGGGGAGGGTTAACAACCTACCATATGCAGATGACACAACTTTGTTTGCTGAAAATTAAGATGACTTGAAGCACTTACTGATGAAGATTAAATACAGTCTGCGGTATGGATTACATCTCAATATAAAGAAAACAAAAAATCCTCACAACTGGACCAATAAGCAGCATCATGATAAGTGGAGAAAAGACTGAAGTTGTCAAAGATTTCATTTTACTTGGATCCACAATCAACACCCATGGAAGCAGCAGTCAAGAAATCAGATGTCATATTTCACAGGGAAAATCTTCTGCAAAAGACCTCTTTAAAGTGTTGAAGAGCAAAGATGTCACTTTGAAGATGAAGGTGCACCTAACCCAAGCCATGGTATTTTCAATAGCTTCATATGCATGTGAAAGCTGGACAATGAATAAGACTGAAGAAGAGTTGATACTTTTGAAATATGATGTTGTTGAAGAATGTTGAAAGTACCATGGACTGCCAAGAGAATGAACAAATCTGTCCTGGAATAAGTGCAGTCTGAATGCTCTTTGGAGGCAAGAATGGTCAGACAGGAATGCATGCATTGTCAAGAAGGGCACAGGAAAGGGGTAGTCACAGAATGGGAGGGGAGGAAACTTTCTTATGGTTGGGGATGGTAATCGGGGCATGAAATCAAATGCGGGTGAACTGTTAAATGTAAAACAAATTTGCTTTGTAAATTTGCACCCAAAATACAATAAAATTTGAAAAAAAAAAAAACTCATAAACTAACCATTAAAAAAATCAAACAGCAATCAAAGGACGTTCTAAAAAATAAATTACCTGCAATCTAAAAATATCAAGATCATGAAAGACAAAAAAAAAGACTAAAGAACTGCTCCAGATCACAAAGGAGACTAAAGGTTTGTTTTGTTTTGCTATCAGAGACATTAGTAGGACAGTTGGAAAAATTTAAATAAGGTCTGTAGATTAGATACTAAAAAACAAACCAAACCTGTTAACATCAAGTTGATTTTGACTCTTGGAGATCCTGTGTGTTACAGAGTAGTGCTGCTCCATAGAGTTTTCTTGGATGTAATCTTTATGGAAGCAGAGTCCAGGGCTTCCTTCCATGGTACTATTGGGTGAGTTTGAACCACCAAACTTTAGGTTAGTAGTCGAACGCAAACCATTTGCACCACCTAAGTATCTCAGATTAAGTAGCAGTACTCTATAAACATTAATATCTTTATTTTAATCATTTCACTGTATTACATATACTTAAATATAGCCTGAGTTTTTTCATATATTTCTGTTTATTTTTTGACTTCCTATTCTGTCCCATCACTCTGTTTCTACACAAAAACTGTACTATATTCATTAATAATATGTTTTTCCCTCCCCATATGCCCCAGTTCAAGACTTCTGTATCTTTTTGCCTAAATTACTGAAATACATTTCAAATTGGACTAACTCAATGTTCTTTGCACCATAATGATTCTCCTAGCTGCTACCAGAACCACAAGAGATGTTAAATGGTCTAGCCCATGGTCACATCTCTATGAACAATTCCTGTTCTGGTTACCTAGTGTCACTCTGACAGGAATATACCACAAAGGCCTTTACAAACAGGAGTTTATTCTCTTACAGTTCAGAAGGCTAGAAGTCCAAATTCAAAGTGCCAGGCTCTAGGGGCTATGTGAAAGCTCCTCAACCTTGGGCTACTGCTCTGCCTCTTGCTCCTGGCCCACTGAAGCTAGAAGTATCTCTTCACTCAGGCCAAAAAAAAAAAAAAAAAAGCCCAAAGTCGACAAATAAAATGGCACAGTCCCAATGTTACCAAACCACATGGCAGGCCATTAACTCAAGTCCATTGAAAGTCCCAGGGTTGGCAGAGCATGGCAGGCTGCTGAACAGTGACATGGCTACATTCAGGGTTCAAGCATGCCATAAGCTGAAGACCATTTCCAAAGCTGTTTCTAACATATTCACAGTAGATTCCATCATGGAGCTGATTACCAGTCTCACCATGGGGAATACTACATCCAGCTGCCCAGCCACTCAACCAGGCCTAGCCAAGTTGACACACAACTATAACTACCACAATTCCATTAACACCCAACCCACAGCCTACACTCTGATCATTGAAAACACTTAATTTCACCATATATGCCATGCTCTAAATGCTGTGCTATTCCTCATCTCTGCACCTTGTACGTGCTGTCCCTCTACCTAGAATTTTCTTCAACTCCCCATTTTCTTAGTTAAATCTTATATAACATTGAAAACACAGTTCAGTGGCCTCTATCCTGGGATGCTTTCTCAGACTCCTCCATTTTAAGTTCATGCCCCTGGCTCTGCTTCCACTCGTTACTATCATTTCTTTAGACTTCTGTGTTTTCAAGAACAGGATCTTCTTGAAGGCAGGGACTGTAACTTTGCATCTTTCCATCTTCAATGTCTAATAGTGGTGTCACATAGTATATATTCAATTATTTTATAATTAACTAATAAGTAAAAACACAACACAACACACTGCCCTTGAGTTGGATCTGACTCATAGCAACCCCTCCTTGGGTTTCCGAGGCATTATCACTACAGAAGTAGATTGCCCAACCTTCCTTCTGAGGAGTGGCTGGTGGCTTTGAACTGCCAGCCTTCTGGTTAGCAGTCAAATGCCTTAGGCACTACACCACCAGAGCTCCTAACTAAATAAACAAGTCAACTGATATAGCCATTGTTTCAGAGTTAATCTAATAACTGCATTTCTCCTGGTAAATCACATGACTGTTCTGATCTATCTTAAATAAAGAGCAAAGATCATCACTGAGATCCCTCCCCCACTCTGGCACTCTTCAATTCTACAGATTGTTCTGTAGAACTATCTGATGTCTACTCATTTTAGTGTACGTGGGGTTTATACAGATTGTAAATGCATTGAGGACTGGAGCTATAAGCGTGGCCTCTTCTCTATTGGATCTCTGCCAAACAGGCAAAAAAGACAGCATTAAAGGACTTTAATAGCAATATCAGCTCAAAGATTCAACTCTCTCAAAATAAATTAATAAATAAACATCATCTCTCACTCCTCTCTCTTTCTCTCTTTCCCTCCCTTCCTCCAACTCACACATATACACATATGCACCTAGAAAAAGGTAAATTCCTCAAATGAGCACAAAGTCATTTACAGTACAGGCTTGAAGTTCATTGAAAAAAAAAAAGTTATTGTATTATCTGGCACTGTACTAAAAATCAGTAATGCAAAGTTAAAGACACAGGCAGGAGGATGACCATTTGCAGGGATGGGAAACTAGGTAATGACTAGGGAAGGTGGAGCAACCCTTCATTGAAGAAATCAAAAAAAGCTGGCAGGGAAAACTGTGCTTTTAAAAAAAGCAGCAATGGCCTATGGCTCTTAGTCTGTCACTCTCAAGGTAGTGGAGATGAAGGTAGACGAGTTGAACCACTCTGAAGACCACTAGTTCTCTACAAGAACCTATTCCCACCAGAGGCAGATGTCACTCTGCTGCCTGGACATCAGAACTACTAGCAGAACAACTATTCACCCTAACTTTAGATTTTGAAAAATCAAATATATATGTTATAATATCTAGGATAAAGGAAAAGATAAGATTAACAGAGCCATGGTATGAAAACCTGAGAGGGACAGTACAAGAAAGGAAAATTATAGGCATTGAGTCGAGTACAACTTATAGCAACCCCTCCTTGGGTTTCCAAGACAGTATCTCTATGACAGTAGATTGCCCAATTTTCCTTCCAAGAGTGGCTGGTCAGTTTGAACCACAAGCCTTCTGGTTAGCAGGACTGTCGGAGCTCCTTTTTTTTTCTTTTTTTTTTTTTTTTTTTTTGAGTTTACTCACATCCACATGGTCCCTTTTGCCATTTTTGGTAATATAATCACAGGGATTAGGATATGGACATCACTCGGGGGCCATCACAGACACCATTGAAAAATAAAGGTAAGACAGAGTGGGAGAAGATACTTGCTACAGAGTGGGAGAACATATTTGCTGCACAAATAACCAACAAAGGACTTCTTTAGGGAAAATGTAAAGAATTGCTACAAATCATTTTTAGTGGATAAGCCAACAGGAAAATTGGCAAAAGAATTATAATCTTTAAGGGGCACACAGTGAGGCTTTTGGGGTCTAGAAAGTTCTATTTTCTTGTCCTGGGTGGTGGTTATACAGTATTTAATTTACACTAAGCCATTAAGCTATGTATATAATTTGTTATTTGTCTTTGTGTATTAAGTTTCATATTTTATTACCAATTTAATTTTAAAACTATAAAAACAAATGCACATGGAAAAAAACATATGGTAAAGTCACTGCACTTAAGGAGCTATCAGACTAGTGGATGCAAAGACAGCTAGAAAGTTCTATTTTCTTGTCCTGGGTGGTGGTTATACAGTATTTAATTTACACTAAGCCATTAAGCTATGTATATAATTTGTTATTTGTCTTTGTGTATTAAGTTTCATATTTTATTACCAATTTAATTTTAAAACTATAAAAACAAATGCACATGGAAAAAAACATAAGGTAAAGTCACTGCACTTAAGGAGCTATCAGACTAGTGGATGCAAAGACAGAAAGAGAGGACTCTCCTTCAACAAGGTAATTCACTAATGCCATAGATGATTTGTAATGAATGTTTTTTCCTAAAGGTACATAGGATAACAAGAGCACAATAATTCTAGGACACTAAAGATATAGGAAGACAGCAACAATGAAGCAACACTAATGGGAAGAACATGAGGCAGTTTTTGTTTCCTTGCAGTTTTTTCCCAATAAGACCTCAATAGGTATCTGGAACATTCAGCTAAGAGGTTGGGTCAGTGGTTCACTAATAAGGACATGTGTGGGTGGGAAGGAACGGGTCTGTCTTGAAGGCATGCTGATCTCCAACTGTATTTTAGCTCTGCCTTTCCAGAATTATATACAGGAAGGGTCTCAGACATATTTAGATAAAGTTAAGTGTATATTTCCCATATTCCCTAAGACATGATTGAACAACTTGAAATACATGGAGGAGAGAGTTCTGGTCTGAGAATCAAGAGACCTGAATACTAGACCAGCACAGCCCAGAGTTTGCTTCCTTTCTTTGTGCAAGCTCATCTGCCTGCCTGAGCTTTGATTTTTCCAACTCCAAAAGAATGAAGTGACCCCATTGAACCCTGTGTCATATTGACAGTAACAGGTGGTCAGGATAAGGTCTGAGCTCGACTGGCATGAATCACATGTCCAGTGCAGAGTCTGCTTGGAACCTTTCATTGAGTCATGTATGGGAATATTCGATCTTGACCTAATACTGCCATCAGTCTAATATCCCACCATCTCTGCTTCACCCCCATTTCAACTCACAGCAGTTGGAACATTGTTGGAATGCAGAATAAAACTTCCCTGACAATATTTTACATTCACTAAGAAGGCACTTGGAAAGAGGCTGTAAAAGAGAAGAAACAGCTATAACCCACCCATTGCCGTGGAGTCAGATCTGACTCACAGTGACCCCTCCTTGGGTTTCTGAAGCAGTATCACTACGGAAGTAGATTGCTCAACCTTCCTTCTGAGAAGTGGCTGGTGGGTTTGAACCCGCCAGCCTTCTGGTTAGCAGTCAAATGCCTTAGTCACTACACCACCAGAGCTCCTAGAAACAGCTACAGTGATGAAATTTAATAATACTGATGACTACAGGAGCTCTGGTAGCATAGTGCCCAAGGTACTTGACTGCTAACCAGAAGGCTGACAGTTTCAAAGCCACCAGCCACTCCTCGGAAGGAAGGTTGGGCAATCTACTTCCGTAGTGATACTGCCTCGGCAACCCAAGGAGGGGTCGTTATGAGTCGGGTCCAACTCAACAGCACATAACAACAACAACAACAACTTTATATATGCCAGGATTAGTGCAAAGCTTCATCTCATTTCATCCTCAATCTTCTTACAATCCTTATTTTCGGAAGAGGAAGTTGAGGCTCAGAGATGCTAAATAATTTATCCAAGAGCATGTGACTGCAGAGCTGAGTGTAATCACCAAAACTATATTCTACTGCCCCATTACAGCCTCAGGAAATGATGGTCATGGACCACTTGGGTACAAACCTGCCTCAATGGGCAGGATAAAACCAAAGTTAGTATCTTCTCCACCCTCAGTCCTCCACCGCTACCCCAAGGGGGACAGGCCTAATGACCCTTCTCAAGAATTATTTCCCTATAGCTCCCCAGGGAAGTCTTGTTCAGCTCCGCTAATGACACTGGGGCATCCAACCTTGAATCAGCAATGAACTGGCTCTTCTACTGAGACCATGGGCCAGTTACCACCTATCCCCTCCAAAGACAGAATCTCTCCCAGAACCCTCAAAGCCTCAAAACTCTGGCACACGTTTTATACCAGCTATTTGGAAAACAAAGCCCAGCAGTGATCTTTTCGGGGTAAACCATTCCCTGCAGCATCTGCCTTCACCCTCATGAATGAGTTGGACACCAGAAGAGGAAGCTATCCCTTCTCCACTACTTCTGAGCACCTTCCTACTCTTGGTCGGGCAAACAGTTGACACCTTTAGTCTTTATGTTTCTTGGAGCCCTTCAAGAAGTTCTTGCTTATATCCTATTGAAAATTTTCCAGCTTTGAATTAAGCCTATGTTTTGTAACATAGTTTCTCTATGCTCCTGTACTCAGTGAGCCTCCAATGGAAAGGAAAATCTCAGTAGATTCTTTCTCTGCCATTTTTACATGTAAAATATATTTGATGTCATAGAGGAAAGTGTTCAGACCTACAAGTGAGGATGCCTGACCTTTAGTCTTGTTCTGCCGATAGTAAATTTTTTAGCCTTGGCTAAGTCCCTTCATCTCCCCTGGTTTATAGGAGGCAACGTTGAATGCCAGCTAGAGACTTTTCTTCCTCTAACCCTATGATCTCTCTTGTCTTTCCTTCCAAGCACAGTGAGGCCATTGTCCAGCCCCACTTATCCTAGCCCAGCTATATAAAGGATCCTCCCTGACAGCCATCTTCAGGAAGTTCTAGGCTCTGTGCCTTCCCCAGTGATGAAGCTCTGTGTCTCTGGACTAGCACTTTTCGTCCTGGTGATCTCATTGCCTTCAGGTAAGATGGTGGATACAGGTCTGAACATGAAATTGGTAGTCTCCCAAAGACTGTTGTCATTGTCAGCTGCTATAGACTAGATTTTGACTCATGGTGACCCCACGTGTGCAGAGTAGAACTGCTCCATAAGGTTTTCAAAGCTGTGACTTTTCAGAAGCAGATCACCAGGCCTGTCTTCTGTGGTGCTTCTGGGTGTGTTCAAAGCATCAAATTTTCAACTCTTTGCATCACCCAGGGTCTCCTAAGCCCTATGGGTACAAGTCCAGTAAGGGGACACCAATTTCAGATGGGCCAGCTGGCTAGGGGTGACCTGTGGTTGAGGATTCTTCTGTCCCCACCTTTCTCATTTGTTGCTACTTCTTGAAGGTCTGATTTCCTGGCAAAGTTTGAGAAAAAGGAGCCAATTTTATCATATATGTATTACTACTGTTCAGCCATCAAAATACCTTCAGATTCCCCTGATTAACTTTAGACTCAGTCACTTTCACTGTGATGTGATAGGAGATGAGAAGATGGCACAGAAGGTAAATTATAAAATAACAACTCATCCACCAGGGTGAGAAGCCAGACCCAGGATTTCTCCCAGCCTCTTGAATACTGATTTTTCTTCTCCATGGTTTTTGTATTTGTTTTGTTTTCTTTCAGGGAATGGTTTAATTGGAAATAAAGGAGTGGAATTTCGCACCTGTACTGCCCTTGAGGGTTTATGCTTCTTTGGTTGTAAACCTGGATGGACTTGGGTTGCATTCTGTCACAATGTATTGTCTTGCTGTGTGAAAATGAAAGAATATATTCCACCCCAAGTCAATGAAATGTGGTGGAACAAGTAAAAGGATATGTGAACAGCTAAAAGGTGTTTGTAAGGGTCTGAGAGTTCATTAATGAGCCCTAGGTAGTGAAAGGGGCCAAATTCTAATTAATTTACTGGCAAAACTCCAGTAGTATTTTGGAAAGGGGGCACTGTGATAAAATGCATTCCATAGTCTTTTTCTGCCCTCCCATCTTCAACCACTGATTCCTATGTAAAGTTCCACAGGGTGTAGTATATTATGAGCAGAATAACAATAGCTTATTATGTACTAGTCACCCTTTTAAGTGATTTACATATATTAAATCATGTAATCCTCACAATGTATCTATTATTTTTCCCACCTTTTTAGATACATAAACTTTCCCATAATCACACAGTTAGTAAAATTTAGTTAACATAGGGTTTGAATCCAGGTAGCCTTGATCCAATGTCTTTAATGTTAAGCTCTGGAGTCCCTGGGCAGTACAAAGGGTTAAACCTCAACCACTAGCCAAAGGTTGGTATTGTTGTTATTGTTGTTGTTATATGCCGTGGAGTCGGCCCCAACTCATAGTGACCCCTCCTTGGGTTTCCGAGGCAGTATCACTACGGAAGTAGGATTGCCCAACCTTCCTTCTGAGGAGTGGCTGGTGGGTTTGAACCGCCAGCCTTCTGGTTAGCAGTCAAGTGCCTTAGGCACTATGCTACCAGAGCTCCCAAGGTTGGTATTAGGTGTGTCCATATTATTTAGTTCTTTCCAGTGGAATGTGAGAGGAAGTAATGGATTCCAGGCCTGGTCCACAAAAACATCCTAGGTGTCCACCTCCACAATGGAACCTTGAATGCCAGAAGTTGAAAACAGCAGAACTACCATGAACCTGGGTTCCTGAATCTCTGTGTAGAGTTAATATCTCCCACTAATCTGGGACCGGGAGCTCTGGTGGTGCAGTGGCTAAGGCATTTGACTGCTAACCAGAAGGCTGGTGGTTCAAACCGACCAGCCACTCATCCGAAGGAAGACTGAGTAATCTACTTCCCTAGTGATACCGCCTTGGAAACCCAAGAAGGGGTCGCTGAGTCGAATTGACTCTACTGTAGTGAGTTTGGTTTTTTGGGGTTTTTTGAACCTGGGACCTTCTTGGACATTATGTGAGCAAAAAATAAACTTCTGTTTTGTTGAGCCATTCTGTGTTTGTGTCTATTTGTTACCACAGCCTAATCTACCTTAAAGCAGAAATCGACAATGAAGAATTATGGCAGAAGATGTTGTGAGGATTCACTCTGGCAGATAAAGTAAGGATAAGAGTGGGAAAAGCTGTAATCATGCATTTCCTAGGTTATTCTTTCTTGGAGAAGAATAGCACTACATGACTATCTAAACTCACCTGTTTACTTCCCCTGTTCTCTCCATTCTTCTTAAGTAATGATTTTCCTCTGGGATTAATACAATTGCCGGTGTCCCCCTCCCCAAATTCCAAGTGGGGAAATTAATTTTAACTGATAGTTCTCTCACTGGGATGCAAATCCTCCATTAGGCACTGGAACCATGGTACCTATTTCATTATCAACATCAACTTGAGAAAGGTCAGCTTCAGAGCACCTTCTTGCATTGGCAAGGTAGAAAGGTAACAGAAAGAAAGGCAGGTCTTTACCTGATGGAAGTCCATCTGGTGGCTCAGAGTCAATGAAAGAGGGAAGAGGTCAGGGAAGGAATTAGTATGTTTTGTAGTTTCTCCTGGGGCACTAGAAGAAACTGAATGGATTCTCTATATTTTGCCGATATTTAAAAATGATCATCAGGACCACTATGAATCTCAGCCTATGCCAGAACCTGCCAATCTCTCAAAACAGAATAACCTAGTCTCCTCTGTCCACACTCCTCGTATTCACCTCTCAAGGAAGAGAAGGAAAGGAAGGAGCCAGAGAGAAAACAGATAAATACTCACACTAATTATCTAACCTCAAGTTGAATGTAAAATACATGCTTGACTCCTGTATCTTTTCCTCATACTTCTCATTCAAGAAAAATGACACTCTCTTGAGAAAAATAAAAAGGAGAATCATTAAGATTGCACTCTAAGACTTTCAAGGAGAAGAAGACTAGAGTTTGTGGTTCTGACTCAGTGACTGAGATTCACTTTCCCCATTGAAAAGAACTCTTAACTGGGGTCTGTGCTGTCCTAGGAGTTCATGGGTAGCCTTAAGAGGGTCCTCAAATGGATGTGCCTGTGTATATCTGTGCATGAGACTATTTTTGGAGAAAAATCTTTCATTGGATTCTCAAAGGGGTACACACCCAAAAAAGGCCAAAAATCACTACCCTTTTCTTATTGATTCCCAAGGTCATGATTGCATTAGCATTAGATGAGGTACAGATCAACTTTTAAAATAGGACATAGACACATAACACTGCCCTTGACTTTCTTCAGCACAACTCAGATAAAATATTCTAAATTATTTTTGCTGATACCCACATACAAAACAAATAAATGCTATATTATCACCCATAAAAACCATTACATATTGATCTTCAGCTTGGGGCCCCTTTGGGTTTAACCTTCGAGGTAGTGGCCATTCCCTCTAAGAAAGTCAAAGGGGCCAGTCCTTGGTCACCATATCCCAGAGCAGCCATGGGAAAAGTCCATAACTTAGAATCAGACATCTCTCCAAGAAACTGGACTTGAGTAAATGCCACCATTATATGGGTGCCATTGGAGAACCTATCATCCAGGCAGAAGAATGTTTTAAGATCATGATGTTTCAGGCAACATGACCCTTCCAAAATTTCTTGGTTTATGACCATATTGCAAGCTTTATGAGGCCAGATATTCTTTCAGTAATTCCCTTTATGCGTACATTATCCAAATTGGCATGTGTTATTTAAAACCAAGAAATCTTAATGATACTGAGAATATATGATATCTTACTTATTAGTATTAAATGTGGTGATATATGAGAAAATGATAAGTAATATTCTTGACATTGTGTCATCTGGTTTAAATGTTCTGGCTTTATGTTAGCTGGGTTCTGGGATGGAAAAGGCAGGATTGTGTGGGCCTGCCTTGGGGAAAGGCATTAAAGACAAACAGCACACTATGAAGCCAGATAGTGATGATAGTAAGAATGAGAAGAGGCATCCACACACTCAAAATGAAAGCAAATCCCAGGGACAGAATCAGACCTAGATCACCATCCCCTTACAATAAAATTATTTTTCCAGGCACAAACTTGGAGGTTTAAGGTTTGGGTTATTTGTTAGTTTCCAAGGGTTGCCATAACAAACTTCCACAAACTAGATGGCTTAAAACAACAAAGATTTATTTTCTCACAGTTCTAGAGTCTAAAGTCAAGTCCAAAATCAAAGTGTCAACAAAAGCCTGCTCTAGGGAAAAATCTTGTTTTTTGCCTCTTCCTCTGGTGGCATAGTGCCTAAGGCTTTTGACTGATAACCAGAAGGATGGTGGTTCAAACCCACCAGCCACTCCTTGGAAAGAAGGTTGGGCAATCTACTTCCATAGTGATACCACCTTGGAAACCCAAGGAGGAGTCGCTATAAGTCGGATCCAACTCCAGGGCAATGGTTGCATTTGTTTGTTAGCTTGTAGTGGTTGTCACCAATCTTTAGTATGTCTTGGGTTGAAAAGATATCACTCCAATCTCATCTCCATCTTCACATTAACTTCTTCCCTGTTTGTGTGTGTCCCAATGCCTTCACATGGCCTTATTATAAAGACATGAGTAATTGGATTTAAGACTCACCCTACTCCAGTATGACCTCATCTTGACTAATTACATCTACAAAGATCCTCTTTCCAAATAAGGTCATATTCTAAGGTTTTGAGTGGACCTGAATTTTGAAGGGACACTATTCAAACCAGTACAGGCTACAAATAGTCATCTTTCATTTCTTCTTCAGAGACAGAGGATCTTCCTTGCACATGTCCTCTTATACACAGTGAGGAGTTCTAAGCTCAGGAGAGGATTTGCAAATGAACCAGTCTTTTCTATGAACACTATGTTAGGCTGGGTTCTCCAGAGAAGCAAAACCAGTAAAGCTTATAGAGAGAGAGAAAAATTTATCTTAGGAAAATGGCTCACACGCTTACAGAAGATGGCAAGTCCCAAGTTCCTGGATCAAATGTCAATCTGGAAGCTTTCTCAACTCATGTAGTTGCAGAGGCTGACGAGCTCAAGGTTGGCAAGCAGTATACTGGCTCTTGACTCCAACAGATGATGAATCCAAGATCACCAGGCCAAATGGTGGATTGCTCGCTCAGTGACAGTTGTAGGCAGCACAACAGGATCCGGATCCACAGAAGAGTCTCCCAGTTTGCCAGGATGTCCATATATATATATTGGAAAAAGGCCACACCCCTAGGGAAACTCCCTGTCAACAGATTGGCTGCTCAAAATGTATACATCTGATCTCATCATGGGGATAACCACATCACAACTGCCTGAACCACTCAGAATCATGGTCCAGCCAAGCTGACACACAACCCCCAATTATCACAAACACCAACATTTTTTTTTACTCCCAGGCATTACCTAGACTTCTGCTGGAGCATATGCAAAGAAGGATAAGTTAGTCCCTAACCTTACAATGATAAGAGATTACTTGAAGAGACTGTTGTTGTTAGGTGCCATTGAGCCATTTCTGACTCATAGTGACCTGATGTACAACTGAATGAAACACTGCCCAGACCTGCACCAACCTCATGATCTTTGCCATACCTGAGCCTATCATAGCAGCCTTCCTCTTTTACCAAGCATAATATCCTTCTCCAGGGAATGGTCCCTTCTGACAACATGACCAAAGTATGTGAGATGAAATCTGGCCATTCTCTCTTCGAAGGAGCATTCTGGCTGCACTTCTTCCAGGACAGATCTGTTAGTTCTTCTAGCACTTCATGGTATCTTTAGTATTCTTTGCCAACACCACAACTCAAAAACATCAATTCTTCTTCAGTCTTCTTTACTCATTGTCCAGTTCCCACATGCATACGAGGCAATTGAAAATACCATGGCTTTGGTTAGGTGCCCTTAATCACTTGAAAGTGGTCTTTTGCAGCAGATTTGCCCAATGCAATACATCATCTGATGTTTTGACTGCGGCTTACATTGGTATTGATTGTAGAACCAAGTAGTACTTGAAGAGACAGTCCCATAAATAATCACAACACAATATGACAGATACTATAATTGTTCGGAGGTGATCTAAAGCCTCTCCTATGACACCAGAAGCTTCTGAGGTCAAGGTGGAAGTGAGATGTGGGGTACATTGCAAACCTAGTGTGCTTTGGGTGGAAGCAGTGAGAAAATAGGAAAACTACTGATGTGAACACATTCAGCTAGAAGGAAAGCAGAAACCATGTTGTTGTTGTTGTTGTTGTTGTTAAGTGCCGTCGAGTCGTTTCCGACTCATAGCGACCCCATGCACAGCAGAACGAAACACTGCCCGATCCCGCACCAGCCCCACAATCCCTGCTATACTCGAGCCCATCATCGCAGCCACTGTATCAATCCATCTCGTTGAAGGCCTCCCCCTCTTTCGTCGACCCTCCACCCTACCAAGCATGACATCCTTCTCCAGGGAATGGTCCCTTCTTACAACATGACCAAAATAGGTGAGACGAAGTCTGGCCATTCTTGCTTCCAAGGAGCATTCTGGCTGCACTTCCTCCAGGACAGATCTGTTAGTTCTTTTAGCAGTCCACGGTACTTTCAGCATTCTTCGCCAGCACCACAACTCAAAAGCATCAACTCTTCTTCGGTCTTCCTTATTCATTGTCCAGCTCTCACATGCATACCAGGTGATTGGAAATATCATGGCTTGTGTCAGGTGCACCTTAGTCCTCAAGGAGATATCCTTGCTCCTCAGCACTTGAAACAGTTCCTTCGCAGTTGACTTTCCCAATGCTACACGTCATCTAATGTCCTGACTGCTGCTTCCGTTGGCATCGATTGTAGAACCAAGCAATGTGAATTCCTTGACAACCTCAATCTTCTCTCCATTGATTGTGATGCTGCTCATTCAAGCAGAAACCATAGCATCCACCAATTCTGAGTTCCAACTTAGCTCAGTCTCTACACAAGTCATATAATTTAAAAGAAAAATAAAAAGTGCTATCAACTGCCAAATAATAGTCACAGAGGAATCCCAAATGCATGTTTCTCAAGTTTCATTAAATAGGTGCAGATCTTGAGCCCCAACAACCTTGCCCAAAAGCCAGTTTCTCCACCCTTCAGTGTTCACTCTTTAAATTTACTTGCGTGGAGAAAGGCATTTATCAGATTTGACAGAACATCCCTTGATAATATCCAAATCCATTTCTATTCTTCATCTGTATTCACAAAGTCTTGCCATCTGCAGTTGGTCTCCTGCCACTAAGCAATGTTCTTTACAGAATATGATTTACACATACACACAAACACACACACACATACACACACCAGAAATAAATTGGCATTCTGATTTTGCAAGCAAATATCTTAGAAGATTGGTCACTGCAACCTAGTTGCCTTTGGGAAAACTGGTCAAATCAACTTTCTGAAGTTCTATTTGCTGGGTTAATTTTATTCCAAACCTTCAGGACCATGAACTAGGCCCATGATGACCCTCAGGAGATCCACTTAAGATTATCTGAACACACCTGTGTTTTTCTTTATCTTTATTCCAATCTGTGCTGAGCCAGAGGCACCTAAAGTTCCTCTCAGTTCTGTCATCCCTTTGTACAAGCTCAGAAGCCTTAGTCACTCTGGAAAACAACAAGAGATTGATTTTAGTCCAGAGTTCTTTTATTCTACTCCCCATGTCCTTCAAAGGAAGATAGAAAATAATTCAATCCTACAAACCTTAACTGATTGAAATAATTCAATACTACAAACCCTTTCATTGATGTGAAAGGGAATACATCTTTTTTCCCTTTCACATCAATAAAGGAAGGCCTGCTCAGATGAGTGCTTAAAGCTTTCTTGCTCCAAGCATAAAGATTCTCCTCTTTTTTTCTCTCTCTCCTTCCTCCTTGGCTCACTGTCTCCCAGATAAAGCAGAATCTTTGAAGAATACAAGCAAGTGTCTTAGCCATTATGCTACCAGAGCTCCCACAAAGAAGGTAATTGTTAGTAAATATTGGGTTCTGATGGCCCAGGTTTAGCTGAAGGGAATGCCCTGCCCTAGAACTGCTCTTTTGAGGGTATCATTGTCATACCCTGCCTTTCTGTTCCAGCCCATGGTGAGTTCCTTAAGGACAAAGGTTGCTTCTCCCCCATCTTTACATACATCTTTATATAGTCTTATCTGTGCTTACAGGACACATGGTGTGAGACTCAAGACATACCTGGTGACAGGACACGTTAGAGGCAGTGGCAGCAGTTCAAGCAGCAAGGAGTCATAGTGCTCCTAGATGCCCTGGCTGCCTGGCTTTGGAGAACAAGAGCCTGTGATGCCATCCAGGACCAAGGACACCTTGCTCATTAGTGGGAGCAGGAAGTGTGCTAATTAAGAGTGTCGCACAACCTGGATTTAAATTCTGGTCCTCAGTGAACTTGACAATTTATCTAATCATTCCCAGTCTCAATTTTATCTTCCCTAAAATGAATATAATAAGAGAAATGACTGCATTGCTGGGAGGCTTGAGTGAGTTAAAAGCGCCAGCATGGAGCCAGCATATATGGTAAGAACTTGGTTGTTGTTGCTGTTGTTATGTGCCGTTCAGTCAGATGCAACTCATAGCGACCCCTCCTTGGGTTTCTGAGACAGTATCACTACAGAAGTATGTTGCCCCATCTTCCTTCCAATGGGTGTCTGGTGAGTTTGAACCACCAGACTTTTGGTTAGCAGTCAAGTGCCTTAGGCACTACACTACCAGAGCTCCCAGTAAGAACTCAGTAAGAATTAACTAATAAATAAGCAACATCCTCAGTCAGTTGGTCATATCATGGTGGCTTGCATGTTGCTATGAGGCTGGAAGCTATGCCTTCAGGATTCCAAATAATAGCAGGGTCACCCATAGTGAGCAGATTTCGATGGAAACTTCCAGACTATGACAGACTAGGAAGAAAGTCCTAGCAATCTGCTTCTGAAAATTATTAGTCAATGAAAATCCTTTAGATCACAAAACAATATTGTCTGATATAGTGCTAAAAGATGAGCCCTCTATGTTGGAAGGCACTCAGAATACACAGTAACCACAACAATGGACTCAGTGATAATGAAGATGGCATTGGATCAGCCAACATTTCATTCTATGGTACGTGGGGTCACTGCAAGTGGCAACTAACAACAAGAACTCAATAAGTAGTTGTTATTATTACTATTGTTGTTGGTGCTGCTGCTATTACTGCTGCTCTTAACGTTGGAACTCATCTGTTGCCTTCTGATTCTTGTCAAGTGCTCTTTTCACTGTATCACATCAATGGATCAAGGGCCACAGAGGCACCTCCAGAAGCCTTCTAGACTCAGATTCACCCCCAATTCCTAGAGTTAACTATCATTGGAAAAAGAGTTTTGTGATCCAGCTACTGAGGAGATGGTGCTAGGGAGATGCCTCCCATCACTAGCATGTTTCCTTGAGCTGTGGGTGCATCCTTTCCTCAGCATTTTCCCACCCTACCTGCAAAGAAGCCATGTGGTTCACATGAAAAGCCCTAGCCTGGAATCCTGGGAGCTGGGTTTTCCCCACCCATACACTGACCATTTCTACAACCCTGGGCACTTCACTTCAACTCTCTGCTATACGAAGAGGTAGAACTGGATGTGCCATGGTTCTTCTAATTGAGGACTGTATCTTGAAAAGGGCCTACAGACAATTTAGAAAGCACCAGTTCATGACTAGCTTGGAGCAACCAGAGGTATATAAAATGTCCCTGAGCCAGTGTTCTATTAAGGGGAGAGGGGCAGTAGGAGCTGTTCACCCTGAGGGCAGGCAATATGGGGGTGTACTTTCTGAAGAGAATTTAAAAACAATCATAAGACCAACTAAAAGTCAATCTACTTTATATTATCATCACATGTAAGTATCTAAACAATGTCAGTGATAAAACACTATGGGAGGTGAGGGGAGGCCCACTCCCACTATGCCACTGTCCTCATTTTAATACACCATCACCCTAGATACACACCTCTGGTCTCCTGTTGTTGTGTGCCCTTGAGTCAAGGTGACCTTAAGGACAGAATAGAATTGACCCATAGGGTTTCCAAAGCTGAAATTTTTACAGGAGCAGAATGCCAGGTCTTTTCTCTTATAGACTGGCTAATATATTTGAGTTACAGAGTGCTTAACCTCTGTGCCACCAGGGCTCCTTACTGCTGTGCTCTATGTTGCGTTAAAGCAAAGTATCCTGAACATCTTATCTCAGGCCTGCTTGTCCAGCACCCAGAAAGCAGGATCCTCATCTCCCTTACTGTAGACGCCAAAATTCCATTTTTACAGCCTGAAATCAAATTCATTTTATAAGGATCACATTATTGACAAATAATATTAATTTTCTGTCTACAAAACCCACTAATTCTTTTTCTCAGATGCCAAAATTAATCATCATCCTCCCAAAATGGATACTTACGATATTTTTTTTTTTTTTCCTTCTTAATCTAAGGACCCAATATTGATTCCAGTTTGACTTCATTTTGTTAGATTTGGTCTGTCTTGCCAGATCATTGGCAAATGACTTGGGGTAGCACAATGGCTTATGCTTGACTACTAACATAAAGGTTAGAGGTTCAAACCCACCCAGCAGCATCATGGAAGAAAGGCCTGGTGATTTGCTACTGTAAAGATTATGGCCAAGAAAACCCTATGGAGCAGTTCTACTCCAACATGTGGGGTTGCCATGAGTCAGAATCAAGTAAATGGCAATGGGTTTATTTTTTTGTTTTGGCAACATGTTGAAACCTTCTAGGATCCAGATTCTTCCATCTTATGACTTGACAAGAAATTCATTGTGGAGGTAGGCAAGCTGGGAAATCCCACAACAGACTCACATCATCCCCCAGGATTATTCTTATTGCCAGGAGAGGGTTCTCCAAGCCAGACTTGTGGCACATCTGTATCCCTAGACTCCTGGAACCTTTGCCTTTTGGGGTGTGTGTGTGTGTGTGTGTGTGTGTGTGCAGAGGCAATAATAAATAAGTCACAAGGCAGGTAATGTCAGCATTTGGGACTTTCCATTCTTTTGTTTGCTGCCTGACTTCTTTCTATTTTATCAGAGCACCTGCTGCCATGCTATCAGCAAAGTTCATTTAAAAGTTCTCAAGGAAGACACTAAGGCCAACTGGCATAACATAGTCCATAAAGACAATGTTCTATATCCTATTTTGGTGAGTAGAACTTAAAAGCTTGTGAGTTCCATCTAAGATCTAACTGTTGGTCTCTCCCCAGCCAGAGCATAGAAGAGTAAAGAAAATCAAAGACATAGGAAACAATTAATTCAAAAGACTACTGGTGAATATTCATGCCAGCCTCCCTGACCTGAGACCAGAAGAACTAGATGGTGCACAGCTACAACTCCTGATGACTCTGAAAAGGGTCACAATGAGAGGTCCCAGATAGGGTATGGAGAGAAAATGTGGTACAAAACTCAAAATCATTAAAAATAAATAAATAAAAAGACCAGGCTTACTGATCTGAAGAAGACAGGTAGAACCTACTAGACTATGGTTCTCAGACACCCTTCAAGCTAGGAGCTGAATTCAATCCCCATAACTCACCTGGCAGCCAATCAATAAACAGAACTTTAAGGTCTTTAAGTAATAGCAGGAAAGCATGCACTCATTAGAACAATCAAGCAGAGGACAGCATTTACACAGGGATAGAGCTAGGAAGGCAGGAGGGGATGGGAAAGAAGAACAAAGGAAGAGCAGGTGCAGGGAGAAAGTGGTAAGAATGTTACACAGTGTGGGAATTGCAGTAAATGTCACAAAACAGAATGTGTACGGATTGTTGAATGGAAAATCAATGTGCTGAGTTCTGGTAAAATGGTGGAATAAGCAGAAAGATTGCACATACCCTCTTCAACAAAGAGAATGGCAACCAATTAACACAGATACAGAAGATAATCCTGGATCCCTGAGCCTTGAAGGGAAGGATATAGAAGTGGACTAAACTTCAACTAGCAGAAAAATATGCATGAAAACACCAAAAAATGAAACATATTGAGCTGAGGTCTGGCAGTGATTCTGATGGCACAGACAGGTTGGATATTATTGACTGATGGTAGGACCTAAAATTAACCTAAAAATCAGCCCTACTAGACACGGACTACAGGGAGGACTGCTCTGGTGGCTAGTGAATAAAAGAGGAAGCAGTGAAGAGGAAGGTGGGCTGAGTTGTGAACTTTTGCCTGTACAGAGCCTGCAGCCATATTGAATGTTTACAAGAGGTTTGACAATTTTGGATATTTAAAGTGACAGTTCTCCCAGATTCCAGGGGCTTAAGAACAGGCTCCACTTGCTGGGAACTGCAAGGACATTCTGGACACGGACTACTGGAAAAGTGTGACATTCCCCTTGTTACTCTTATATGCCACACCCTCTTGGTGAACAGAGGTGTGGTCATCCCTCACTCCCACCTAACTTCTGGGCTGGCAAGAATTCCATCCCAGTCTGCATGCTCAGACAGAGCCTGGGTGCCCTGCCCCAACGTGTCCTGAATTATTTTTCTTTTTCCTGTTTTTTAGTTTCTTTGTTTTTGTCAGTTTTAAACTTACTATTATTATTATTACTTTTGTCCTTTTTACTACTATTCTTTATTCTTCTCCTCCCAGGTTCTACTTTTCAGCTTTTTTTCTTTTCCCTGTTCCTGGTTGCAATTTTTTTTCCCCTTTCTTGTGGTTAACCCATTCCATGTTTTTCTTTTTGTGTTTTTCCAATTTTTTTCTTCATTATACTCCTTCTCTACCTTTTTTCTCTTATTGCCCTCTCCACAGATATTGCAGGTGATTTTTTTTTCTTTTTCTTCCCTTTTTTCTTTTCTTTTTTTTTTTTTTTTTGTTACTGTTTAAGTGTGATTACATGGTGTGCTTTTTTTTCCATTTGATTTTACTTTTTTGATGGTTATTCAATTGTTATTTTGTCTAACTGAATGGGGAACAGTAACAGTCCCCATGTGATGCAACTACACCCACACCTCCTGCACCATCACTTGCTGAGTGAGAGCCACCACTTCCTTCTCCACCAACAGGCCAATGATAAACAACCATCAAGAAGAGCCCGACTCACCCTTGGCTGCTCATCACAAACAGTTAACAGAGATCTAAATACAACAACACCACAATGTCTCAGAGACAACAGACCATTACAGTCCACACAAAAAAAGCAAGATAAAGTGGTAGAAACAAGAAGCAGGATACTTCTAAATGGTGAGGAATTCAAGAGAGTTGCAAGACCCAGAAAACATCCCTGAGGAAGAAGCAGCATTGGAACTCTCTGATAAGGAATTCAAAAGAATTATATTTAGGTATCTTCAAAGAATTGAGAGACAAACCAAGGAAAACACAGATAAAACCCTAGAAGAATTTTGGAAGAAAATACAAGAACAAAATGACAAAATAAATGAAAAATTAGAAATGTTTCTAAATCTACAGATAGAAATCAAAATGATTAATACTAAATTGTCAGAAATAGATAACACAGTGAAAGGGCAAAGGAGTAGAATTGATGCAATTAAAGACAGAATCAATGAGATTGAAGACAAACACCTGAATACATCATTAGAAAGGGATCAATCAGAGAAAAGATCAAAACAAAATGAAGAAAGCCTAAGGTTCATGTGGGATACCATCAAAGGGAATAACCTATGTGTCATTGGAGTTCCAGAACAGGAGAGAAAAATAAAACCACTGAGAAAAAAGTCCAAGATTTGTTGGAGGAGAACTTCCCTGATATGATGAAAGATGAGAATATACCCATTCAGGAAGTCCAAAGAACCACAAACAGGATAGACCCCAAAAGAAAATCACCAAGACATATGATCATCAAACTCATCAAAACCAAAGACAAAGACAGAATCCTGAAAGCAGCATGGGAGAAACAAAAAGTTACTTACAAAGGACAACCAGTAAGAATAAGCTCTGATTTCTCAGCAGAACCCATGCAAGTGAGAAGGCAATGGGATGGTATATATAAAACCCTGAAAGAGAAAAATTTCCAACCAAGAATTATATACCCAGCAAAATTGTCCCT
>NW_006921640.1:641415-647890 GCF_000298275.1 Orycteropus afer afer
GGAAACAATTAGGCCTACTGACTGGTACACCATGAGATCCACAGCCTATACAACTATGAAACCAGAAGAACTAGATGGTGCCCGGCTACCACTGTCAATCACTCAGTGGGGGATCTATATAGGAGATCCTGGATAGACAGGGAGAACAATGTTGAACAAAACTCAAAATCATTTGGGAAAAAAGAAAGGGGGACCAGGTTTGCTGATCTGATAGAGCCTGGTGGAACCACTGAGACTATAGCACCTAACTGCCCTTCAGGTCTGGAATTAAACCCACACCTGTGGCTTCTAGCCAAACAGAAGACAAGCATATGAGCTGAACATTTACCTGAGGTAGATACACTCTTTGGAGAGAACAATCATAGGAGAAGGAAGGGCTGTTTATGCACAGGCAGACAACTCAGGGGGCAGGAGTGCAGGGAGGGACGGACACAAGGAAGAGGTAACAATCAGGAGGAAGTGGGAAGGGAGCTGTTGCATTGTGGTGAATTGTAGTCAATGAGATGAGACAAAGTATATGTGAACTGATGTATGGAAAGTGAATTTGCGCTGTAAATTTTCACCCAATTCACAATTAAAAAAGAAAGAAGTGAGAATAAATAATAAATAAATAAAGATCTACTCGGGTGTATGAAAAAAAGAAAGAAAGAAAATCAATGTGCTCCATAAATTTTCACTCAAATCACAATAGACTTTTTTTTAAAAAGTGCCCAGAGAAAGTTGATTCCCCAAAGGAAATCTCAATTTCAATGGTCAGCACACTTTTTCTTTAAAGGGTCAAGAGTAAATAATTTAGGCTTTGTGAACCATACTATCACATTTTATCTTTACCATTGTAGAACAAAAGCAGCCCCTCAAGATCCCTGAGCAACTTTGTTAAAAATAGTTCATGGCTGAAGTAGAGGAAACATAAAATACTTGAAAAATTCCAGTAAATTAGCTTGACATTTGTTCAATAATGCTATGAAAGACAGATTGAATCACCTCAATGAGGTAGTGGCATTAGGACTGCCAGCCATCACTGCCAATCATATGTAAGCATGAGAAATTACAAAGCAACCAAACCCCTACCCTTCTGCTGCCATGACAGTCTCCCAAAATAGGGGGAGATTCAGGTCAGTCCAACTATATGAGAGGGGGGAAAAAACTTTTCTCTTATGTGAATGAACACACACAAGAAAGACCCAAAGCCAGGTGGTCATATCTGAATGTTATGTAGTGGTTTTGAGCATAATAAAGATGTAGCAGAATAACACTCTTCCTGGTCTCTAGCTTTATCAGTCCTAAAATGATTTATCAGAGCTCAACTGTCTCAATCTTTCTAAGGCTTAAAATGATTGAATTTCCTATAATTCTTTTATATATATATCTAAAATCAACACGACCTATATAGATATCAGGGAGTGATGTAACGTAAATATGGGATTACAGCTTTTATGAATTCCTTCTTATAATTCCAGACAACATAGGGAAAATAGCAGAAACCCAGAGAAATCATTTCAATACACTTTTGAGGAAAGTAATAATTGACATATCACTCTAATAAATCTTAGCATTAGTTTTTATTCTCTATGGATTTCAATCTAAATCTCTTGTGACCTCTATGTTTATATTTCCTAGAGTCTCTCTGAGGGAAGGGAGATTAGTATTTTTCTTTCTTTCATGATGATACTAAGAAGAAAGAAGAATCAAATTGATGTATCTGGATTCCAAAATATTTGGGTCTTCAATTAATAATACTTTGAGTCATAGAATGTAGCAGGGGTGATACTGAGGGGAAATTACATAGGCATAATACAGTAGTTCTCAACTAGGGATAATTTTGTCACCCAGGTGAATTTTGGCAATGGGGAGCTCTGGTGCAGCAGTGCCTAAGGTATTTGACTGCTAACCAGAAGGCTGGCCGTTCAAACCCACCAGCCACTCCTCAAAAGGAAGATTGGGCAATCTACTTCCATAGAGATACTGCCTCAGAAACCCAAGGAGCTGTCGCTATGAGTCAGATCTGACTCAACAGCAGTGAGTTAGTGCCCAAATTCAAGTTTCTAATACTATTCATCACTAAAGAGAATCAACAGGATGTTTTCAAACTATATGAGAGTAATGCTGAGGAGTCAAATTAAAGGACCTTCCAACGTCCAAGCAATGACAATATAAGAATAAATAAGTGAAGATTAAAAATAATAGTTACAATCAGTAAAATTATAAAAAATAAAATAAAAAATCCTAGCATCCATGATGATATTTAAAAGAAGCAAATGCCGTATAGTGAAGTAAGGGAAAAGCTTATCTGAATCTCCAATAATCTATTGACCAATTAAAAATATCCATTCAAACTTTGGCCAACATCTCAGTTGACAATCACAAAAGAATAATTTTTAAAATGTAAGGAGTGCAATCAAAGTATGCTTTTAAATATGTTGGTATAGCTTGTGAAGATTAGGTACAAAATATATGTCAGTCAGCCGCAAATACAGTCACCTAAAATGAAGATTAAGACAAGTTAATGATAACCAAGTATGTAAACTAAATTTTTCGAAAACAAATCAAGTTTAATAGTGTTAGTAACACAGAGATTTTTTTCAACAAATTTATTCATTGCCTTCTATGTGCTGCTGCTAGTGACTCTTCTAAGCACCCAGGCTCCAGCAAAGAAGAAAATGACAGAGATTGCAACCCTGTGTGGGCTACCTTAGGAGCTCTGATGGTGTAGTGCCTAAGCAACAAGAAACTCTCAAGTATTCAACAATTTCTACAGTTCTGTGTGACTGGCACTAAAGGTCTCTGCAAGTTCTGCCTTGTTTCTGCCTTGCCCTCACCAGACCAAACCCTGTGCATGCTTATTTTGTGGGCTCTGGTGGTGTAATGCCTAAGGCATTTGACTGCTAATCAGAAGGCTGGAGGTTCAAACCCACCAGCCACTCCTGGGAAGGCAGAGTGGGCAATCTACTCCTGTAGAGATACTGCCTCGGAAACCCAAGGAGGGGGTCACTATGAGTTGGATCCGACTCAAAGATAGTGAGGTTTGATTTTTGTTTGGTTTTTTTTTTTCGGTTTTTGGTTGGTTTTTTCTGTTTTTGTTTTTGTTTTTTTTTTTTTGAGCATGAAATTTATCGTGGATTATGACTCTTTCCAGCCACCAGGTGGCATAGGTTACCCTTAGCGCTTCTGTTCAGCATCTACCCTAAAACCAGCACAGAGCTGAACGCAAAATCGGCAAACAATAAAAAAGCAAAGTAGATTAATATAGGCAGAGTCCTTCTGTGCTGCAATATCTCTACAATACTGCCCACTCTCCAGAATGTTGTTACTTGGCGTTTACAGAAATAAAAATATAGAGAAATTAAAGCAGAGGCCTTAAGGACACAGCAAGTAGGAGTTAGAGCCCAAGTTAGAGCTCTTGAATTTTTTTTGTGGGCTCCTACCACTGCTGGATATGACCCAAGGAAAGCAGCCCCCAGTGGCCCAGTGAGTCAGTGAGCAGGTCCAAGAGGAACTGCTGCCCAAGGCAGCTCTGCGGAGGGAGACCAGGTTTGCTCTCACCAGCAAATAATACACAAACGCATGCGCGCGCACACGTACACACACAAATGGGTCTGGAAAGATCCTTAGGAATCACCTCTGCAGATGAGAAAACGGAGGCCCAGAGATGGGGAAAGATTTGCCCAAGATCACGTTACTAGTGAAGCCACAAACCAGAATAAGTTCCAGGTCTTCTGAGAGGCATCTCAGTGCTTCATACCTTTCACACGTACATTTAAAGAAAGGAGCCAGCAAAGTGGTGGGCTACTATTAAAAATTAAAAATTCTTATTGAAGTTGCCTATTTTGGAAGACGGGAATATCCCAACTTGTGTAAGACTTTAAAGAAATTGGGCCACAATTAAATGAAGTCAGATGGTAGTCCAAAAAGGACTTAAGTTGTTGAAAAGCTTTCAAGAGTCTTTGAAAACTCTAGAGTTCTAGCTCTTCCTCACCTGCCAAGGATTCCTCCAACCTTGCATAAAACAGAGTCTGCAGGTAAGAAAAACAGGAAGGGAAATGAAGTACAAATCCCTAGTAGGGCTCAAAAGGAGTGCTGATGGTGTAGTGCCAAAGGCATTTGACTGCTAACTAGAAGAATGGAGGTTCAAACCCACCAGCCACTCCTGGGAAGGAAGAGTGGGCAATCTACTTCTGTAGAGATACTGCCTCGGAAACTCAAGGGGTCGGATCCCACTCGAAGGCAGTGAGTTTGGTATTTTGTTTTGTTTTGTTTTGTTTTGTTTTAGGGCTCAAAGGGCTAGTTGTTATACTTCCTATTTCTAACACAAGGGGGAGCAGCCTGCCTATTTTCCCCCGACTCCAGCAGGCCACAAAATTGTCCACTGTTCTCAAGTCCTTGATCTCCCATTCTGTGTGTCTTTCCAAGGTCAAGATTACCACTTATGCTACTTTCCACTTATAAGGGCACATTTTAACAAATTTGGGAGAGTAGGATGAAAGCTGGAAAAGGGTCAGCTTGGATATATAAACTATCAGACAGTAGGGACCAAGGAGATGAATTTTATATTGATAGGCATGGGGAAACAGGGAAGGAAGGAAGCATATTTATGCCAGTTTTATGAAGGAAATCCATTTCTGATTATTTAAGAAATGGAAAGCATTAGCAAAGATAAAGTAATATGGAGTATCAGTTGGAGTATGTTATTTTTTAAAATTGTACATCAAAGTGTATATAAAAGCAAAGAAACAAACTTGGAAAGCAAAACAGGGAAAATATATGAAGGAAAGTCAGTGAACAGTACAGTTCTGAAAGATGTTATAGACTTGGATGCAGTCTACCTAGACTCAGGCCCATTGCACTCACTAAGTGACAGTAAGAAAGGCACTTACTTGGCCTTCCAAACTTCAGTTGTTACTGTTGTTAGCTGCCACAGAGTCAATTCCAACTCATAGCAACCCCGTGTGTACAGAGTAGAATTGTTCCATAGGGTTTTCAAGGCTGTGGCTGTTCAGAAGCAAAGCATCGGGCTTATCTTCCAAGACACCCCTGAGCAGGTTCCAACTTCCAACATTTTACCTAGTAGTTGAGCATTTAACAGTTTGCATCATCCAGGGACCCCTCTGAACTTCAGTTACTCATCAGTAAATGAAAAATATAATAATTAAATTATAAACTACATGGGAATCAATGTAGTTAGCAAAATGCTGGCACATCATACGAGTTCAATAGATGATGAGTTAATATGAATCTACTCATTGATAATAAGAATTGATAGCAACACATAAGGCCTATACCCAGAAACTATTTGACATGTTCCAAGACACATAGTAAGTGATTTATTATACATTATTTCTAATCCTCAAATCAATACAGCCAGATAGTTGTTTATCTTTATTTTTCAGAAGATTTGTCAATACAAACAACAACCAGTTAGAAGACACAATGAAAGAAAAAAAACTATTTACTATTGAAAACAAAAAATAACATGCAAGCAAATAAATTTAACAAAAAATGTGCAAAAAACTATGTGAAGATAACTTAAAACTTGAACAAATGGAATTACCATGTTATTACATAATAAGATTTGATATGATAAACATGTCAACTCTCCCTAATCTGTAACCTCTCTCCCAATCTGTAACCTACAGATTGAAAACGAGCCCATTAAAAATGAGAAAATGTTTTGAATCAGACATGCTGATTCTAAAGCTCATATGAAAGTATTTAAAAGTTTGAAATATCATCAAAATTTCTGAAGATGAAGAGAAATGACAAGTACCCTTCCAGAAGTTCAACATGTTATTCCGTCTTAAGGATTAAAACAGTGTGATGATGCCATTTGACTAGACAGATCACTAAAATCAAGATACAGACTCAAGTACAAATGGGCGTTTAGAAATTATAAAGAGGCCATCTAAATCAAAGAGTATTCAATGAATAGTGTCAGGAAAATCAGAGAGCCATCTGGAAAAAATATAAAACTGGATCCAGACCTCACCTGTTACACAAAGATGAATGGATCACAGGCATAAAGGTGAAAAGAATAATGGTACTAGAAAAAAGATAGAACTATTTTATAATCTTCCCACCCAAAAGAAAGTACAGAAGCCATACAAAAATAATAAACGATCTGAAACCAATAACATCTGCATGAAAAGTCAAAACACTAAATACAAATTAGAAAAGTTAATAAAAGTAATCAATATTGAAATTTTAGAAGTTGGAGTAAATCTTTCAATTACTATCTTCTAAATTTTTTAATAAAACCCGTGATGTTACTTCTGAATACAAATTTTTCATATTCTGTTTTATACGTCAAACAGCTACAGTCAACTCCTGATAGAGGAGTTTAATGTGAGAGCCTCAACTTTCAATAGTTACTAACAATAAGAAGTGTTATTCACACAAGTAGGTAATAAAAATCAACTTAAACCATTTTTACAACCCCACAAAATTTTGCAACAATCAAAGTATGTGAAGAGTCAACAGC
>NW_006921640.1:654965-672200 GCF_000298275.1 Orycteropus afer afer
CATGATGCTCTAATTTGAAAATAGTTGCCCTCAGCTAGCCAGGATGTCACTTGAAGAGCACATCGCTGCAATTGGACAAAAGCAGTTGGAAAATGTAAAGGACGATTCACAGCCACTACCTAGTGTTCTACCCTGTCAGGACCCCTCCCCTAAAGTGTCTAATTCCCGTCCTCCCTTCTATCAGCCACACCTGGGCAAAACATCATAGTGCTTGGCCACCAGGAGCACAAACTCTTCCAGCAGCTCCATGGGTCATGTGGCTGTAACAGAGGACGAGCGCTGCAGCAGGACTCTGCTGGAGTGGACTCTCTCTCCCAGTGTGCTGTACACATTCACACAGAGTGAGAACACTGAACCTGGGACATCACACTCCCTTCTGCAGATTTACAGAGTGAGGCAGAACCTGCTCCCCTGGGGCCACCACTCTGTCTTTGTGGGACCCTGCTCCCAGTTCCCCAGGAAGCTGCTAACAGCAGGAGGCAACTGCTGTCCCATGCTCAGGCCAGGGAATGAGGGGAGCAACATCCCAAGACAACACATTGGAAGGTATGAGGCTCTTGCCTTAGCTGCTCTGGGGTCTGGGCCTGTTCTTGCCATGTCTTTCAGCTTCCATGTCTTTTTGATTCCTTTGCTTGTACATTTACATGTTGCATCCAAAGACATTTTTCTCTATCTGGCCAAGAATTCCAAGATTGCCTTTCAGTACATTCCAAGAGATTTAGCTAGTGCTGGACTCAGTTCCCCTTAAGCTTCACTAATGGTAGACTTCTGCTAACCTGGTGATTCTTCCTGTACTGCTCCTTGCTTCCACTTTTCAAGTATCTGCCCTCTCCTTATGACCTCCCAACAAGAACTCGTCTCCAGCTTTCTGCTCCCTAAAGAGGCCCATCCTCAACCATGTCACAGGGTCTTTATGTCTTCTTGTATTTTGGTTGCCCTGGTCTTCTGGTCTAACACATATGGGTGTCCTTACCCTGACCATGGATCCACACCTCACATGTTATGCTATGGATCCCTGAACCCACACTTCTATGGTCCCTCTTATCTTTCCTTGTAACATTCTGTTGCACAGTTTGGGCTGAGAAGGTATAACTTTCAGCAAAATTCCCCCATGAACACCCCTTCTCCCCGGGAGAGGAGGGTTGGGCCAGATGCTGCCAGCCAGATAGATGCTTGGCCTTCTGCTCCCTTTCCTGCTTGGATTTACTCTTGATAAGCAGTTAGGATTACACACACACACACAGAGGTTTTTTTAAAAAAATTAAAGATATTAAATAGAAAGTGCATGTCGATGAGAAACCACCTAGCTCATAATGCCAGCTCCAGAATGGCCTTCTGGATAAAAATTGACATCAAGCTCAACTGGCATAACATACTACACAAAAGCATTGTTTCATATCCTACTTTGGTGAGTAGTGACTGGGATCTTAAAAGCTTGCAAGCAGCCATCTAGATGCAACAATGGGTCTCTCCTTGTCCAGGGCAAAGAAGAATGAAGAAAACCAAAGACTCATGGAACCAATTAGTCCAAGGGACTAGTAGACCATGTAATCCTCAGTCTATATGACCATGAGACCAGAATAACTAGATGGTGCTCAGCTACCACTGTCAACCACTCAGAGGGGGATCTGTGTAGGAGATGCAGGATAGAGTGGGAGAACAATGTGGAACAAAAGTCAAAATCATTTTTTTAAAAAAAGACCAGGATTGCTGGTCTGATAGAGCTGGTGAAACCCCTGAGACTACGGCCCCTTGCTGCCCTCACTCCTGTGGCTTCCAGCCATATAAAAGACCAGCATTTACATCAGGTAGATACACTCCTTGGAGAGATCAATCATGGGAGAACAGAAGGGCAGTGTATGCACAGGGAGACTGCTCAGGGGCCAGGGGTACATGGGTGGGAAGGACACAGGGAAGAAGTAACTATGGGGAGGAAATGGGAAGAGAGCTGTTACATTGTGGGGAACCACAGTCAATGTCATGAGAAAAAATGTGTGTGAACTGCTATACAGAAAACAAATTTGCTCTGCAAACTTTCACCCAAATCACAAAACAAATTTAAAAAAAAAAAAACCATCATGCCACTTCTGGGGAAGACCTTTGCCATTTGTGACAAATCTTTACCTAGCTCTAGCCTTGAAAATTTTCTTGACTTTCAAGCACTGAGCAGCCTTCAAACTAAAATGTAGCTCTATTTTAAAATTTTATTTTTTGTTTTTCACTCCAAAGAACACCTTAATTCCCAGCTCTCTTCCTCCTTCATCCGGCTGCTGGTGGGATTCTGAACTTGGAATCCTAGTGCTAGTGTAAGAAGGCTGCCTGCAATTTGTAGCCCATGTCTTTACTTCTTTTTTCTTTAATAGTGTTAGTGCCTTTTTAAAATATGGCTGTATGAACAGCTAACCCAGTATTTTAAAACACAACTTTCCTAACTGTTGTTGTTGTTGTTGTTATGTGCTGTAAAGTCAGACCCGACTCATAGTGACCCTTCCTGGGTTTCCGAGGCAGTATCACCATGGAAGTAGATTGCCCCATCTTCCTTCCGAGGAGTGGCTGGTGGGTATGAACCACCAGCCTTCTGATTAGCAACTGTATCTAATATAAATGCTTTTTAAAAGTCTTTTATCCTGCTTGAAATGGCAAATTTTTGTTACAAACATATTTATCACAATTTTTAAATGAATTTAAAAAGTCTTTTATCGAAAGACAATTTAAACCAGAACCTAAATTTTGAAAGTGGCACTGGAAGATGCAAAGGGCAAATTACCAATAGAGATATGAAAACTTCATTAGTCTTAAGGAAAGGCAAATTAAAACCACAGTATGGTACCAAAACAAACCCACTGAAATGGCTAAAATTTAAGACTGATAATACTAGCATTGGTGAGGATGCAGAACAACTGGAATGCTTATACATTTTGGAGGGAAATTTAAATAGGTTGGCACTATGGTGGCACAGTGGTTAAAGGGTTCAGCTGGTAACCAAAAGTTTGGCGGTTCGAACCTACCAGCCACTTAGCAGGAGAAAGATGTAACAGTCTACTTCCATAAAGATTAGAGCCTTGGAAACCCTATGGGATGTTCTACTCTATCCTATAGGCTTGCTATGAGTCAGAATCAGCTCAATGACTAGGTTTGGTTTGGTGAGCTTGGTCAATAGATTAAAAAAAGAAAAAATGGGAAAGCAGATGGTATCTAATAAAGCTAAATAGTTCCTTTTTCTATTCACTGCTATCAAGTCTCTTCTGACTCATGGCAACCTCAAGAGTTCTACTATAGAGTAGAACTCCTCCCTAGGGTTTTCTTGGCTGTGATCTTTACTCAAGCAGATAGCCAGGCCTTTCTTCCATGGCAATATTGGATAGGGTCGAACTGCCAATCTTTAGATTACTAGTTGAACACAATCTGCATGTGCCACCCAGGGACTTGTGCTTGCCCTGTTGTTGTTAGTTGCCATTGAGTCAATTCTCACTCCTGGCGACCCCATGTGCACAGAATAGAACTGTTCCCACAGGGTTTTCAAGGCTGTGACCTTTCCAATGCAGATCACCAAGCCTGTCTTCCACGGCGTCTCTGGGTGATTTTGAACTGTTAACCTTTCAGTTTGTAGTCCAGTGCTTAAGCATTTGTACCATCCACAGGCCTTTGCTTACACTGGGATCCCACATTCTGACCCTTGGGTATACACCCAACCAAAATTAGTGCATATGTCCTTCAAAATAAGTGTACAGGAGTGTTCATAGAAGCTTCACTCATAATTGCCAAAACTTGGAAATGCCCGTTAACAGTTGAATAAATAAATAATTGTGAGATATTCCTATAATGGCATATAGTAGCATTAGAAAGAATAAATTACTGCTACTCACAAAGATATGCAAAACTCTCCAAGAGATAATGATGAGAAAGAAGTCAAGCACAAAAGAGAACAATAGTGCAGATTCCATTTATATGAAACTCAAGAACAAGCAAAACTATGATGACAGAAATCAGATTAGTGGTTACCTCTGGTCAGGGTGGGTAATGATTAGGAAGACACTCAAGAGAAACAATTTATATCTGAATCTAGACCGGGGCTGACTCGACGGCACATAACAACAATATACATTTGTAAAGGAGCTCTGGTGGCCTAGTGCCTAAGGCATTTGACTGCTAACCAAAAGGCCAGAGATTCAAACCCACCAGCCACTCCTCGGAAGGAAGATGGGGCAATCTACTTCCGTTGTAATACTGCCTCGGAAACCCAAGGAGGGGTCGCTATGAGTTGAGTCCGACTCGATGGCACATAACAACAACTTCCGTAGTGATATCACCTCGAAACCCAAGGAGGGGTCGCTATGAGTCCGATCCGACTCCACGGCAGTGCCTGCGTGTGTGTGTGTGTGTGTGTGTGTGTGTGTATGCCTATAGGACAGAGTTGAATTGCCCCATAGAGTTTCCCAGGCTATCAGTCTTTTGTATGTTAAACTTCAATTTAAAAAATATTGTGTGACCCTAGGAAGTGTGCCGACATCTCTCTCCATACATATGTGTTCTGAAACCCAATCTGCTGAGATCCAGAAAGAAAACTTGGAAACTGCATGGAGTTCCCTCAAAGATCATCACAAAGGACAAAGGTGCCTTTAGTGTAACACAAAGTTACAATTTTGAACGTCATTCTGCTTCATTGATCAAATCATTCCAAACATCAGTTGGACAAAATGTGTAAAAGACCTACTAATTCCCCTGAAATCCCTGAGATTTCAAGCAAAGCCTCTTTTCCCTTCATGATTTCCTAACAGTGCACAGACGCTCCTGGCGGCCCCTGCCCTCCTGGGGCCCCCACTTCGCTCTCCTTTAGTAGTGGGCACTCCTCAGATAAGGCACAGGCTTCCCACCCCGTGGCGCCAGCCTGGGAAAGGCAGACAAAGCACGGGCCCTAGTCGCCCCCTAGCCCCTTCGCGGGTTCCCACCAGCCCTTCCCTTCCCTGGCACCAAAACAGATGACTTCATCTACTGCTACAGGCCGATTCCCTATCAAGCCGCAGGCCTCCCTGGGAACACCGGCCAGCAGTGCGCGCACGGAGGGAGCGACTGGCCGGGCTTTGGTTACTTTGGCACTAGCTGGGGTTCTGTGCAGTGTCAGCCGCAGCCCTTCAAATCAAAGAAGCCCCGATCTTATTCTTCAGAGTTCCTGCTGCCCCAGCCCGCTCTGTCCCATTCTTCTGGCCGCAATGTCCCTGGGAGAGGCGCTCCCCTGCCCTCCTCGGCTGCCTGCCGCAGTGGGATATATGGCGGCTAGAACCGGCAGCTAAGCACATAAGAAAGCTCCCTTCATTCCTCTGAGCGTAGCGATAAGTCCTGGTCCCGAGCCCCCACGGCGCCAACGGCTGACAATTTATTTTTGTTCACGTTGATCATCTCAGTCCAGTAGAGTGCATTTTTTTTATTCCAGCGCAGGAATTAAAATCTTGGTCATTGCCAAATTTTAGGAGCCACTTTTGGGTCCCTTTTCACCCTGCTCCTCTGTCTACTTCATTCCAGTGCCCCTGGGAGACTTGGCAGGGCACTAGGGAGCACAGGAGAAACCTGCTTATGGTGAAGATGGCCCATCAGGGAAACGATCATGTTCTGCCAAGCCTTGTCACTTCTCTGGTGGCTTCACTGATCATATCATTATTCAGTCTGGTCTATCCTGCACTTCAGAGATGCTGGTGACTGCTCCAGCCAGGGGACTCATGTTGCCACCCATACTAGGGAATAAGTCAAGCAGACTGCTCTAGAGTTGGGCACTTAGCTCCCCACAGCCATGTGACCTGAAGCAGTGGGGATCTAATTATTCTTATCTCAGAGCACTGTTGTAATGGTTAAATAAATTGATAAATTAGTACATAATACCCACCATGAAGTAAGCACTCTATAGATGTGTTATTTGGGTTACCTGGGTCAGTCTGGTAGCATAGTTTCATGGCCTTGGCAAGGCTTCAGCTTCATCCTGGCTCCTTCAGGCCCACCAGTTTCACTGTACCACCCTTTGGAGGTGCACATGGCTGCTGGACTCTGCCACCCAAAGGCAGGCCTAGTGCTCCCCTACACTGACCATGAGAACCATGTATACCCTCTCCCCTCCACCTCCCACCCTTTCTCTGCTTCCTGGACACAGAAAAGACTTGGGACACACTGTAATTCCCTTGCACCCAGATTCTTTGACCAACCTACTGACTTCAGAAATAGCTAAATGGAAAAATAAATTTTTGTCAAACAGGTGAAAACCACATTGTGCCTCTCCCACACCCCATGGTGCTAATAGATAGAGAATTACCCACCCTGGAACTCCCCAAATGCTCTCTCCAAGACTGAAAGATTGACAGTTTGAACTTACTCAGAGGCACCCCAAAGACAGGCCTAGCGATCTGCTTCCAAAAGATCACAGCCTGGGAAACCCTATGGAGCAGATCAACTCTGTACACATGGGGTTACCATGAGTTGGAATCAACGCCACAACAACCAACAAAAACAAACCTTTACACAGGCTCTGAGGGTCTCTTTTTAGTAACAGTTCATTAACATTGTCTGTTTTTGGCCGTGAGTCATCTCCAAGGTGGATCCCTGTACCTTTCTTTCAGTGGTTGAAATGGGAGAGACAGACAGGGAGTTACCCCAGGGAGCAGGACACTATCTCTCATCCACTGTGCTACTCACATTTCACATACATACTCACCTACTTCTAAATACCTCAGAGCTTCCTACATTTTTTAAAAAGATTTTGTGATTCCATATCCTGATTGCAATATACTTTATCTCCTAGACAATAGCTCCATAAATTAAGTTGATTCTTAGATCTCCATCTTATGTTTGCGAATATTGAGAAAGGAGTTACCTGATGACCTACCCAAGCTTGTTTCAGAATAGGGTCTAGAAATGCCAGTTCTGATTCTGGTTCTGCTGCTGCTTCTAGAGAGCAATTCCTGAGTCTAGATGTGTCTTGTAAATCTTTTTCTTTACTCCTCCCTCCTTTAGGAGGCTAAGCAAGGAAAAATAGGACTGGCTTCCATATTCTCTAATCACAAGGCCTGAGAGCATAAGGCTTGGAGCCATGACCAGGCAGAGCCTCCTACTGATCTCAACTGAGTGCCACTGTATGCCAAGAATTGTGTAGCCCCTGCTGCTGCCCATGGGTGCTGACATTTCTCCAGACAGTGAAACCACATATGTAATGACTACTAAAACAAAACCCTGTTGTCATCAAGTTGATTCCAACTCATGACAACCCCAATGAGTTAGAGTAGAACTGCTCCATAGGGTTTTCTCGGTTGTGATCTTTACAGAAGTGTATCACAAGCCTTTCTTCTGCATCACTTCTGGGTAGGTTCAAACCAGCAACCTTTAGGTTAGTAGTTGAGCACAAACTATCTGCACCACCTGGGGACCTCCCTATAATGACCACCAAACCCAAAACCACCCACTATCATCAAATCTATTCTGACTCTTAGCGACCTCCATTGGTTTCCAAGGCTGTAAATCCAAAGCAGACTGACTCATCTTTCTTCTGCAGAGTGGTTAGTGAGTTCAAATCACTGACATTTTGGTTAACAGCCAAATGCCTTAACCACTGCACCACTAGGGCTCCTTGTAAAGACCACACCCTTCATAAAACATCATTTTTCAAATTATCATAATGAGTATTGACTTGTATTTAGATCAATAGGACCAGTCTGTCACATTTTGTTGGAGTAGTAAAAACAGAAACAACCTTTCTGGAAGTCAGTTAAACTCCGTAGTTCAACACTTTAAGATGATGTCCCCAGAATCCTCCTAGCTATTATCTTTGACATTCTCCTCTCATCTCAAATCTCACACCTGACTCAAACCACTACATGACCCAACTCCAAATCTCTGGCTTATCACCTCACATCACTCCTGTATCTGGCTTTCTGGTTTGTATTTGGTTTACCCTGCAACACTTACTTGGCATTGAGTCTTAAATTTCTTTTACAAAATTTTAACGTGGACCCACCTCTCTGACTTCCCAGTCCAGACATGATAAAGTATGACACCACTCAAGTTACCATCCACTAGATCTGAGCACATGGCACCACTTACATGGCAGTTACTGTCATTAAGATATCAGTGGTTCAGTAAAAAGGAAAATAAAAAGAACTTGAGGACTTCAGGTCTCCAAAGGTTCAGACTATTTATAAGGAAAAAGTAGCTTCATCAACTAGTGTTGAAAATAAGCTTCCATGCAAGTTGCCCTTCAAGTCTGCCCTTAATGTGTCTTTGCCCTTTTCTAACCCTTTCTATTATACCTAGAAGCAAGTGCTAGGGGCTGAGTAGGGCATAAACGTGACTTTCTCTGTCTACCCCATTTATAGAATGTCCACAAAGGCCGAACCCCAAGAACATGCCCTGGAAAGTATCTGGTCTTCTCCACATAGGAGGCATTGCTGTGTGGGTCAGGCTTACCGAGTCCCCATGAACATGGCTCACGGCCAGGAAGGCAGAATCCAAGTCTAAAGACTTGGGTTCTTCACTTCCTACCTGTACAATCTTGGGCGAATCATTTTACTTTAGTAGGGATCAGTTTCTTTGTCTGTGACAGGTATAAGAAGCTCTGCTCTACCTCTCCCCAATGGTGAGGATCAAATGAGATCATTGATGTGGGAACCTTCACACTCTGTATAGCTTGCAAGGTCCTCCAGCTTCCAAGCAGAGTTTTGCAGGCTCCAGCCTCTCCTCACCAACCCTAAGGGGGAAATGAGGACAAGGGACAGTCTACTCTACAGGCCTCAAGTTAATGAGATGCATCCCAACTCTAGGAAGCAGGAGTCCCATCCTCTACTGTGGGTCTGCCTAGTGCTTCTCTCCTCCACGTCTTTACTTGACTTATAAAAGAATTTCTCTATAATGGATATCAAGAGCAGTCTGGATCAGCAGAACCAAGACTATAACTACCAGACACACCAGCAATGTACTCACTGCAGGAGAGACACACTCAGTCTAGAATTAATTCACCAGACCATGAGCTCCTTGAAGACAGAAACAGCAACTTATTTTTCGCAACTTATTTTTCATTGTATTCTCCAGGACTAGCAGAGTATCTGGCTTACTATAGGCAGTTACTATTGTGGAAGGAATGTCACCACATAAAGCCTGAGATATATGAGAAAGGTGAGAAATCTCGGAGGAAGGAGAGTGTCGTTATCAGGCACCATCCCACCCATAGTGGCTTGGGGATGGCAGAAAGAGAAGAAGGTTTACTAGCCATTTGGGGCACATTCCCTCAAAGTGAGCTACTTTGCCCTCCTCTCCTTCTGGTTATGATGATAACTTGCTTCCTCCTTGGTTACTTTAATTACTCTAATTTGCTGACATCACCACTAAGCAATTCTAGGCACCAGTATGATTCCAGAATATCACTAACAATGTCACAATCATGGATTTAATCTTCTCCTCCTTCTCCTACACCCCAAGACCACCTCTGGAGTCATGGTCTACCCACTGGAGCTGCTCAGATTTGTCCACCCTCTCCTGGACTCCTGAGCCCACACACAGCCATTATAGCCAAGACTCTTTCCACCTCACTAGGAGGATGAGAATCATGTTAAACAATAGATTTGTCACAGAAAAGAAAATGTTCATTTTCTTTTCCTGTTTTTTGTTTATGTCACAGGTCCTTGGAACTGAGTAAATGGATTATAGTGTTGCTATTTTCTTGAAAAAATCAAAATCTATAATTACAGAAGAAATATAGAAATCCACTTCCATCCTAGAATAATGTGGGAAGACTGGAAAGAAGCTGTCAAGTTGTATTATTGTCCAGATCTGTGAGGCCATGTATCCGGACACCACACAGGGAAATGAGATAGTCCGAGCAGTGCTTTTCCCACTAATAGTCTTATCTTGACTGGAAAGAAGATTGTGTTTGTATGTAAAGATGTGTGTGAGATTTTACAAACCCCTATATATGTATATATGAGTGTTTTCTACTCCGTGACTTCTAACCATATGAAGTTTCATAATTTTATGACTTGAATTTGAAGTATAAACCTATAATGTTTGTCAGAGTGTGATATGTTGGAAGAGAAATAAATGGCAGGGGACACAAGAGGTAGGAGACACTAAACCAAGATCAAACTTATTGCCATCAAGTCTGTTCCTACTCATAGTGACCCCTCCTTGGGTTTCCAAGGCAGTATCTCTATGAAAGTAGATTGCCCAGTCTTCCTTCCAAGCAGTGACTGGTGGATTTGAACCACTAGCCTTCTGTGGCTGGTGGATTTGAACCACTAGCCTTCTGGTTAGCAGGAGACACTAAACAAAAATAAATAAATAAATAATTGTGTGTGTGTGTGTGTGTGTGTGTAGCAATCAGGGACAATCATTAAAAAGACTAGAAACCATCAGTTTGGGTGAAAGAATGAAGAAATGGATACTTTCACACACTAATTGTGAAAGAGTACATTAATATATTCTTTTTGGAGCACAAACTATTGAAATATTAAAGGTGCCTTCTCTTCCCTGGTAAGTCTACTTTCCAAATCTACAAAGAGAAATATTTGCATTTTTACACAAAGAGATGTGTGAAAGGATGTCGTTGCAGAATTGTTTGTAATTGCAAAAGTCAGAAACAACATAAATGTCAACTAATAGAGGAGTGCATAAGTACATCAAAGTTTGGTATATCATTACTAAGAAATAATATGCAGCAGTGAGAAAGAACAAGAAGAATCTTTGCACCAAAATGGAGAGATCTCCCACAATATGTTAGTTTCTCCCCGGACCCCCCCCAAAAAAAATGTAGAATTTGTATAGATTGTATCATATAACCAACAAAAAAGAAATATCCATGGCTATGTTGTTGTTAGGTTTTGTCAATTTAACTTTGACTCATAGTGAATCCATGTAACAGTAGAACTGCCCATGGGGTTCTCTTGTCTATATAAACTTTATGGAAGCAGGTGGCCAGATCTTTCTCTCACAAAGCTTCTGGGTGGTTTCAAACCACCAACCTTTTGGTTAGCAGTCAAGTGCTTAACCTTTTTACCACCAGGGATCCTTTTATCCATATCTATATCTATATCTATTTTGTAAACATACAGAGCATACATAATGTGGTGGTTATGTTGTGTGTCAACTTGGCTGGGTCTGGCTCAGTGGCTGGGCAGCTGGTGGTAGTTAATCCCCACGAGGAGACTGGCGATTAACTCTATGGTGCGATCTACCACAAGCAGCTGAGGAGCTGCCTTTGGAATGTGTACTGCTTTGTATATAAGGAAAAGCTTTGAGAATGGTCTCTAGCCTTTGGCATGCTTGGACCCTGCATGTAGCCATGTCATTGCTCAGCAGCCTGCTATGCTCTGCCAACCTTGGGACTTACAATGGACTTAAGTTAATGGCCTGCTGTGTGGTTTGGTAACATCGGGACTGTGCCTTTTGACTTGTCAACCTTGGGGCTTCTCAGCCTCAGCAGCCAGCAGCTGTCTGAGTGAAGAAAAGCCTCTAGTTCCAGCGGGCCAGGAGCAGGAGGCAGAGCTGGACCCCAAGGTTGAGGGGCTTTCAACCAGCCCCTAGAGCCTGGCACTTTGAACTTGTATTTAAAGCCTCCAAATTGTTAAGGCCATCCCATTTGTGGTATATTTCTTGTCAGAATGGCACTAGATAACCAGAACACATACCAAAATGAAAATGGTGGTTACCTCTAGAGAAGGGGAATGGAATTAAAGGTGGGAAAAGAATATCAAGGGGATATTTTTCTATATTCCTTCTATAAAATCTTATAGATTTTAACTTTTTTAAGGCAATAGTAATGCTATAATCCACTCATTCAGTCCCATGGACCTATGACATAAATAAAAATCAGGAAAAGGAAATGTATATCTTGTTTTCTGTGACAAACCTGTTACGTAACCTGATTCTCATCCTCCTGATGAGGTGAAGAAAGCAAGAACAGGAGTGCCCTGGTCTACCTAGTACACATGGTAGAGGGGGAGGTTTATTTTTACCTATGTGTTATGGCTGAAAGTTCTTCCCCAGAGAGTTAGCTCCGAAAAAGATTCATTCAAAGCCAATCATTCATTTCCCCCGTTAATTTTATAAATTGGAAAATGGAGACGTAGAGGCAGTAAAGCATCACACACAAAGTAAATATGAATTCCTGCTAGCCTACAGCCTATGGTTATCTGTGTGTGTGTGTGTGTCTGTGTGTGTGTCTGTGTCTCTAGTCAATTAGAGAAGGAGAAGTCAATCTGCAGACAGTAGTGAAAGTATTTGTTCCTCTACCCCAGGAGAAATTCTGGCAAAGCTCTTCAACTTGAACAGACCCACAGATTATACTGCTAGCACAATCCAAATTCTAACTCTGCCTGGAGAGTGCTGGGAGGTGGAGGGGAACAAGTAGATTGGAGAACCTAGAAGCAGAAGGTGAAGACTAAAGCTCTCAAACTGTATTGACCCTCCACCAAAATCTGGTCCCAGATAACATTTCTACTCACAAGGGAAATGCCAACACAAGGCAGAATTGGTAAAGAAGAAATTTATCCCCATCCCTTTACTTACAAAGTAAAACCATAAGATGATCCCTGTGAGAAGTGAGATTGAATTTTCTTCTTTTGGCTACAAGGAGCAGAGCCAGAATCGATGGATACCTAAAATAGAAGTTCTTTCAGCAAATGTCTATGAATGGGTAAACTTTGTCTGTGTCTGTTTGAACATGTCTTTACCCTTATTTGTAAGGAAAAAAAGTGGCTTAGCTGGGCATAGAATTCTAGGTCACCATTCATTTTCCTTTAGCATCTTATTCCACTGTCTTCTGGCTTTTTGTAGCTATGGAAAAGTCTGCTGTCAGTCTAATTGCCATGCCTTGGTATATTAATCCATCTTTTCTCTCTGTTTGTTCTAAAAAATTTTTTTCCTTATTTTTGATGTTCTATAATGTGTCTTCAGAAGGGAGCATCCCTGGGTGGGCTCGAACCACCAACCTTTCGGTTAACAGCCGAACGCGCTAACCGATTGCGCCACAGAGACCACGCCCTTAGGAGCTCTGGTAGCATAGTGCCTAAGGCACTTGACTGCTAACCAGAAGGATGGTGGTTCAAACCCACCAGCCACTCCTCGGAAGGAAGGTTGGGCAATCCTACTTCCGTAGTGATACTGCCTCGGAAACCCAAGGAGGGGTCGCTATGAGTCGGGGCTGACTCAACAGCAAATAACAACAACAACAACAACATAATGTGTCTTGGAATAGATTGTTTTTTTTTATCCTGCTTAAAACTATGTTTATTCAATCTAAGGATACATGTCTCATTAATTCTGGAAATACTCATATATTATCCCTTCAAATGTTAACTCTCCACATTCTTTATATCCGCTCCCCTGGTCTTAGTTTGAGTTCCCCTGAAAGCAAAGTCTTAGAAAAGGATTTATGTGCATATGGATTATTTGAAAGGTGATGTTGGTGTTGTTTCTGTTGTTAGGTACCACTGAATTTGTTTCGACTCATAGCAACCCTGTGTACAACAGAGTAAACACTGCACAGTCCTCACCATCCTCACAATCATTGCCATGCTTGAGACCATTGTTGCAACCACTGTGGCTATCCAGCTCATTGAGAGTCTTCCCTCTTTTTTGCTGACCCTCTACTTGACCAAGTACAATGCCTTCTCCAGGGACAGGTCCTTCCTGGCAACATGACCAAAGTACAAGAGATGAAGTCTGGCTGTTCTCACTTCTAACTAGCATTCCTAGGCAGATTTGTTCATTCTTCTGGCAGTCCATGGTATATTAAATATTTTCCACCAACACCATAATTCAAATGCATCAATTCTTCTGCAGTCTTCCTTATTCATTGTCCAGCTTTCACATGCATATGAGGTTATTGAAAACACAGTGGTTTGGGTCAGGCACACCTTAGTCTTCAAAATGATATCTTTGCCCTTTAACACTTTAAAGAGGCTTTTGTAACATACTTGTCCAATGCAATATGATGTTTGATTTCTTGGCTGCTGCTGCCATGGGCATTGGTTTTGAATCCAAGTAAAATGAAATCCTCAACAACTTCAATCTTGCTTCCAGAAATGATGAAACGGGATGTGTGAAACAGGAAAGCCAACAAAGTTGCTTTATTATTGAGCCAGTTACCCCTGTGATTAACTGGAGCTCACTCCTGCAGAGGATTCTTTGAAGAACTTTATAGAGCGTGTTTCAGGTTGTCTCAAAAAATGGACTGAATTGAGACATTTATCTACTTAATCTCATCCCCCATTGGTTAAGGCTGTTGCTAGAAATGTTAAACCCTCAAACTTCCGAACCGTTTGTGTGTAAGCTGAGTGCGCTTTCATAATGTTGGTGAAAGCCTAGAGTTAGAACAGTCATAATAGAAAACCACTGTGGAATGTGGTGAAGGAGGGATGTTGGCATTGTATATGTATCCACCACAGCTGCACTAAATCAGATGGGCCAAGGGGATGTGGCACAGAGAACCACAAACATCATCATCAGAACTAAGTTGAAACTTAATCTATTTTTCATTTCTCTTAATCTCATTTTTATATTTTTCCTCTCATTTTTGCTCTTGACCTCATTTGTGGCTATATCCTCAGATCCAAGTTTTCATTTAGTAATTTTCTCTTTAGGCTTATATAAACTATATAACCTTCACTAGTAGGTAGGGGATTTTTAATTCCCTTTCACTGAGCATGCAGATTTTCAGAGGGCCCTGATTAAATGCATGGATCTCAGATCCAACTACCCTTTCCTATAGGTCTAAAGCCTCATCACCTGTCCCTGTGAGCCTGTTAAAACTCAAGCTTCTATGGCAGAAGGGAAGAGTAGAAGTATTGCTTAATAGGTACTGAGTTTCTGTTTGGTCTAATGAAAAAGTTTTAGAAATGGGTAGTGGTTATGCTTGCACAATACAGTGTTGTAAATGTAGTTCATGTCATTAAATTGTGCACTTAAAATAGTAAATTTTATGTTAAAATTGTTTTTAAGTTTTAAAAGTAAAAAATAATCCAAGCTTCTAGCTAATAGGACCCATTTCCTGGTATTAGAGCTATTATGCAGAACCCCCAACCCCAATGCAAACTCCAGGGACCCCAGAATATCAGCTCTCACACTCACTACTCGGACTTTCAATACCTTCTTCATTCCTGGCACTGAGGAGTTCCCTTTCTTTCTTTGAAAAAGTGCTTTCAACCTTGCCTCATATTAGAATCAGCTGGGGAGCTTTTAAAAATCCCAAGACACAGCCCCAACCAGTTACATTCAAATATCTGATAATAAAAAATGAGTTTAAGTGAAAATATATTAGGTAAATAATTGTACCAGTAGTACCTGAAAATATAAAAAAGAAAAAAAAAAAAAAAACATGAAGGTATATACAAATTGCCAAAATATGGTAAGTCCTGCTCCACCTACTGCTGCCTTTGTTAGGTGACTCCCGGATTATAGTTCTAACTATGGGAGATTGTGGTCTGTGATCATTCCAGGCTGCCACCATAATCTGAAACAATATTAACAATCAATTTTAATTACCTCCTTCAGCCTCCTACATGGGATATGCCCTGTGAATTTAAGCAAACCACCTGCCTCTCTGTGCCCTCAGTTCCTCCATCTATAAAATATTTGATCCCATTAACATTCTGATCTTCCACTGCCACATCTTCCTGTGGGAAATGGACCATTTTTCAACAACAGCAGGTGAATTTGTCTCTTCAGTAACAAACTAGTCAATGCATTTACCGTCTTTGTCTTGCCACCTTTATTTAGGAATGTCATTCCTCACTAGTCCATCCATGAATCTTTGGTTGCTGTTCAGTTACCTGCATCAACTCCAGTAAATCTATTAATGATAATAATTACAGCCAACAAGTAGTCAGACCTTAGATACTGGCCAAGAGTTTTTCATGTATTATCTCATTTAATCCTCACAGTAATCTGATGAGATTTTCTCGTTGGGTAAAATTTCACTAAAGTCATGGCAAAACTGGAAGAAAATTTAGTATCATCTTGCATCACACCGTTTGGTGGTAGACCTGAAATTAGAGCCTTTCTCTCCAGAGTTTTAGCCAGAACTATTCATACTATTAAACTATACTGCTGCCATCAGAGCCAAGAACAGAACCTACAGATTTTAGATTTTGTTACTGCTTTTGCATACATTTAAATATATAATTCATTAAATGTATACTATGTAATAGGCCACCACTCATCTGTCAATTTGTCATACTGTAGTAGCTGGTGTGTCGCTGTGAAGCTGAGGGTTATGCCATCTGTATTTCAAATCCCAGCAGGGTCACCCGCAGTGGACAGATTTCACCTGAGCTTCCAGACTAAGACACACAGGGAAGAAGGATGGGACCATCCACTTCTGAAAAAATTGGCTAGTGAAAATCTTGTGAATAGCAGTGAAACACTATCTGATACATTACTGGAAAACTTTACAAGGCAGTGGAACTTTGTCTGATATAGTTCCAGAAGATGAGCCCCTGGGATTGGAAGGCACTCAAAACACAACTGGGGAAGAACTACCCCCTCAAAGTAGAGTAGACCTTAATGATGTGGATGGAGTAAAGCTTTCAGGACCTTTGTTTCCTGATAGGGCATGACTCAAAATGGGAAGAAACAGTCACAAACATTCGTTAATAATCAGAATGTGGAATGCATGAAGTATGAATTTAGGAAAATTAGAAGTTGTCAAAAATGAAATGGAATGCATAAAGATCAATATACTAGGCAGTGATGAGCTGAAATGGACTGGTATTGGCCATTTTAAATCAGACAACCATATGATCAACTATGCTGGGAATGACAAATAGAAGAGGAATGGCCTTCCATTCATCATCAAAAAGAACATCTCAAGATCCATCCTGAAGTACAATGCTGTCAGTGATAGGATAATATCCATATGCCTACAAAGACCAATTGATACTATTATTCAAATTTACACACCAACCACTAAAGCCAAAGATGAAGAAATTGAAGGTTTTTACCAACTTCTGCAGTGTGAAATTGACCAAAGAAATATATTGATTATCACTGGTGATTGGAATATGAAAGTTGGGAACAAGGATGAATCATTAGTAGTTGGAAAATATGGCCTTGGTGACAGAAATTATGCCAGAGATCACATGACAGAATTTTGCAAGACCAAAGATCACATGATAGAATTTTGCAAGACCAACAATTTATTCACTGCAAATACCTTTTTTAACAATGTAAACTGTGGCTATCCACGAGAACCTCACCAGATGAAATACA
>NW_006921640.1:674075-675039 GCF_000298275.1 Orycteropus afer afer
CCACTCCTCGGAAGGAAGGTTGGGCAATCCTACTTCCGTAGTGATACTGCCTCGGAAACCCAAGGAGGGGTCGCTGTGAGTCGGGTCCAACTCGATGGCGAACAACAACAATAAAACTTTACTACACCCTCCATTTCTACCCTCCCCAGAGGTAAACACTGTCTTGAAGTGATGTTTATCATTTACATAAATATTTTATACTTTTTCTACATATGAATATATTCGTAAATAATACATAGGAGTGCTTGTGTGTTATATTTTTGTATAAATTAGATCATATTGAAATAAAGGGAATGACTGGGTAGCATGCAAATATGCAATGCCTGCTTATTCCAGTAGATGTCAGAAGAGTTCCAGTCATCAAAGGATAGGGTTTTTTCCTGCAGTTCTCAGTAACAGTTTGAGATTCCCTTAAAGGTAGAAACATGCAGTAACATTTGCAATTTGAGACTCTTTACATGCAAGATACAGAAACTTTATTTTGAAAAACTTAAGGCAACACTATGAACAATGATACCTAAAATTATTTCTTTCAATTATTTCTCTAAAGGAAAGGCTCATTAGACCTGGGGTGCAGAGAAGGGCACAAGAACAGAGAGTTGGGAGATCTGTATTCTCGTCCCGGCTCCAGAACTAATCAGCTCCGTAAATTTTTATAATCCAGTTCCCTCTCTGGGCTTCAGTTCTTTCATCTGTAAAATATAGAAAAGAAATTGGAGCAGTTCAGGGGTAGCAAATTGGTTACACCAAATCTTTTGATGGTGGTTTCCTGTAGGCTGCTCTGGGCTTAGAAAGAAAAGTTTCCACAATCAACAAGCAATATATGAGAACAAGAGAGAGACTGATGGCATGCAATATATTTGCCATCCGTGGAGGAGATCATCTCCAAAGTCTCTCCCAACTCCAAATCTACCTCCTGCTCTGCTGAATAGCCCCAGAGATTCACAGATGCAGGATCAGGACC
>NW_006921640.1:675730-682324 GCF_000298275.1 Orycteropus afer afer
AAGGCTTAGGAAGGTAAAATCTCATAGGTTGCCAGTACAGGGTCAAGAGTGTAGAGGGTAAGAAATATTACCAGGTACGAAGGCATTTGACTGCTAACCTGAAAGCTGGTGGCTCAAACCCACTAGTCACTCCTCAGAAGGAAGACTGGGCAATCTACTTCCATAGAAATACCTCAGAAACCTAAGGAGGGGTAGCTATGAGTCAATATTGACTCAACAGCAGTGAGGTTTTTTGGTTTTGTTTTGTTTTGTTTTTTAATTTGTACTTTAATCAGGTCTTGGTTCCTCCTGCTTAAAACAACCATGCAGATTAATCCTGGTCCTCAAATCCATAGCAAGGGCTCCTGAATGCACACATCTCCTATTTCCCCACTCACTAAAACTTGTCCACAGACACCTCAAATTTGATGAAACAAGAAAAAAGACTAAGAGATGGAAATGTTGGCAACTTAATATTTTTCCAGGAATTAACCATAGTCAGTGGCTTCACATTATTCATCCATTTGTCCTAGCAACATCTTGATCTGGAGGCAAGGATATGAACAAACTCCCTTGAAACAATTCTTTGCAGCCATGAGCCTCAGGAGATCACAGGGTCCCCAAAAGGCATTCCCCAGAAGTCTCAGCATAGCTGAGCCAGTTCTGAGCTAAAGACAGCAAAACAGGCTCTCGGATCAGGCTCCTCCCACTGGCCTCACTGACCTGCCCTCTCTCTGGCCTCAGGGCTCTGGGGGAGGCCTGAAGGGGCCGTGGGAGTTTGGCTACCATTATCCGGCCCTTATCACCACTAACGTTCAGGCTGACACTGAGCCCACTTAGTTCAATGACTAGGAGCTGACCTGGGGGTCACGCCTGTCTCCAGAGAGCCAGTGCTATCTCTGTGACCTGCGGAAACTTTGGCATGAGCTCATGTTTTCTGACGACAGAGAGGACCCCTGCCATATCACTGGCCCACAACCCCATCCCCAGCGTCTGGCATGAGCCCGGTGAAGGCTCCACCATTACTCACTGAAATAGCAACACTGATAACTGCAGCAGACAGAAATACGTTGATGAATTTCCATTCAGAAAAGCACCTCCTCCCATCCTCCTCTGTCTTTATGCAGTCCCACTCAGACCGACATTCAGGCGCACAGGCAAAGCCTTTCTCAGACACAACCCCAAAATCTTCACTATCCCCACCTCCTTACCACCCTGTAGATGTATGTCTATAAACCATATAATTTAGGCTAACGCATACTTTCTCCTCATTAGAAAAATGCCTTTAGGACAGAAACCATGGTTTATTCATCCATGTGTTCCAAAATCTAACACTGCCTGACAAGCAGTACATTGCCCAATATAAATGGACCAGACTGAACTGGATTGGGTAAGGTTGACAGGACAGGATTAGGAAATAGATCACCTAGGTTGCTAACCCTGTCATGACTCTGGTCCATGCACTTATTTTATAGTCTTAAAATCTTTTGTCTTTTTCTAAGAGCATTTAGTGCTTACCAATATAAAACTTTAACAGAACAAAACCAGTCACGATCAAGTCCATTCTGACTCTTGACAATACCTTGTATGTCAGAGTACAATCGTGCTCCATAGGTTTTTCAATGATGTAATCTTTCAGAAGTAGTTCACCAAGGCTTTCTTTTGATGCACCCCAGTTGATTTGAATCATCAACTGTTCAGTTAATAGCCAAGTACTTAACCCTTCACACCACCCAGGAACTCCTTATTACTGATATCTTGTGTGGTTCTGTGGCATTGAGTCAATCCTGATTGATAGCAGTCCTATAGAACAGAGTAGCACTGTCACATAGGGTTTCCTAGGCTGGAATCTTTGCAGGCGCAGATCACCAAGTGTTTTCTCCTGAGGAGTGACTAATGGTTTTAAATCACCCACCTTCTGGTTAGCAGTTGAGCTCTCAACCATTGCGTCACCGGGGCTCCTCTGTTACTGATACGGTTGGATTTAAATCTACCACTGTTCTGTAATTTTCTGTTTGTCCTCTCTGCTCTATGTTTGTTTTTCTTTCTTTTTACCATCTTTGATTTTTATTTTTTCATTTCATTGTTTCCATCTACTAATTCAGAAGTTATAAATTCTACTTTTATCGTAATTACCCTAGAAATTACAACATGCAGGTTCTTATCAAAGTCTAAAGCTGAAAATATGTTTATCCCACTTTCAGACAATGTAACAGTGTTGTAACACTTTCATTCCGTTTACTCTTCAGTTTGTATGCTATTGTTCTAATATATTTCCATTTTTTCTTTCAAAGCCCACAAAACATTATTTTTATTTTATATTGTATGTACACTGAAATGTACATTCACTTAAATGCATCCATATATTCACCCACTTTACTTGACCTTTATTTATTCTTGTATCTTAGGGATTGTTTCACTGTCTGCCTAGCATAAATCTTTTAGAAATTCTTTGTATAGGTCTAATATGGTGAAATTCCTTCTGTTTTTCTTTATCTGAAAATGTCTTTGTTTTGCCCTTAAAAAGTATTTCCACTGTATAAGATTGACAGTTATTTTCTTTTATCATATTTAAAATACTTGATTAACTTCTAGATCCCATTGTTACTGGTGAGCTCACTTTGTTTTCTGGCTACTTTTAAGACAGTTATTTTTGTCTTTGATTTTCTGAAACTTTATTAAAATGTGGCTAATATGAATAAATTTTTATTTACTTAGCTAGAGATTTATTTTATTAGACTTGAATCTGTGGGTTGGGCTTTTTATAGTTCTGGAAGTTTCTTAGCTACTACCCACCAGCCACTCCTCGGAAGGAAGGATGGGCAATCTACTTCCATAGTGATACTGCCTCGGCAACCCAAGGAGGGGTCGCTATGAGTCGGGCCAACTCAACGGCACATAACAACAACAACAATCTCTTCAAATATTGTCTCTGCCTCATTCTCCCTCATCTCCTTCTGGAACTACAACTAAATACATGTTAAGCCTTCTTATTCTATCTTTTGTTTCACTTATCCTCTTTTTTCTCTTCTTCGTTTGTATCTCTGTGCTTTATGCCAGATAATTTCTTCTGACTAATTTCCTGTCCAATAATTCTCTCTTTAATTGTGTCTAATAGTCATTACACACATCCACTTAATTTTTAAACTCTGGCTATTGTATTTTTCATTTGCAGAAATTCTGTTTGGTTCTTTTTAAACCTAATTTCTCCCTTTTGAAAGTTCCCTCCAGATATTTTCAAGCTTCTCTTTTAGTTCTTTAAGCATAATAAAAATATACTTTATGTGGGTTTATTTTGTTGTTATTGTTTTGAGCAGGAGGTTTTGTCTTATTATGCCAGTCATCATAGTGTTTGTACATCTGCCTCTGTTATCTTTTCTTTCTACCAGTTCTCCTTATGGTACCTTGTATTCCTTTGGTGCCGGATTATCTTTGTACACTGTCCCATTGGACTTGAAAAAGTTTTTGTAGCATTCATTTAAATACCAGGATCCTCTTTCTCCAAAGAAGATCTTTGCTTGCTTCTGCCAGGTGCTTGGGAGCTCTGTATCTCCAAAATCACCTCAAACCAAGTTCAAAGGCTAAGATTCCTGGGATCACCCAGGCAAGGTGATCCGTGCTTGCTAACCTATAGGACAACTGGTATATGTCTGACTTGCTCTTTGTGACCTAGCATAATAAGAACAAAATTTTCTATTAAACTTCCCAACCATGAGCAAATTACTTAGGTTCCCTGAACCTTAGTTTCCTAATCTATAAACTGGGATAGGGAGCTCTGGTGGCATAGTGCCTAAGGCATTTGACCGGTAACCAGAAGGCTGGTGGTTCAAACCCACCAGCCACTCCTCAGAAGGAAGATTGGGCAATCTACTTCCATAGAGATACTGCCTCAGAAACCCAAGGTGGGGTCGCTGTGAGTCAGAAATGACTCGACAGCAGTGAGTTTGTTTGTTTTAAAACTGGGATAGTAAATAACCTCAAAGAGCTGTAAATAGATTAATATTCAAACAGTATGCACCAGCACAGTCTCAAAAGTTCTTATAATACTGAAATACCTCCAATCCAGATGGTAAAATATTTGTTTCCCTAAGCCTCTTGAATGTCACTTGGCCACCCTAGTATCTCTGATTCCTCTCTTGGGCCCCTCAGGAGCTTCCACTATTCAACATCAAAGGAACAATGTCTGGTAAACCTGGGAGCCTTTAGGACTCTGATGCAGTGCGCTGGCAGGCCTTTTCTACTCTGTTCTATTCTGAATAAATAATATTTTTATTATTGCCATTAGTTGTTGGTTGTTGTTGTTGTTGTTGTTGTTGTTGTTGCTGTTATGTGCCGTCGAGTCGGCCCCGACTCATAGCGACCCCTCCTTGGGTTTCCGAGGCAGTATCACTACGGAAGTAGGATTGCCCAACCTTCCTGGATGTAAATGCTGAGGTTTCCAAAAGTGTATGCAATAAACAGATCCCAATTTCCCTAAAAAACAAATTGAGAAATAAAATAAACAAGCAAATGCAGAGGCCAGTTTTGAGTCTACTAACCAAATGAGTCTGTTAACTGAAACCCATAGTTTTAGGTGGTCTTACTTGTCCAATCCCAGCTAGCAGTGAGCCAGGGAAGGCCAGGAGGGTACTTAAGGAAAACCTCTTCCTGCAAAAGCCAGGGATGGAAAGATAGGGTTCTCGCTTCCAGAAACCATGTAGGTAAACTCCTTGGCACAGTTTAAGGCATGATATACAGGAAAAAAAGTGAATTTACTCTGTAAATCTTCACCCAAATCCTATACAGGAAAAAAAAAAAAAAAATGTTTGTATTTGCATTTGGAGGAAAGGATCTGTGCCCCTCGAGTGACTGCCAGTGGCTCTGGAGATTGATTGCCTGTGTTTAAATCCCAGCTCTACCAGTAAATAACTGTGTGGCTTGGGCAAGGTTTCTGAACCTAAGACTGCTTCCTTGTCATTGTTTAGTGTGTGGACCCTGGAGTCAAACTGCCTGGTCTGAATCTCACATCTGCTATGTGCCCTTGGGTAATTTGTTAACTATCTGTATGCCCCATTTCCTCATCTGTAAAATAGGAAACCTCTTAGGGTTTTTGTGAAGATCAAATGAGTTAATACTTGTAAAGAATTTAGAATGATGTTTGCACATAGTCAAAAAACAAAGCCAAACTCACTGCCATCAAGTCAATTCCAACTCATAGTGACCCTCTTAGGGTTTCTGAGGTGGGAAATCTTTATGGAAGTAGAATGCCCAGTATTCCTTCCACTTGTACATGGTAAGCATTCAATAATGTAAGCCATTGTTATTAAATAAATAATCCAAATAATACTTGACACTTCACAAGTGCCCAATTATAATTATTAATCATGTCTCAAGTTGTTCATTTGCAAAGTGAGAATAATATTATTTATCTCAAAATGTATGAGAATATGCTTAATGAAATGCTACATGTGAGATAATTTCATTTAAATGTCTCATTTTACAAACATCGTTTTATCTGTCCCCCTAGTGATGGTTGGCTACAATGATGAGGGTAGTTAAAAACCAGAGAAACAGTCAAGAATGGAATCCAGGAGATGGGGGAGCGCTGGGGAGCAGGACAAGAGCCATCTCTGTTTCTTCCTGATACCAGCTCACGGCAGCCCAGCCAGCTCTGCCACAGATTCCTTCAGCAGGGTCCCTTTAAGGGCTCTTTTAAAGCCCCCTGAAGGGGCCAGAGGGTTTGACCACAGAGAAGGAAGAGGCCTGGGAGAGCACCTGGTCCAAATCATCATTTGATAGATAAGAAAATTGACATGTAAGGAAAAGATCTGGCTCATTTAAAATCACACAGAATCCCCCTACTGTTTTGGAAGGGAAAAACCAGTTGGCACACCCTAAGAGTCTTTCATATGCCAGCTGTGTCATCATCCCAGGAGGAAACTATTAAGAGAGGCAAGATGCCCACAAGAAGACATAGGCAGAGCCCCAGGCTACGGAACCTGAAGTCTGGGTTAACCCTGGCTCCACCTTTAAATATGTGGGTGACTTGGGCAAGTCACGTCATTTCTTTGAGCCTCAGTTTCTCCATCTGCAACACGCATAACAGTCCTCGTCCTGCCTACCTCACAAATAGGAGATCTCCTACTGAAAGGTATATTTGAAAACTGTTTGTATCTAAATTATTTTATTAATGTGAGTCAAATCCTCCCCAGGCCCCTTACTTTCTCTGACTCCTCCTTGCCAACCAAGGCAGCAGACTCACAGTTCTCCTTATATGGAAACTGCTGCCAAAATCCAAATCTTGTTCCTAGTTCCACGCTAAGTCTCCCTTCTCACTGCATTCCCCCACTACCACCACCATTAAATCCCTCCTTGACATACTGAGTTATTGAGGGAGAACATTTCAGGGTTCACTTCCTATCCACTTATTCATTAAACTGATGGTATAAACCCCTACCAAACTGGGCGCTGGGATCAAACAATATGGCCTGGCCTCTGCCACCAAGGAGCTTAGAACTGTGTCACAAGAAAAACAGCTCAGACCTCGGATAAGCAAAGCACTACTGAAGAAGAAAAACAAAGTAGGAGGTCTCACATTGCCGGATCTCAAAACCTACTATACAGCCACAGTAGTCA
>NW_006921640.1:684544-685753 GCF_000298275.1 Orycteropus afer afer
GGTCAATGACATGAGACAAAGTATATGTGAACTGCTGTATGAAAAGTGAATTTACTCTGTAAATCTTCACCCAAATCCTAATAAAAAAAAAAACAGCTCAGGGGCCAGGAGTGACCGGAGTAAACAAACAAAGAAATGTGAGTCGATAGGAGCATAAAGCACTGGTCACTGGCCAGGAGAATTTTCTCGAGGAAGGCTCATCTGTGTCAAGTCTTAAAGATGAGTAGGTGGAAAGGGTATTCCAGGAGGAACAGCCTGTGCAAAAGGAGACAGGGGAGTGGCAAGAATGTAACAACTCTGTCCACACTCATGATGGGGACCAGAACTCTCCCTCCTCTCCCCATGAAGAGAGAAACAGAAATGCTCAGAACAGTCACAGAGAAGCTGAAAAGCCACCAACTGAAAACCTGAGATTTGGGTTCCTGTCACGTCAGAGGCTTCCTGAAAGAGTAAAATAAAACCTCATGACCAGTCTCTAAAAATCATTGTTGTTAGATGTCTCAAAGTTGGTTCTGACTCATAGCAACCCTATGTACAGCAAAACAAAACATTGCCCAGTCCTGTGCCATCCTTAAGGCAGAGCATATTGGCCCAAAAAGACAAGCAGGAGAGCCGAGCAAACTAACTCCCCTCTCTTATTTACCTTGACCACCCAGGGCTACCCAAAACCAGCCTGAGCCACTTTGGCAGCCATTTTAGTACTCTCGGTAAACTTTCAGCTCATTTAGTGCCTCGTGCATATTAACCTGTTTGCCTCTGGGTGGAATTTAGCTGCCATTTTCTATACATTAGATATATGGAGAGTATGTAATCCTAACTGAGCCTGTGGAATATATAATTATGGATGTTGTTGCTGTTGTTAGGTGCTGTAGAGTCGTTTCCGACTCATAGCGACCCCATGCACAGCAGAACTAAACACCGCCCTATCCCGCGCCAGCTCCATGATCCTTGCCATGCTTGAGCCCATTGTCGCAGCCACTGTGTCAATCCATCTCGTCGTAGGCCTTCCCCTCCTTCGTGGACCCTCCACCTTACCAAGCATGACATCCTTCTCCAGGGAATGGTCCCCTCTGACAACATGACCAAAGTAAGTGAGACGAAGTCTGGCCATCCTCGCTTCCAAGGAGCATCTCGGCTGCACTTCCTCCAGGACAGATCTGCTAGTTCTTCTGGCAGTCCATGGTACCTTCAGCATTCTTCGCCAGCCCC
>NW_006921640.1:686968-687623 GCF_000298275.1 Orycteropus afer afer
TTTTTTTTTTTTTTTTTAATCTTTTATCTGTGTAAATACTCCAATATAGTCCCCTCAACTGAGACTTGTCAGGTCAAGCCTCTGACCTATGAGCCTTTCCGTCCTCAGGCCTGAGCTGCCACCCTCTGTCCCACCACAGTCCCCACAGCTGCACACACTTATATGAAGTATAAACTCTCCAGCTATATCCCCAGCAAACAGTCACCTCTGGGCAGCACCTTGGGCTTAGGGGTTCAGACACCTGTCTCCCATTCCACCCTCTCAAGATCAGACCTAGATGAAGCCCATACAATTTCTGAACTTGGGCTCAGAGCCACTGGACAGGAAGTTTGGGGGTCCTCAGTAAGCATGTGGTCTAAAACAGGTTTTGGGCTCTGTGCGTATATTCCCTTGGCCTGAAGACTCCTCACCCTGGAGGGAAGTCAAGGCAGGGCCCTCTAACATGTGAAACCTAGGTCAGAGGTCCCTCTTCTTGAGTCTAAGAATGGGACTGTTTCTTCCCTGTTTTATATTTCTTATAGCACTTATCATCATTTATTTATTTGTTTATTGTCTAACTTCTTCCACTAGAATATAAGCCACCGTGAAGGTAGTATCCAAACTGAACTCACTGCCATCAAGTTGGATCCGACTCATAGTGACCCCTCCTTGGGTT
>NW_006921640.1:688643-689889 GCF_000298275.1 Orycteropus afer afer
TACTTCCGTAGTGATACTGCCTCGGAAACCCAAGGAGGGGTCGCTATGAGTCGTGACCGACTCGACGGCACATAACAACAACATTTTCTATTTGGCAATTTGTTTATCATTCTGGCTTCCTTGCTTAACTGAAACTCTTTGAGGCTAGGGATCCTAAAAAATTTTTTGTATTCCTAATTGTCTTAGGCTGGGTTCTTCAGCGAACCAAAACCACTGAAGCTTATAGAGAGTACAAGAGAGAGAAATTTATCTCAAGGAAATGGCTCACATAGTTGTGGAGGCTAGCAAGTCCCAAGTCCATGGGTCAAACATCAAGCTGGAGGCTTCTTCTGACTCACACAGCTGCTCATTTCCAAGACTGATGAACCTAAAATCAGTAAAATGGCAGATTGTTGGCTCACAGACTGTGTAAGGCAATAATCTCTAGATTGACAGGCAACACAGGCTACTGATTCAAGTCCAGGAACCCAAGATGATGATGAGCCTGATGCAAGATCCAAATCCAGCAGAAAGCCAGAGACCTTTCCCAAAATGTTTCCATATATACTGGAAGCAGACCACACCCCGAAGGAGAGTCCCTTTCAAGTGATTGACTGCTCATAGCAGATCTCATCATGGAGATGACTACATTATATCACATCTCACCATGGAGGATAACTACATCATAACTGTTAAATCACTTGGAATCATGGCCCAACCAAGGTGACACATAACCTTAACTTGTTGTTGTTGTTAGGTGCCGTTGAGTGGTTTCCGACTCATAGCAACCCCATGCACAGCAGAACTAAACACCGCCCAATCCCATGCCAGCTCCATGATCCCTGCTATACTTGAGTCCATCATCACAGCCACCATGTCAGTCCATCTTGTTGAAGGCCTTCCCCTTTTTTGTCAACCCTCCACCCTACCAAGCACGACATCCTTCTCCAGGGAATGGTCCCTTCTGACTACATGACCAAAACAGATGAGACGAAGTTTGGCCATTCTCGCTTCCAAGGAGCTTTTCAGGTGCACTACCTCCAGGACAGATCTGTTAGTTCTTTTAGCAGTCCATGGTACTTTCACCATTCCTCGCCAGCACCACAACTCAAAAGCATCAACTCTTCTTCGGTCTTCCTTAGTCATTGTCCAGCTCTCACATGCATATGAGGTGATTGGAAATATCATGGCTTGTGTCAGGCGCACCTTAGTCCCCAAGGAGATATCCTTGCTCCTAAGCACTTGAAACAGTTCCTTCGTGGGTGAT
>NW_006921640.1:699652-700172 GCF_000298275.1 Orycteropus afer afer
AGTCATCCTCACTTTCAGCAAGCAAAGTTGTGTCCTCAGCGTATCACAGGTTGTTAATGATTCTTTCTCCGATCTTGATGACACATTTTTCTTCATATATTTCAGCTTCTCAGATTATTTGCTTGGCATACAGATTGAATAAATATGGGGAAAGGATACAACAATCCTGACACACTCCCTTCTTGATTTTAAGCCATGCACTGTCCCCTTGTTCTGTTTGAACAACAGCCTCGTCAATGTACAGGTTCCTCCTGAGCACAATCAAGTGTTCTGGAATCCCATTCTTCTCAATGTCATGCACAATTTGTTATGATCCACACAATCAAATGCCTTTGTATAGTCAATAAAACACAAGCAAACATCTTTCTGGCATTCTTTGCTTTGAGGATCCATCTGACAGCAGCTACAATATCCCTTGTTCCGTGTCCTCTTCTGAATCCAGCTTGCACCTCTGGAAGTTCTCTGTCAATACACTGCTGCAACCACTTCTGAATTATCTTCAGTAAGATCTTACTTGCAC
>NW_006921640.1:700657-717126 GCF_000298275.1 Orycteropus afer afer
ATTCAGGAGGGATATATTCAAGATCATATTTTGGCTCTTGTGGACTTGTTTTAATTGTCTTCAACTTCAAGTTGAACTTTCATATGAGCAGTTGATGGCCTGTTCCACAATTGACTCCTGGCCCTGTTTCAGCTGAAGATATTGAGCTTTTCCATTGCCTCTTACCACAGATGTAGTCAATTTGATTCTTGTGTATTCCATCTGGTGAAGTGCACGTGTATAGCCGCCATTTATGTTGTTGAAAAAAGGTATTTGCAATGAATAAGTCTTTGATCTTGCAAAATTCTATCATGTGATCTCCAGCATTATTTCTGTCACCAAGGCCAAATTTTCCAACTACCAGTGATTGTTCTTTGTTTTCAACTTTTGCATTCCAGTCACCCATGATAATTAACACATCCTGATTGCATGGAGGTCTTGAAAGCTTTATCTTATCCATATCATTAAGGCTGGTTCTACTCTGATGATGCAGCTCTTTCCTGGTCTTATTTTGAGAGCCTTCTGACCTAAGTGGCTTATCCTCCTGCACTGTATCAGATAATGTTCCCAGGCTACTCATAAAGTTGCCCAGTAAGGTATCAGACAGTGTTTCTCTGCTATGCAAAGGTTTTCCCTAGCCAATTCTTTGAGAAGTGGATGGCCTCCTCCTTCTTCCTAGCCTATCTCAGTCTGTAAGCTGTTGAAACCTGTGCACCATGTGCAACCCTACTGGGTTTGAGACATAGGTGGCACAGCCTCAAGCCTCACAGCAACACACCACCACAGTAGGACAAACTGACAGACAAGTCTGTCTCCCTTAGCTGTTCAAAACTTCTCCACCCTTCCCATCCTCCCTGCCTCTTTCTTTCAGCTTGTGAATGGCATGGCCTGGGTCCCCAGCCTTACCTGGATCCCTGCCTCTGCTTCCTCGCTTGGTCCTGGTCCCCAGCCCCACCCCCTGACTTTTTCTCTGCTTTCCTGCCACTTGGGAGGGGTGTGGCCTGAGTCCCTGGCCTTACCTGAATCCTTTCCTCTGCTTCCTTGCTCTGTCCTGGTCCCCCACCCCCAGCTTTTTCTCTGCTTTCCCCTGCTTTCCTGCCACTGGGGTGGGCCGTAGCCTGGGTTACCAGCCTTACCTGGAATCCTGCCTCTGCTTCTTCACTCTGTCCTGGCGCCCCTCTATGCCCCCACCCCCACTTTTTCTCTGATTTCCCACCTCTTGGTTAGGTTAGTAGTTGAGTGCAAACTATTCATGCCACTCAGGGACCCTAAGCTTTGTTATTAAAAAAGAAAAACCAAACTCACTGCCATTGAATCGGATCCAACTCACAGCGACCCCTCCTTGGGTTTCCAAGGCATTATCTCTATGAAAGCAGATTGCCCAATCCTCTCTCCAAGGAGTTGCTGGTGGGTTTGAACCACCAGCTTTCTGGTTAGCAGTCAATCACCCTAAGCACCATGCCACCAGAGCTCCCAAGTTTTGTTATTATCTCCATTTTAAAGAGATTACCTGCCTTCCTCAAGATCACACAGCTGGTGGGTAAGTGGTAGAACCAGGATTTGAACCCAAGGCAACTTATTCCAGAGTCTGAGCTTTAATCACTACGTACACTGCCTCTCCATGGAAATGAAATTTTAAAAAACCTATACCTCAAGTATACCTATATCATTCCCCAGAGAAGATGTCATGCTTGGTAAGGTGGAGGGTCAATGAAAAGAGGGGAAGGTCCTCAACGAGGTGGATTGACATGGTGGTAGTGGTGGTGGGCTCAAGTATAGCAAGAATTATGGAGCTGGTTCAGGACCAGGAGGTGTTTAATTCTGCTGTGCATAGGGTCTCTATGAGTCAGAGATGACTCAATGGTCCCTAACAACAACAATAACAACAACATACTCAAGTGTTTCATTTAAACTGAAGCCAATTAGCTTACTGAGCACATCAGACCAATGACATTAAGTCCTTTTAGAAACAGCTGACTTGTCTAATGCTACAGTGCCTGACTGCATGCCTTCTAGTCTCAGCTGGCAGACAGAGATGTCATAATGTGGCAAGGTTGCTCTAGAATTAGCCTTCCAGAATGATCATACAAGACTTCTCAAGATACTAGACACTTGTTACTTTGGGTCATGGGAACAGTAGCATTGAATGTGAGTGAAATGCACATAGCTTGACCAAAGTAAATGATGTCACTAAGAAGTGCACAAGGAAAAGGACATTTTTAGTAAAGGATATAATAAATATACTTAGCAATTACACAAACAACCAAAAACTTTGTGCGTGGTTACATAAATATGTATATAGGCATGTATGTGAATGGGCATGAATATGTGGGTACATACATATGCACAAAGGCATTTGGTTGCTAATCAGAAGGCTGGAGGTTCAAACCCACCAGCCACTCCTTGGAAGGAAGATTGGGTAATCTACTTCTATAGAGATACCACCTCGGAAACTCAAGGAGGGGTCGCTATGAGTCAGATCCAACTCGACAGTGAATTTGGTTTGGTTTGGTTTATAGGTACATGTACATACAAGTATGTGTGTGCATGTATGGATATCCACATATATAATAAAGCCAGGAGGGGACATAGTTATGGGTACTTCTTAGACATAGCCAAACACCTCCCAAGATAGATTTTGTGAGTTTGAAGGCTTAGGGTCATAATCACATGGAACAACTCTGTTGATTGCCATAATGTAGTTCATAAAGTGTATGTTCTACATACCAATGTGGTGAGCAGTATCTGGGGTCTTAAAAACTTGTAAGTAGCCATCTACAACTATTGGTCTCTACTCATCCAGAAAAAAAGAGAAAGAAAGAAACCAAATACTCAGTGTTGTTGTTGTTGTTGTTATGTGCTGTCAAGTCGGCCCCGACTCATAGCGACCCCTTCTTGGGTTTCCAAGGCAGTATCACTACGGAAGTAGGATTGCCCAACCTTCCTTCTGAGGAGTGGCTGGTGGGTTTGAACCGCCAGCCTTCTGGTTAGCAGGCAAGTGACTTAGCCACTATGCTACCAATACTCAGAGAAGAAAGTATTCTACAGTACTAGTAGTATACATGAACCACGACCTCCTTTATCCTGAGACCAGAAGATTTAGATGGTGCCTGCCTATCATTACCAACCATTCTGATCACGACCACAACAGATGGATCCTGATAGAATGGGAGAAAAATGTGAGACAGAACCAATTTCTTGAAAAATCCAAACTTAAAGACTAATTGAGACTAAAGGACTCCCCAAGATATCACTGAAATTATCCCTGTAAGGTCACTTTTTAGTTGAACAACAGATTGGCTCATAAAATAAAGAATATCAATGTTGAGTAATGAGTTCCTTTTAAAAATAATCTGTATGAGACCAAATGGTCAGAAATTGTTCTAAAATAAAAATAAGAAGGTACGGGGCAGAGAAACTAGAGTACTAGAAATGGTACAACCAGAAAGTAATGAATGAGAATGATGACACATTGTGAAAAATATAACCAACATCACAGAATACTTTGTGCAGAAATTGTTAAAAAGGAGACTAATTTGTTGTGTAAAATTTCGCCTTAAACACAATAAAATATTATATAAAAAATCTTATGGATCACAAGAATCCGATCCCTAGCTTATCACAAGGATGACATCATTTCATTCAGAGGTTGCCACAAGTCAGGGCCAATTCAACAGCTACTAACAACAGCAATAAGATATTAGCTTTACAGTTAGGAAACATCAAAATAATTAACAGACCATGTCCACATATTCAACATGAGTGTTTGGCCCTGGGAGCTCAAATGACAGCAGTTCTTCCACATATTCTGGAAGGCTTCCAGGAGCAAACAGAGCCTGGAAGGATGTGCAGATATGAGGCAAGCTGAGCTGGGGAAAATGTCTGGAAAACAGATGGAATAATAAACCCAGTGATGTGGAGGTGGGAAATCATGAAGATGTTTTTGGAGCATAGGGAGCATACCTGGCTGGGTAGAGAATAGTTGTTGGAGTTAAAGCTGAAAGAGGAAACTGATACCAATCTGTGTGACCTTAGATTTCAGGCTGAAGCTTTGGCCTCTAACCTAAAGAAAGGCTCAGGCAGCTCCACAACAGGGTTTGGGGCAAGAAGGTGAAGTTTTAAGGGTGTGATCGTTCTCTTCATCCCGTTTTACAGATGACAAAACTGCTCATAAATGGCAGAGCTGATTCTGGAGCCCAAGTCCCTTGACTGTATGCTCTGAGTCGATCAGTGGCCTGAGAACATGGGTGTCCAGAAAACTGAGGTGATGAAAGAATTCCCAGGAAGGCCCAAGAAGAGGGAGAGAATGGGAACAAAGTACACCCCTGGCCACCTGTAAATGTGCTGCCGGCATAGACAGAAAGGGCCTAAGCCAAACATACAAGTCTCCCTAGCTCCAGACACAACGCCTGTCCACAAATCCCACTTACCTAGAGACAGGAAAAGAGGGTAAATACTTAAAATAGCAAAAGCCACAGAAGCAGACATCAGCGGATATGTGTCCCCTCATCCTTTATGAGTAGAAGATCCCCTTTCTATTCAATCCAGACTCAAACTGGGCTCCTTCTACTCCTGACCCACCCAAGGCATTCCCCTTTACTAGTGTTAATGAGCTACTTGCTCACTAGGTTGGCCACTTGGTGGTGCTATTGATATTAATGGAGGACCCTAAACTCTATAACAGCTGGATGGAAGGTGTGAAATTTAAACTGGATCCTGCAACTTGGTTGGCCCTGGTCTGGGTCAAGGAAGACAAAGGCTCCATGGTGCCCTCATAGGGCACAGCTACTGGTCAATCTGAATTGAAAATAAATACAGACCCAGAGGGAGAAGGAACAACTCTTGGTTAGTTTCAGGGTGGAGTACTCTGAAGAGTGTCTGTCAATTCTACCTGATGTAGAATACATCTGTAGCCTCAAGGAAACTGGTTCCTTGAGGCTACAGATGTATGCAAGTTTCCTTGGTTCTAAAAATCCAGCAAGCAAAATTTTTATCCTTTTATTGTTTTTTTTTTTGTTTACTATACATATCTGTACATTAAATATACATGTTGTTGTTCTTAGGTCCTGTCAAGTTGGTTCCAACTCATAACGACCATATCTATGTACAGCAGAATGAAATGGTGTCCAATCCTGCACCATCATAACAATCATTGCTAGCTTGAGCCCATTATTACAAACACCGCAACATCCATCTTGTTGAGAGTCTTCTTCATCACTGACTTTCTGCATTACCAACCATGAGGTGCTTCCCCAGGGACTGGTCCCTCCTCAAAATATGTCCAAAGTACATGAGACATGGTCTTGTCATCCTTGCTTCTCAGGCACATTCTGGTGTACTTCTTCCAAGACAGTTTGTTCATTCTTTTGGCAATTCATTCTTGGCCACCACCACAACTCAAATACATCAATTATTCTTAGTCTTCCTTATTCTGTGTCCAGCTTTAATATGCATGAGGTGATTGAAAATACCATGGGTTGAGTCAAGCACATCTTAGTTCTTAAAATGACATCTTTGCTTTTTAATACTTTAAAGAGGTCTTTTGCAACAGATTTGCCCAGTACAATACACCATTTGATTTCTTAACTGTTGCTTCCATGGGTGTTCATTGAGATTCAAAGTAAAAGGAAATCTTTGACAACTTCAATATTTTCTCCATTTATCACAATGCTGCTTATTGGCTCAGTTGTGAGCAATTTTTTCTTTATATTGAGTGTTATCCATACTGAAGGCTGTAGTCTTTGATCATCATCAGTAATTGCTTCAAGCCTTCTTCACTTTGAGCAAGCAAGGTTGTGGCATCTGCATATCCCAGGTTGTTAATGAGTCTTCCTCCAGTACTGATGCTGCATTCTTCTTCATATAGTCCAACTTCTCAGATTATTTCCTCAGCAGATTGAATAAGTATGGTGAAAGACATACACTTTTTCTGGTTTTAAACCACATAGTGTACTCCTGTTCTGTTTGAATGTCTGCCTTTGAGTCTTTGCCTTGGGCACCCATTCTTTGTAATATTATCTGTAATTTGTTATGATCCACACAGTTGATTGACTTTATGTAGTTAATAAAACACAGGTAAGTATCTTTCTGGTATTCTCTGCTTTCAGTCAAGATCTATGTGATAGCACAATGATTTCTCACATTCTATGTCCTTTTCTGAATCTGGATTGACTTTCTGGCAGTTCATAGTCTATATACTGCTGCAACTATTTTTGAATTATCTGCAGCAAAATTTTACTTGCATATGATATCATTTGATACTTTTTGCATGCTATTGAATCACCTTTCTTTGGAATGGGCACAAATATGGCCAGGTTATTGTCTTACAAATTTCTTGGCATAGACAAGTAACCACTTTCAGCATTGTTTTCATTTATTGAATACTCAATTGGTATTCTGTCAATTGCTTGAGGCTTGTTTTTCACCTGTTCCATCAATGCAGCTTGGACTTCTTCCTTCACTACAGTTGGTACTTGATCATATACTACCTCATGAAATGGTTGAACGTTAACCAATTCTTTTTGGTACAGTGACTTCATGTATTCCTGAATCATTCAACTTTTTGCCCATTAAAAAAAAAAAAAAAACTCACTGCCATAGAGTTGGATCCAACTCATAAAGAGCCCTCCTTGAGTTTCCAAGGTATCACTACAGAAGTATATTGCCCACCTTCCTTCCAAAGAGTAACTGGTGGATTTAAACTGCCAGCCTTTTGATTAGCAGTCAAATACCTTAGGCACCATAGAATCCTTCAATATTGTAACTTAAGGCCTGAATTTTTCCTTCAGTCTTGCTTTTGGTTTTCTAACTCCAGGACTTTGTGCATTTCATTATAATACTTTGTCTTCTCCAGCCACTCTAAAATCTTCCATTCAGCTCTTTAACATCATCCTTTCTTCAACTTGCTTTAGCTACTCTATGTCCAAGAGCAAGTTTCGTAATTTCTTTGGACATCCAATTTAGTCTTCTTTTCTTTCCTGTCTTTTGTTTTCTTCATGTATGATGTCCTTGATGTCATTCCACATCTCTTTTGCTCTTTGGTCATTAGTGTTCAATGAGTCAAATCTATTCCTAAGATGGTCTCTAAATTTAGGTGGGATATTCTTGAGGTCATATTTTGGCTCTCTTGGACTTGTTTTTTCTTCAGCTTCAACTTGAACTTGCATATGGTCAGTTGTTGGTGTGTTCTGCAGTCAGCCCCTGGCCTTGTTCTGACTGATGATACTGAGCTTCTCCATCATCTCTTTCCACAAATATAGTTGATTTGATTCTTGTGTAGTCCATCCAATGAGGCCCACAAGTACAGTTGTCATTTACACTGTTGATAAAAAGGTATCTCCAATTAATAAGTTGTTGGTCTTGCAAAATTCTACCGTGAGATTTCTGGCATCATTTCTATCACCAAAGCTATATATTCTCTATATTCTACACCTGCTGATTCTTCTTTGTTTTTGACTTTTGCATTCCAAGCACCCGAAATTATGAATACATGTTGATTGCATGTTTGATCAATTTCAGACTGCAAAAGTTGGTAAAAATATTTGATTTCTTCATCTTTGGCATTAGTGGTTGTAAAAATTATGTGGAAGTATCTGACCTCCTCTAACTTCACAAGGGGAAAGGAGAATCAAGATCAACATCAACATCCCAAGCCTGAATCCTATGACATGAGGTCAGACTTGCTTCCTCTCTCCAAACTTTTTATAACTTCTGACACTGTTCATGAATCAAATTATGTCCTCAAAAAATACATGTCAACTTGGCTAGGCCACGATTCCTAGTATGTTGTGATTATCCTCCATTTCGTTATGTATTATAAATCCTAGCTTCTATGACAGTTCATTCTGTAGTACGTAGGGTCACTATGAGTCGGAGCTGACTTAAGAGCACCTATCAACAACAACATGATGTTAATGAGACAAGATTAGAGGCAATTATGTTAATGAGGCAGGATACAACCTGTAGGGATTAGGTTGTATCTTGAGTCAATCTCTTTTGAGATATAAAAGAGAATAAACAAGCAAGCAGAGATCAGAAGGACCTGACTACCACCAAAAAAGAAGGAGCACATCTTTTGGACTCAGGTTCCCTGTATTAAGAAACACCTAGACCCAGGGGAAGACTAATGCCAAGACACATGGAGATCTCCAAGGGGACATCAGACCCACAGATGTTGAAAGGAGATAAGGATCTTCCCCCAGAGCGAACAGAGAGAGAAAGAGTTTCCCTAGAGCTAGTTCCTTGAATTTTGCTTCTAGCCTCCTAAACTGTGAGAGAATAAATTTCCATTTGTTCAAGCAATCCACCTGTGGTATTTCTTACAGTAGCACTAGAAAACTAAGGTAGACACCAACCATCCCTCTTACAGCACTCTTTACTTCTCTGTTGAATTCAGCATTTCCTTGCAATGGTCACACACACAGACGATACTCATGATTATGGCGTTTATTAGTGAAGTAACAGATCAGAATAGATTCAGGATACTGTTCTGTCAGAACAGTCTCTTCTCACATGTGCCCATAGGCAGGCCTTTCTCTGGCCCGCAGTCTACCAGCCCTTGGCCCCTCAGGCCTTTTAGTGCAGCCCAGCCTCTTCCCCTTAGGCAAGTCCTCAATAAATGGGTCTGCAATAAGTGCCCAGAGGCATCTCATACCACCAGCAAGTTTCCTACCTAAAGGTGCTCAGCTTTCTGCTTTGTGGGTCATTGAGCCTACCTTTGCCAAGTGCCCAGAGGCACTCAACTCCACCACTCTTCCTGCCCAAAGGAGCTTAGCTTTCTCACTTTGTGGAAGCCTACTGTGCTGTCTTGCATCAGTCTCCTGGTTCTGCTGCCTCTGCTGCTTTGTTTTCCTGCCTGTACTTCTCACCATCTCTGTCCCTGGTCAGCTCTATTATATACTTGGGAATTCTTACAGAACATACAAATACACTTTTAGAAACATTGGCTGCCAACTCTATACATGGTCATGGGCACACTCCCCCCTGCATAGATATATCTAATAGTTCAGCCTGTCCACCCATCTATCCACCCACATATCCATGTTTGCCTTCACTGACAACACAGTACTGTATGTGTAAAAGGGTTCATCTTTGTTGTCTGTACCTCCCATGCACCTCTCTATGTCTTCTTCTACCTCAATGCCACCATGTTGGTCACTCACATTTGGTACCTTGCCCGTCCCTTCACCTTAATCAATACTTATCTCTACCTATCTAGCAGTGTTCCCTCCCCTCCTCTTCCCTTCCACCCCTGGAAACCAACAAAGAAAATTTCCTTCCATATATAAACTTTTCCTCAGGATACATCTTGAAATGTTCCTTTTGACAATGAATGTGACATCATTCAATTTGCCATTCTCAGCATAATAGATCATATTATTGTCCAATTCAAAATGGCCAATATCAGTCCATTTCAGCTCACTAATGCCTAGGATATCAATCTTTAAGCTTTCTATTTAATTTTTGATGACTTCCAATTTTCCTTGATTCATACTTTTCATGTTTCCATGTTTCAATTACTAATGGACATTTGGAACTGTTTCTTCTCATTTTGAGCCATGCCACATCAGCAAAAGGAGGTCCCAAAAGCTTTACTTAATCCACATCATTAAGGTTGATTCTACTTTGCAGAGGTAGCTCTTCCCCAGTCATATTTTGAGTGCCTTCCAACCTGAGGGGCTCATCTTCCAGCATTGTATCAATTTTCCATTGCTATCCATAAGGTTTTCACTGGCTTTTTTTTTTTTTTTCTTTTTCTTTCTTTCTTTCTTTTTTTTTTTTTTTTGGTGAAATAAATCACCAAGTCCTTCTTCCTTGTCTGTCTTAGTCTGGCATCTCCTCCAAAACCTGTCCATCATGAATGGCCCTGCTAGTATTTGAAATACTGATGACATAGCTTCCAGCAACACACAAGCCACTACAGTATGACAAATGGTAGCTATAAACATGGGAGGAGGGATTTAACAGTGAATTGGTGGGTTTAAACTGTCCCCACATGATGGGAGTAGAAAGAAAGAAAGACAGACTTGAACTACCATTTCAGAATTGGAATACTAAGTGAAGGGTCACAGTTACAATTCTTAGGATTAACTCAATACAGACCAGAAAGACTGAAGAAAGAGACAAAGCTTTGTACTGAGTCCTGGCTTCATTATTCCCAACCTCTGTGAGTCTCAGTTAGTTTCACTGTGAAATGGGATACTGACCTATGCCCTAACTATCTCAAAGAGAAGTATAGTATGCAAGGAAATACTTTTTTACATTGTTATACTCAATAAATACAAAGTTATTCATATTATCATCATTGTCCTAATTATCATGACTGGCAAAGGACTTCTCAGCCAGTGCCAAGTACACCAAACCTACACTTCCTAGTTGCTTCTACTTTATACTACTTTATATAGATGAGTTAGGTGGTGGAACATATCTATGGTATTTTTCTCTTCATGGCCAAATTTTTTGGTAGTTTATATGTCAGTAGATTGAAGGATACTCAACGTGGGGCCATCTGGAACCTGGGACAAAAGGGTGGATGAGGGCCCAAACTCAGTGACCTTACCAGTCACAATGGCCCTTTTCAGAGGTTATGATGACAAAAGATACCTGCTGACCTTACCTCTCCCATTCTTCCACTTGCCCTCCACCCTCTGCCATGTGACTCCCTCTATTGCATTTTCACCAGACCGCTTACGATTACCCTTCACCACCAACCACAGTTTTCTGATCAAGATGGGAACAGGTACAGAAATCAGGAGGGAAATTGGGCAAAAACCACTGTCCCTGTGCATATAACTTACCTGTTTATAGCACTATTTATTTTGTATTCCACTCAATAATAAGAAGACAAATGGCCCAATTTCAAAAATAAGTAAAAGATTTTAATTCTTCACAAAAGAAGATGTATGAACAGCCAATAAGCTCAGGGAAAGATGCCCACATCATTAGTCATCAGGAAATGCAAATTAAAACCACAATATTAGCAGGGAGAGGAAAGGAGGGAAAAACAGATGGATAGCTAAGAGACAGGTGTTAATATGGTTGAAGAGAAAAGCAAAAAGAAATTAATTAATTAAATCAAAACCCAATGAGATACCACTGCACATCCACTGGAATAATTGAATTTAAAAGATCGGCCATAGCAAATGTTAGTGAGGAGGTGGGACATCTAGAACTCTCATACACTACTGGTGGGAACGAGGATAGCACAAACCCTTTTAAACCAGTTTGGCAGTTTCTTAAAAAGTTAAACATATACCTACACATGATGCATCCATTCCACTTTTAGGTTTTTACCTAAAATGAAGTGAAAACTCATTCCACACAAACACTTGCAGTCAGGTGTTCATAGCTGCTTTCTTTATAATATCCAAGAAACAAAAACAGCACACATTTCCATTGACAAGTGAATGGTGCCAAAAAATAAACTCAGACACAATTAATAGATTGTTATGCAAGTTTAATAGAGAACTTGCAATTGGGAAACACATCATTTACCAAGTAAATGAGTGCTCTGATTAGTTAGGATTCTTAAAATGCTTATATACAAAGTTATCAGGAACTTCTGAACAAAATTTCTGATTGGTTGACATTTTCATAACTTTGCTAAACAGTTACAAGACAATCACAAGATCAGTGAGTCTTGGTTAGATGATCTCTGAAGTTTTGAAACAGGATATTTTCATAAATCTTGAAAACAGGATATATTCATTAGTTTTGAAAATAGGATATGTTTGTTAATTTTTAAAACAGGATATGTACATTAGTTTTGAAACAGGATATGTTTATTAATCTTCAAAACAGGATGTATTTATTAATTTCTATTGTTTTCTAGAAGAACAAGTTTAAGTGAAAGTTAATGAATAATGAAACCAATATTCCTGGTTTCAGCAGACTGAGCATCCCAACTACTTTTAGTTTATAGCACAGCTAAAATATTATTTATTTGTACATATTAGACTACATATATCTTTAACAACATTTAACAAAATGACTTTTAGTGTCATGGGTAAGAAAATTCCTTGTTTTCAAAATGCAAAACCTGTTATTTTTTTATGATGGATAAACAAATTATAATACATCTATAGAATAGGACAGTGCTCAGCAAAAAAAAAAAAAAAAAAAAGAAGAAGAAGAAGAATGTGCTCCTGATACAGGCAACAGCATGACTGAATCTCAAACTAACAAATGTAGGTGCCAGACCAAAAACAAGCGTATGTACTACATGATTCTTTATATAAATTCTAGAAACTACAAATCATAGCACAAAAGATCAGTAGCTGCCTAAGGACATGGCCAGAGAGGGATTATGGACCACAAAGGAGCATAAGAAAATTCTGGGGAATGATGAATGTGTTCATTATCTTCATTATAGTGATGGTTTCACAGTGTACATACATGGGTCAAAACTTATCAAATTGTATAATTTAAATATGTGCAGTTTATTGTATGTCAGTCATATCTCAATTAAGCTCTTAAAATGTTTTTATAAAGAACAAACTGTTTATGCACATAGCCACATGGCTGATTGTCAAAATTAAATTGAGTGAAAGAAGCCAGACATGAAGAAAACTACACTGTATATATATGAAATTCTTGAAAATGAAAACTAATACTTAGCAACTGACAACATAACAGTGATCATCTGAGGACAAGGGTTAGAACAGGAATTGATTATAAAGGGCATAAAGAAACTTCTGGAAATATTCTTTATTTTCATTTTAATGATGGTTTCATGAGTATATGTATATGTCAAAACTCACCAACTGTACAATTTAAATAGATGTAGTTTACCATATTGGAAGGAAGATAGGGCAACCTACTTCCACAGAGATACCGTGTTGGAAACCCAAGGACAGGTGGCTATGAGTCGGGAATGACTCGATGGCAGTGAGACTGAGAGAGTTTACTGTAAGTCAATTCCACTAAGTAAAGTTCTTCAAAAACACATCATAACATCAAAAACACATGATTTCAGTTATTTAAAACACAATAATCAATAAAAATTTAAAAGTCCATAATGATACCAAGAGGAGAAAAAGAAAAACTCATTTGTTACTGCTTGAGATAACTATAAAATCAACTTCCTACTTTGAAAATTAGTAATTTAAAGAAAGTTAACATGTATTTATTTTACTTTTCCAGTAGGAACTATACTTTAGTTGATGAGAAAATGTCTCCTTTACAGAAAAAATACATCTAATAAATGTAAAAACATTGATAGAGTTGGGAAATTAGAATTTTCCAATCCATAATAAAATTACTTATTCCACCAAGGATTATTCCGTAATGTTGAAATCATGAGGTAAATTGTAAATGGGGCACTAGACGTTTGTTCCATGATAAAGCAAGAGCCAAACACTACTTTCCAGTTGCAAAGGGGAAAACACAACTGTCTACTAGGGGAATCGGGCTATCACCCCTAGTCCAGGAGTCCTTGTGAACAGCACCAACAGAGGACAACCAGACTTTGTATCTTTTGATATGCAGAAATATGAAGTACATGCCTTATGACATATTCCAGCTAAAAGTGTTAACCTCTAAATCTAACTTCCAATTTACAGGAAATTCAGAGGATAGAAGAACATGCTCAACTTCACAGGGAGGAAGAAATTATGCAAGACCAGAAAGTGGGACATTCTACAAAACTATTGGCCCAGAATTTTCCCAAGACAGTGTCGTGGTCCAAAAGCCTACTCTAGATTAAAAGAAACTTATGGGGCACAACAAGTACAATAGTTTTTTTTATAAATCAACTGAAAAGAACATTTGAGGAACTACTTGAATTGAGTATTAGGTGATGTTAAGAAAGTCTTATTAATTTTTTAAGTGTAATAATGTTGATCCGCCTATACTGGGAAATGTTTAAAGGCACTCTGCTGGCTCAGGGCCTAAGGCATTAGACCGCTAACCAGAAGGTTGGTGGTTCAAATCCAAAAGCCACTCCATGGAAGGAAGACTGGGCAATCTACTTCTGTAAATAGTTACTGCCTTGGAAACTTAATGGGGGTCACTAAGCGTCAGAATAGATTTGATGGCAGTGGGTTTTGGGTTTGGTGGGAAATAGTTAGGTTTTTGTTTGTTTGTTTGTTTTATTTGTTCTGTTTTAACATGTGCCAAATATTTTTAAAACATTATTCACCCAATACTTTAAAACAAAAATCATACCTATGTTTATATTTATCCTTTCCAGTGTTCACATTATATTGTTGTTCAGTGCTGTCAAGTCGGCTCAGACTTACAGCCACCCTATGTACAACAGAACAAAACACTGCCCGGTTGTGCTCCAGCCCCACAATTCTTGCTATACCTGAGCCCACCATTGCAGCTACTGTATCAATCCATCTCATTGAGAGTCTTCCCCTTTTTTGCTGACCTCCATTTTACCAACCATGGTATCCTTCTCCAGGGAATGGTCCCTCCTGACAATATGACCAAAGTAGGTGAGATGAAGTCTGCCCAGTCTCACTTCCAAGAAACATTCCAGCTGCACTTCTTTCAGGACAGATCTGTTCATTCTTCTGGCTGTCAATGGTACTTTCAGTATTCTTCACCAACACTGCAACTCAAAAACATCAACTCTTCTTCAGTCTTCCTTCCTCATTGTCCAGTTTTCATATGCATAGGAGACAATTGAAAATACCATGGCTTGAGTTAGGTCCACATTAGTCTTCAAAGAGGTATCTTTCCTTTTCCACAGTTTAAAGAGGTCTTTTGGTCATCCAGTAAGATGGGGAATTGGCAGAAAGACTGCACAGACTCTCTTCAACAAAGACAAGGAGAACCAATTAACACAGATACAGAAGATAATCTTGGAGCCCTGAGCTCTGAAGGGAAGGATATCCAAGTGGACTAAACTCCAACTAGTAGAAGAATTTGCATGAAAATACCAAAAAAGGAGACATATGAAGCTACAGTCTGTCAGTAATCCTGACAGCACAGATAGCTTGAATATTGCTGAGTGGTGCTGTTGTTGTTGTTATGTACCATCGAGTCAGACCTGACTCTTAGTGACCCCTCCTTGGGTTTCCAAGGCGATATCACTACAGAAGTAGATTGCCCAACCTTCCTTCCGAGGAGTGGCTGGTGGGTTTGCACACCAGCCTTCTGGTTAGCAGTCAAGTGCCTTAGGCACTATGCTACCAGAGCTCCCACTGAGTGGTGCTAGGACCTAAGAATTAACCTAAAAATCAGCCCTGCTCAGGAAATTCACAGAGGACTGTATTGGTGGCTGGTAAATAAAAGGGGAAGCAGTGAAAAGGGAGGGGGCTGAGCTGTGGATTTTGCCTGTCCGGAGCACACAACAATTTTGAATGCATACAAGCGGTTTGACCATTTGGATATTTAAAATGACAGCATTCTCCCAGTATCTAGGGACTTAATAGGCTCCACTTGCTGGGAACCACAAGGATATTCTGGATGCCAACGACTGGAAAGATGTGCTATGCTCTTTGTTATCTTATACCCCACAATCTCTTAGTGAACAGAGGTGCGGCCATCCCTCACTCCCACCCACCTTCTGAGCTGGGAGGAATTCTATTCCAGTCTATGTGCTAGGACAGAGCCTAGGTGCCCTGCCTTACCCTGCCCTGCACAGCCCAGATTTTTTTTTTTTTTTTGTTTTTAGTTTGTTTGTTTTTAATCTGTTTTAAAATTATTATTATTGTCCTTTTTATTATTATTTGTTATTCGGCCCTTCACAGGTTCTACTTTTCAGTTTTTTCTCTCTTCCCTGTTCCTGGTTCCAATATTTTTTCTTTCTTGTGTTTAACCCCATTCCTTGTTTTTCTTTTTGCATTTTTCCCACTTTTTTCATCGATATTCACCTATTCTCCTTTTTTTCGCTTACTGCCTTCTCCCCAGATATTGCAGGGGTTTTTTTTTTTTTTTTCTTTTTCCTTTTTTTGGTGATTGTTCCTTGTGTTTACATGGTGTGTTTTTGTCCACCTGCTTTTACTTTTTTGATGGTTTTTTGCTTGTTGTTTTTGTCTAACTGAGTGGGAGACGGCAACCATGCCCATACAACACAACCACACCCACACCTCCAGCAGCACCACTTACTAAGTGAGAGCCACAACTTCCTTCTCCACTAACTGGCCAAAGATAAACGATCACCAAGAAAAGCCTGAGTCACCCTTACTGCTCTTCATGAACAGTTAACAGAGATCTAAATACAACAATGTCACAATGTCTTGGAGACAACAGACCATCACAATCCACACAATGAAGCAAGATAAAGTGGTAGGGACAAGGGAGCAGGATATAGTCCCAGAACACATCCCTGAGGAAGAAGCAACATTGGACCTACCAGATAAGGAATTATAAAGAATTATATTTAGGTATCTTCAAAGGATTGAGAGACAGATCAAGGAAAACACAGACAAAACCCTAGAACAATTTCAGAAGAAAATACAAGAACAAAATGACAAAATAAATGAAAAATTAAAAATGATTCAAAATCTACAGATAGAAATCCAGAAGATTAATACTAAATT
>NW_006921640.1:717300-718840 GCF_000298275.1 Orycteropus afer afer
AATCAACTCCATGGTGGGATCTACCACAAGCAGCTGAGTAGCTGCCTTTGGGATGTGGTCTGCTTCCTGTATATAAGGAGAAGCCTTGGGGATACTATCTAGCTTATGGAATGCTTGAACCCTGCATGTAGCCATGTCATTGTTCATGCATGCCTGCCATGCTCTGCTGACCTTGGGACTTACAATGAACTTAAATTAATGGCCCCCCATGTGGTTTGGTAACATTGGGACTGTGCCTTTTATCTTGTCAACCTTGGGCTTGTTAGCCTCAGCAGCCAGCAGCTGTCTGAGTGAAGAAATGCCTCTAGTTCCAGTGGGCTGGGAGCAGGAGGCAGAGCTGGACCCCCAGGTTGAGGGGTTTTTATCCAGCCCCTAGAGCCTGGCACTTTGAACTTGGACTTAAAGCTTCCAAATTGTAAGAGAATAAACTCCTGTTTGTTAAGGCCATCCTATTTGTGCTATATTCCTGTCAGAGCAGCACCAGGTAACCAGAACAAGGATCAATCAGAAAAAAAGATCAAAACAAAATAAAGAAAGCCTAAGGTTCATGTGAGATACCACCAAAAAGAATAACCTATGTGTAATTGGAATTCCAGAAGAGAAAGAGAAAATAAAACCACTGAGAAAATTGTTCAAGATTTCTTGGAAGAGAACTTCCCTGGTATGATGAAAGATGAGAATATATCCATACAGGAAGTCCAACGAACCCCAAACAGGATGGACCCTAAGACATATCATCATCAAACTTATCAAAACCAAAGACAAAGAAAGAATCCTGAAAGCAGCATGGGAAAAACTAAAAGTTACTTACAAAGGACAAACAATAAGAGTAAGCTCTGATTTCTCAGCAGAAACCATGCAAGCAAGAAGGCAATGGGATGGTATATATAAAACCCTGAAAGAGAAAAATTTCCAACCAAGATTTATATACCTAGTAAAATTGTCCTTCAAATAAGATAATGAAATTAGGAGATTTCCAGATAGGCAGAAAGTAAGGGAATTTGTTAAAACCAGACCAACCTTACAAGAGATACTAAAGGGAGTTCTTTGAACAGAGAATCAATAATAGCAAACAACAACCAACCATTAATGCACAAGATGGCATAACCCAGAAACCAACACACCTATGGACATACCCAAGGTAAAATAAGATTACAAGATTGTAAACAGGGAACCAGAGGCATCAGTTGGCAATTGAGGACAACTGCAATCTAAAAAGAGGGAAAAATAGTGTACTTACAGAACTTCTAAATGGTGAGGAAGTCAAGAGAGTTCCAAGATAGAATGGACTGTTCTAAATTTAGGGAGAAAATTATAAATCACAGGGTAACCTCAAAGAAAAATGGTAAACTTTCACATCACAATAAAAAAGAAGACAAGCACAAATATTTAGCAAATACTAAAACAATAACAACAAAGGAAATGATAACACAATTCATAAGCATAATGAGCTCAGCACAGAAAATTATGTGGAACAAAAAAACCAGAAATACCATGAAGAAAATAATAATAACAAAATGACAGCAACAAATTCATATTG
>NW_006921640.1:719523-721191 GCF_000298275.1 Orycteropus afer afer
AGGAGTGGCTGGTGGGTTTGAACCGCCAGCCTTCTGGTTAGCAGTCAAGTGCTTTAGCCACTATGCTACCAGAGCTCCTTCTCAGATCATAATGCTATCAAATTAGCAATCAACAATATGAAGATCAATGGAAGAAAGCAAACACATGGAAACTGAACAACACCTCCTTAAGAAAGATTGGGTAAGAGAAGAAATAAAAAATGAAATTCAACTGTTAGATAGATAGAGATAAGTTTTGATTTGGGTTAATAGAAGGGCAATGTACCAAATGTGAGTGATCAATATAGTGGCATTGAAGAAAAGAAAGACATAGAGAGGTACGTAGGAAGTACAGACAACAAAGATGAACACTTTTGTGCGTATCGTACAGCATGGTCAGTGAAAGCAAACACAGGTATATGGGTGGATAGATAGGTGGACAGGCTGAAATATTAGATATATATATGAAGTGGAGAGTGCACCCAAGAACATGTATCGGGTTGGCAGACAGTGGTCCAATAACTTTATGTGTATGATCTGAATTTCCAGGTGTATATTGGGCTGACAAAGGGCAAGGTTGTAGTTACTGCTTAGTCACAGCCAGCTACCCAGAGGGACCAAGTAGTTGAACCTGTGGGCTCAGGATCATAGTCGCAGAGGACATCAAGCTCAAATTGCATAACATACAACACAAAACATTGTTCCACCTCCTACTATGGCAAGTAGTGACTGGAATTTTAAAAGCTTGCAAGCTGCCATCTAGATGCAATGATGGGTTTCTCCTCGTCCAGAGCCAAGAAAAATGAAGAAAACCAAAAATTCATGGAAACAATTAATCCTAGCGACTGGTACACCATCCGATCTGCAGCATATATGACGATGAGACCAGAAGAACTAGATGGTGCATGGCTACTACTGTCAACCACTTGGAAGAGGATCTTTGTAGGAGATCCTGGATAGAGGGAGAACAATGTGGAACAAAACTCAAAATCGTTTGGAAAGAAAAAAAAAAGCGGGGAACAATTTTGCTGGCCTGATAGAGCCTGGTGGAACCACTGAGACTATGGCCCCTAGCTGCCCTTCAGGTTTGGAATTGAACGCACACCTGTGGCTTCCAGCCAAACAATAGACAAGCATATGAGTTGAACATTTACCTGAGGTAGATACACTCCTTGGAGAGAACAAGCATGAGAGAAAGAAGGACTGCTTATGCACAGGGAGACAGCTCAGGGGGTAGGAGTGCATGGAGGGATGGACACAGGGAAGAGGTAACTATTGGGAGGAAGTAGAAAGGGAGATGTTGCATTGTGGTAAATTGTGGTCAATGTCATGAGACAAAGTGTATATGAGCTGCTGTATGGTAAGTGTGTTTGCTCTGTAAATTTTCACCCAAATCACAATAAAAAGAAAAAAAAAATGAAATTCAAAAATTCTTTGAATCAAACAAGAATGAAAACACAACATACCAAAATCTTTGGGACACAGCAAAAGCAGTGATCAGAGTCCAATTTATAGCAATAAATGCACACATCAAAAAGAAGAAAGAGCCAAAATCAACACTTTAAACCAACATCTCCAACAGTAAGTAAAACAAGAGCAAGAAGAGCCTACAGTCACCAAAAGAAATGAAATAATAAAGATTTGAACAGAAATCAATGAAACAGAAAATAGAAGGACAACAGAAAAAAA
>NW_006921640.1:721644-722441 GCF_000298275.1 Orycteropus afer afer
GAGAATTCTACCAAATATTAAGAGAAGAACTGACACCAATCCTATTCAAACTATGCCAAAACACAGAAAAGGATGGAATCTCCCTAATTAATTTTACGAAGCCAGCATAACCTGGATACCAAAACCAGGCAAACACAGCACTCAAAAGGAAAACTATGCACCAATATCCCTCATGAATATACATGCAAAAATCTTCAACAAAATACCAGCCAACAGACTCCAACAACATATCAGGAATATCATTCATTATGACCAAGAGAAGTTCATATCAGGTATGCAAGTACGGTTCAACATTAGAAAAACAATCAATGTCATCCACCACATAAATAAAACAAAGGAAAAGAAACACATGATCATATCAATCAGTGCAGAAAAGGCATTTGATAAAATCCAACACCCATTCCTGATCAAAACTCTCAGCAAAATAGGAATAAAAGGGACTTTACTCGACATAATAAAGGGCATCTATGCAAAACCAACAGCCAACATTGTTCTCAATGGAGAGAGACTGAAACCATTCCCCTTGCAGACAGGAACCAGACAAGGATGCCCTCTATCACCACTTCCATTCAACATTGTATTGGAAGTCCTAACCAGGGCCATAAGGCAAGAAAGGGAAATCAAAGGCATCCAAATTGGTAAGGAAAAAGTCAAACTACCCCTGCTTGCTGATGATATGATCCTATACCTAGAAAACCCAAGAGACTCAGTCAAAAATCTACCGGAACTAATTGAGAGATTTAGCATCATGGCAGGATACAAGATCAACATCCAAAAATCAGTTGGATTCCTCTACA
>NW_006921640.1:728390-729403 GCF_000298275.1 Orycteropus afer afer
GGACCAGGTTTGCTGGTCTGATAGAGCCTGGTGAAATCACTGAGACTATAGCCCCTAGCTGCCCTTCAGGTCTGGAATTGAACCCATTCCTGTGGCTTCCAGCCAAACAAAAGACAGACATATGAGCTGAACATTTACACTAGGTAGATACACTCCTTGTAGAGAGCAATCATGAGAGAATAGGGGGGCTGTGTATACACAGGGAAACAGCTAAGGGGGCAGAAATGAATGGAGGGAAGGACACATGGAAGAGGTAACTGTGGGGAGGAAGTGGGAAAGGAGCTGTTGCATTGTGGGAAATTGCATTCTATGTCATGAGACAAAGTGTATGTCAGCTACTGTACGGAAGTGAACTTTCACCTAAATCACAATTTTTTAAAAAAGAGGTCTTTTGCAGATTTGCCCAGTGCACTACAATGTCTGATTTCTTGACTGCTGCCTCCATTGGGGTTGATTGTAGAACTATGTAATACGAAATCTTTGACAAGTTCAATCTTTTCTCCATTTATCATGGTGCTGCTTATTGGTCCAGGTGTGAGGATCTTTGTTTTCTTTATATTGAGGCATAATCCACACTGCAGACTGTAGTCTTCAATCTTCATAAGTAAGTGTTTCAAGTCATTCTCACTTTCAGCAAGCAAAGTTGTGTCATCAGCGTGTCTCAGGTTGTTAATGAGCCTTCCTCCAATCCTGATGCCATGTTCTTCTTCATATAATCCAGCTTCTCAGATTATTTGCTCAGTGTAGAAATTGAGTAAGCTTGGTGAAAGGATACAAACCTGACACACTCCCTTCTTGATTTTAAACCATGCAGTATCCCCTTATTCTGTTCAAACGACAGCCTCCTGGTCTATGTTTCCTCATGAGTACAACTAAGTGTTCTGGAATTTCCATTCTTCTCAATGTTATCCATAATTTGTTATGATCCACAAAATCAAATGTTTTTGCATAGTCAAGAAAACATAAGTAAACATCTTTCTGGTATTCTTTGCTTTCAGCCAAGATCCATCTAA
>NW_006921640.1:730412-736426 GCF_000298275.1 Orycteropus afer afer
AGTTCCTAACCTTGTTTTGGCTGTAGATATTGAGCTTCTCCATCATCTCTTGCCACAGATGTAGTCAATCTGATTCCTGTGCACTCCATCTGGTGAAGTCCACATGAATAGCCACTGTTTGTGTTGTTGAAAAAGTTATTTGCAATGAATAACTTGTTGGTCTTGCAAAACTATATCATGCAATCTCCAGCTTTATTTCTGTCACCAAGGCCAAATTTTTCAACTACCAGTTGGGAGTGGAGGGAGGGAAGAAACCAACCCAAGGCAGAAATCCGCTGGAAGAAGTCAGGGACAACACCTGGGACAGGTAGCGGGAAGGCCAGGAAGTGGGTGCAGAGGCTTGGAATAGCTAAGTGAGATGAACCTGTCTGTCAGTTTCTTCTACTGTGGTGGCTTACGTTTTGCTGTGAGGTTGGAGGCTGTACCACCAGCATCTCAAATGTCAGCAGGGTTGCCTATGGTGGACAGGTTTCAGCAGGACTTCTTACTAAGACAGACTCAAAAGACAGATTCTTAAAGAATTGGCCAGGGAAACCTTATGAATAGCAGAGAAATATTGTCTGTTACATTACCGGACAACTTTATGAATAGTCCTGAAACACTGTCCAATACAGTGCCAGGAGATGAGCCCCTCAATTTGGAAGGCACTCAAAATATGACTGGAAAAGAGCTGCCTCATCAGAGTAGAACTGACCTTAATCATATGGATAAAGTAAAGCTTTCAGGACCTCCATTTGTTGACATGCCACAACTCAAACTGAGGAGAAACAGCTACAAATATCATTAATAATCAGAACATAGAATGTATGAAGTATAAACCTAGGAAAATTGGAAGTTGTCAAAAATTAAATGAAACTCTTAAAGACTGATATCCTAGGCATTAGTGAGCTGAAATGGACCAGTTTTGGCCATTTTGAGTCAGACAACCATATGATCTTCTATGCTGGGAATGACAAATTGAATAGGAATGGAGGGGCATTCATCATCACAAAGAATGTTTCAAGATCAATCCTGAAGTACAGTGCTGTCAGTGATAGGATAATATCCACACACTTACAAGCAAAGCCAGTTAATATTACTATTATTCAAATTTATGCACCAACCACCAAAGACAAAGATGAGGAAATTGAAGATTTTTAGCAATTTCTGCAGTCCGAAATTGACCGAACGTGCAATCAAGATGTGCTGATTATCACTAGTGATTGGAATGCAAAAGTTGGAAACAAAGAAGAATTACTGGTAGTTGGAAAATTTGGTTGGCTCTCATGGACTTGTTTTCACTGTCTTTAGCTTCAACTTGAATTTGCCTGGGACACCATGAAGAGACCCTGAGCCAGAATAGCCAGCTACATTGCTCCAAAATTCCTCATTCATAAAAACCTTGAGATAGTAAATGATCACTGTTGTTTTAAGACACTAAGCTCTGGGGTAATTTGCTGACAGGTAGTGACGAACAAAAGCACTAAACATGAGAGAGAAATATTGAGTTTCAGTTCCAGCTCTTCAGTAGAAGAGTATTGCTGTGTCATTTTAATTCTCTGAGCCTTAGTTATCTCATCTAAAAATAATTTAAAAATAAAAAAAAAAGGCATGAAAGTACTACTTATCTCACAAGTTTGTTTACCAGATCAAACATATATAAAGCACTTAACACAGTGTTAAGTCCAGGGAAGATATTTAATAAGAGCTCTAGTGGCATAGTGCCTAAGGCATTTGACTGCTAACCAGAAGGCTGATAGTTCAAACCCACCAGCCACTCTTCAGAAGGAAGGTTGGGCAATCTACTTCTGTAGTGATACCACCTTGGAAACCCAAGGGATGGTTACTATGAGTCTGATCCAACTTGACAGCAGTGAGTTTTTGTTTTTGTTTTTGTTTTTATTAAATTGTGATTTGGGTGAAAGTTTACAGAGCAAATTCACTTTCCACACAGCAGTTCACATACACTTTGCCTCATGGCATTGACTACAATTTGCCCCAACATAACAGTTCCCTTCCCACTTTCTCCCAATAGTTACCTCTTCCCAGTGTCCATCACTCCATACAGTCCTGCTCCCTGAGCTGTCTCCCTGTGCATAAGCAGCCCTTCTTTCTCCCATGATTGTTCTCTCCAAGGAGTGGATCTACCTCAGGTAAATAAATGTTCAACTAATAGACGGCAGTGAGTTTTTAGAGTTTAGTTCTCTTCCTGTCTTTTCTCCAGGATTAGAGATTAACAGAATGTCACATTTTTACTTCAAGGTTAGAGATTAGAGAAGTTTTAGATTTATGTCTCAAGGATAGTTTACAAAGATTAACTATGTTATGTCTTCTTTTATCACAGCATAGTAGGTCAAAATCAACTTAACTCAAAGATTGTTGACATTCTTTACATGCTTCTATGCTTTTAGATCTAAGTTCATAAATTTTCTAAATAAATTTTCATTATATGCAGGTATCTGATGGCTTTTAGATAATATTAGAGAACCTCACAAAGGTTGTTGTTGTTGTTGTTTGCCGTCGAGTCGGCCCCAACTCATAGCGACCCCTCCTTGGGTTTCCGAGGCAGTATCACTACGGAAGTAGGATTGTCCAACCTTCCTTAGACATAGTTTAATTTCTAAGTTTATTATAAGTGCTTATACATGTGTATTTTGAAAGCAAAATAGTATCTTATACCTTACGGAATTTGAGATTGTCATAGAAACATACAGAACACTTCTCTTACCATGCTTCTCTCACCCAAACTCTACTACACACTCAGTAATGGATCTTCTTATCTGTTAAATGGACTTGAAATACTTAACTCCAAGATTGTGTTAAGGGGCAAATAGAACTCTGCATTTAGAGAGGCTTTGTAAACTCTAGGAGTCTCTGGGTGATGCAAATGGTTTACATGCTTAGCTGCTAACTCAAAGGTTGGAGGTTCTAGTCCATCCAGGGGCACTTTGGAAGAAAGGCCTGGAGACCTACTTCCAAATAATAAGCCATTGGAAATCCTACGTAGCAGAGTTCTACTGTGACACACTTGAAGTTTTCATGAGTCAGTCAACTCTAAAGTGTTAAACAAATGCTGTTATGGCGTTTAAGGGTGGGTATTAGGAGAACCTGCATAGTGTAGCTTTCTCTATTGGGGGCTAAAAATCAAGGGTCCATAAGGATTCCGTTTGGCATTTGTCTCATGTAGATGTGGATGGAAAACCTCAAAAGAACTTCCCCTTTTACCCCACTGTAACATCCTGGCCACACACCATTTGTTACCAAAGGGTTGGGGCTCTGTGGACTTTGTAAAGCTCAAACTCTAGTTCCCAAGTCAATAAGAGCATGTGATTGCATGTGATTTCATGGTCAGAGACCTTGAGATCACTGTGTGGGCCAAACATTCAGAGAGGAAGCAAAAAGTTCAAAAATATAAGATCCTTCCTAATGTTGCCTGGAAAAACAAACACTGTTTTGTTGCACAGTGCACTCTGTGCCCTCTCTTGGCCTTTGCTCAACTAGCCTAGTATCCATAGTTCAGCAGTTCTTCCCTGCCCTACCTTTTTTTCCTTGCCTGTATGTCCCCCTGGGATAAAGCACCTGTGGGTGCTTTAGAGCAAGCTAAGCAGGCAACCCTCTTAAATCAAGCCCCAAGAGTAGCCAAGGAAATACTCAAAATGAAAGAGAGAAAGAAAAACACAAAAATAATTAAGTTCTCTCACCAAAACTAATTAAGTACCAGTTGTCCATGAGTTAAATCTGAGGAGAACTGTGGCTTTCAAGATTAATTTTTTGGAAGGAGATTGCCAGACCTTTCTTCTGAGGTGCCATTCGGTGAACTCAAACCTCCAGCATTTCGGTTAGCAGCCAAACACATTATTCATTTGTACCACCCAAGGACTCCTGGTGCTTCAAGCTGGAATCAAAACAGTAACCTAAAGATCACGAAGCCATTACTTTGTCAAAATATGCCTGTAAGTCCCAATTTGTAAGATTTGCTCTTTGAAAATTTTGCTTCAAATCTGGGTTTCAACAGATGAATGGATAACAAAATTATGGTACCTTCATACAATGGAATACAATTCTAATTAAAGAATAATGAAGGATATGCAAATCATCTAACAATGGGAATGAGTTTGGAGGACGCTATGCTGAATGAAATAAATCAATCACAGAAGGACAAATATTGTATGAGCCCATGATTGTAAAAAGTCAAGGAAGAGTTTACTTAGGGCAGAGAACTCACTTCGTAGGTTACCAGGGATGGGAGGGAAAATTTCCAACTAGTTGTGAGGTCACATGTTGATTTGGGTAAGGGGAGGGATGGTATGGAAAGAATCTGTGACCAGCATGATGACACTGGGGAGAGGAAGGACACTGAAACATGCACATGAGATATAGACAACTGAGACAAATACTAGTATATACACAATACTGCATTACCACTAACACCAAACACCAGGCTACAGATAAATGCAAAGACAACTGAGATCAGGTGGGTGTCAGCAAACAGGAATGTACCCTAGACCAAGGATAGATCAGCTGAAGATATCTTGCATAGATACTAGTGATACAAAATTAGCCACACTCATTACAGAAGCAACAGAAAACAGAGTTGGAGTAATCCCTCAGAGACAACCAAACATTTTGAGAAAGAGAACACCAGGGCTGCCAACTGGAGACCATAGAATTGGAGGACAACAAGCTCAACTGGCACAACATAGTACATAAAAATCTTGTTCCACAACCTACTTTGGTGAGTAGCAAGTGGGGACTTAAAAGCTTTCGAGAGGCCATCTAAGATGCAATCAACTATTGGGATTCTCTCATCTGAAGCAAAGAAGAGTGAAGAAAACTAAGGGCATTTGGAAATAATTAATCCAGCGAAATGATGGACCTCAAGACCAGAAGAACTAGATGATGCCCAGCTACCAATACTAACTGCTCAGGAAGGGATTAAAACTGGAGATCCTGTATAGAGTGGGAGGAAAAATGTGGAACAAAATTCAAAACCACAAAAATGACCAGAATTACTGGTCCAATGGAGTCTGGTGAGACCCCCAAGACTATGGCCCTGGGATACACTTCAGGCCTGGGATTGGATTCACTCCTAAGGATCAGCTCTCAGCCCAACAGTAGAAACACTTACATGCAGAACATCCAACCCTAGGTGATGCATGCACCAACTCTAGGGAGATACACCACTTAGAGCAATTGACCATGGGGCACCAGAGGGGCAGCAGTTACATGGAGGGAAAGTTGGACAGACAGGAGTGCATATGTAAGAAGGGCACAGGAAGGGGAGGAGTCACAGGGATGGGAGGGGAGGAGAGTGTGTTATGGTTAGGAATGGTAATCAGGGCATGAAATCCAATGTATACAAACTGTTGAATATAAAACAAATTTTGCACTGTAAATTTGTACCCAAAGCACAATCAAGAAAAAAAAGAAAGAAAAAATCTGGGTTTCTTTTATTCAATATACTAGAATAATTTTCTGTAAAATAAATGTAAATAGACAAAGCAATTTTGAAAATTGTCCATAGTTCCACCATCATATTTGTATTTTAGTTCATGTCCTTTTGTGCCTTATGCAGAAGAGTTTTCTTTTATTTTACAATTATAATCCTATTGTACATCTGCCTTCTACTGTTAACATTGTATCATAGCAATTTTCCTGATTACCTAAAATCTTCAAAATCATCCTTCTTAGTAGCCGTATAAGAGACTATTTACAATTCTTAATGAAAATTCCAAGAATCCAATGACTTCTTATAGTATACAAGATTTTAAAAGAAATAAATATGCTGCCTTCCACAAAACTCTGAAACACCAAACACTGGCTTTTAAATGAAGCATTAATAGCCTATGACAAGCCAATGATTGCAGGTATACTGGCTGTAGGCTAATAATCCATATAATAGGACAAATAGTGCTGAACTGTGCACTACAAATCCGCCCTGCTAATTTCCAATTAGCCCCAGGGTTACAGGTGAGGAAAGACAACGCAGGGACGCCAGAGTAGCAGGCCGGAAGAGCAGGAGAAAGGGGATAAAA
>NW_006921640.1:739526-763593 GCF_000298275.1 Orycteropus afer afer
ATTTTGGTCATGTTGTAAGAAGGGACCATTCCCTGGAGAAGGATGTCATGCTTGGTAGGGTGGAGGGTCGACGAAAGAGGGGGAGGCCTTCAACAAGATGGATTGATATGGTGGCTGCAATGATGGGCTCAAGTATAGCAGGGATTGTGGGGCTGGCGCGGGATCAGGCAGTGTTTTGTTCTGTTGTGCATGGGGTCTCTATGAGCCGGAAACGACTCGACGGCACTTAACAACAACAACAACAATTTCCAATGAATTCCGTAAACTTAAGAGCATCTTTATGCACCCTCAAACCTACCTTCTTATGGTACCAAAAACAAGCCAAACCCACTGCCATAGAGTCGATTCCAACTTATAGCAACCCAATAGAACAGAGTAGAACTACCCCATATGGTTTCCAAGGCTGTAATCTTTACCAGAGCAAACTGCCATATCTTTCTCCTAGACAGAGGAGCTAGGGGGTTCAAATAGCCAACCTTTGGTTTAGCAGCTGAGAGCTTTAACCACTGCACCACAGAGTGCCTTCTTTTCTATGATAGCTCCCCTAAATGGCCTCCATAAGCCTTAAAAAGGCCCTTCCATACTCCAGAGAAATGCTAGGAAAATACCAAATCCAACCTTAGTTTTAGCATTTAGCATCCCCAACCATCCTTGGCTTTCACCATCACACCTGACAGCCTCTGAGTTAGTCTGACTATCAACAGCCTCAGAAGCTGACTGAGATACCAATCTCATGGAGGAGAGTCCAGAGTCCAGGGAAGATTGCTGTATTCCTGTTTCCTGCCACTACCCCAGGCTACTTCACTCTGAGGATAACTCCAGCATTTGGGGCCCAAAATGGATATTCAACTATGATTTCCCTACGCCACACTTTCCACTCACTCCTCAGCACCCTACACCCCATACTGTGGAACACCGTGTACTGTTCCTCTATCCTTTGTCCTCATCCCTGTCTCATTGCTCAACCCCACTCCCTGAACTACCAGTGAACCTCAGACACAGCAGGATCTGTGGACAGATCCTATCAAAAACTGATTTTATACATCTCCTCAAAATACTTTCTTCACTTGAATTCCACAACACACTCTCCTTGTTTTTCTAATATTCAAGCTGCTTCTCCACTGCCTTTTTGTGTCCTTTGTTTAATCTCTGACTTCTTAACCTTTTAAGAGCCTTAAAAGCCATGTTTTATTTTTGCCTGTGCTTGCTCCTTGGTGAACTTGGTGAACTCAAGCAGTATCGTGGCTTTAATACCATTGATACATTAATTACTTGCAAATATGTATCTCCAGTTTGTCTCTCTTTGAATTCTAGACTCATATCTATATGCAACATCTTTACTTGAACTGTTGAATAAGGTATCTTACACTTAACATGCCCAGACCTAAGTTCCTGATCCTCCCTAAAAAATTTATTCCTCTCAAAGTCTTCCTCACATAAGGTAATGATAACTCTTCTTCCAGTTGCTCAGCCAAAAATCCCCTCTTTTTCTTTCATCAGAAAATCTTCTTGGCTCCACCTTCAACATATTCCTAGATCTTATCACATCCTCTTCAACTTCCCTGGTCCAAGTCACCATCTTCTCACAGCTGTATTATTGCACCAGTCTCCTAACTAGTCTCCCTGCCTCTGCCTTTACCCCCTTTCACACCAATCTCAATGCAGCAGCCAGAGTGCTTCTGTTAAACTTAAGTCAAATCATATCACTTCTCTGTTCAAAACCCATAATAGCTTCTCATAATACTCAAAGTAAAAACCAAAGCCCTACATGTCCTGACTCCTTTTATATTCCTGTCTTTAAAGCCCATTATTTTCCTCTCCCTGGGTGGCACAAATGTTAAGCATTCAGCTGCTAACTGAAAAGTTGGTGGGGTCAAGTCTACATAGAGGCACCTCAGAAGAAAACTGGCAATCTACTTCCAAAAGATGTCAGCCATTGAAAACTCTATGAAGCTCAGTTCTACTCTCACATACATGGAGCTCTCATGAGTTAGAATCAGGTCAACAACAACTGGTTTATTTCCTTCTCACACATTCTGCTGTAGTCAGACTGGCCTCCTTGCTGTTCTTCAAACACACCAGGCATTCAGGTTTTTGTATCTGCTAATCCCTGTGCCTAAAATGCTCTTCCCCAAGATATCTGGTGTGATTAACCATTCACCTTCTTCCGTCTCCCAATGAGGCCTTTCCACACCATTCTATCTAAAACTGCAAACCACCTCCTACAGTCCATTGGTACTTATTATCCACCTTCTCTGCTTTATCTTTCTCCAGAGGTTATCATCATCTGACACAAATATTTTTATTTATCTCTCTTTGCTTATTTTCTGTCTCTTACCATGGCAATGTAAGTGCCATGGAGTTGAGATTTTGGTCTGTTTAATTTACTATTGCACCCCAGCTCCTACAAGAGTCCTGGCACATAGCAGATGCTCACTAAAATGTTTGAGTTATTATTTATTGCAGCATTGGCAATATTTTTTTAATAACTAGAAATATCAGAAATGTATGACAAAATTATGATCCTTCTACACAAATCTTCTATAGTGCTCTGATGGACTCTGACATGCAAGGACAGATTTTAAAATATGGAAAGGGGCTCACCATGTACTGTTGCACATTCACCTCTTCATTTACGGCAGTGGTGCCCTGGAGCTGTGCAATTAACAATCTGCACAGCTATTCAGTGCATTCTAGAGGCACAATAAAGACATAAGCATAGCACAGACCCACAAGGTTGGGGCAGGGAGGCGCTGTCTCCAGATGAGGCTTAGGGAGCACACTAAAATGAACAAAAGGGAGCCCTTTTAATTTTACTGAAAGAAAGGCATAAAGAACTCCTAGGGAGTGATTATGGTGGCTGATCACAGGAAGAATGTGGCCGTATTTGACTCTTTCTGCTTTCCTTTTTCTCAAGAAACATGATGCTCAAAGGGGAGACAACAAAGTGAACAATCTGCATGTTACCTTTGTCAGTAGTGTCAGTAGAGCTGGGGTGTACAGAAGGCACCTAATGCAGGAGTAAATTAGGCATAACTGGCCCCTCGGGATTTGGCCTACTTTGATTCGTGTCATCATAGTAAAGACGAAGTTATTTGACACTGAGAGAGAGAAAGACCAAACAAAAAAAATTTTGCATCCTTTATTCCTTTTCCAAAGCAATGCCTTTGGACACAGAGAGAACCCACGCTTCTTCCAAGTCATCCTGAAGGGAGGTGCCCCATTGCTCAGCAGGCCAGCACACTGGCCAGCATGCCTTCAATTGGTCACTGGGTGAACACTGATCTCCCAGCCAAACTTGGGAATCACCAGATAGTGACTTCAAGTCCTTATAATTATCTTACATAATTTATAATAAGGAGGCAGGTTTCTTTTGCTCCCTAATTGTCAAAATGAAATATTAAAAAGCAAGCATACATGTACACCAGTGTCCATCCAGTACAGCACTGTTATACTTGGAGTTGTGTGTCAACTTGGCTGGACCACGATTCTCAGTGGTTTTAGCAGTGATGATGTGGGTTATTCCCATGATGAGATCGGATGTACATGTTTTGAGCAGCCAATCCATTGAAAGGGAGTTTCCCTAGGGGTGTGGCCTCCTTCCAATATATTTATGGACATCCTGGGAATAAGAGCCACTCTTCTGTGGATCAGGATCCTGTTGTGCTGCCTGTAACTAACTGTCTGTGAGTGAACAATCCATCATTTGGCTTGGAGATCATGGATTCATCATTTGTTGGAGTCAAAGGCTGATATATCTGCCAACCTTGAGCTCATTAGCCCCTGCAGCTGCATGAGTTGGGAAAAGGCTCCAGTTTGATGTTTGATCCAAGAACATGGGACTTGCCAGCTTTTATAATTGTGTGAGCCACTTTCCTAAAAATAAATTTCTCTCTCTCTCTCTCTGATATATATATATAGAGATATAGATATAGGAGCTCTGGTGGCATAGTGCCTAAGGCATCTGACTGCTAACCAGAAGGCTGGTGGTTCAAACCCACCAGCCACTCCTCAGAAGGAAGGTTGGGCAATTTACTTCCGTAGTGATACCGCGTCAGAAACCCAAGAAGGGGTTGCTATGAGTAGGGTCCAACTCAATGGCACATAACAACTATATATATATATATATATATATATATATATATATATATATATATGCACACATATACATATACATGTACATATATATGTATATGTGTATATGTATATGTATATATGTATATATATAAGCTTTACTGGTTTTGCTTCTCTAGGGAGCCCAGCCTAATACAAGCACTATTCACTAAAATAAAAAACTGGGAACAACTAACATGTCCATCCACAGATGAATGGATAAACAAAATGTGGTACATGTATACAATGGAATAGTTGACAGCCACAAAGAGAAATGAGTTCTGATACACGAACCTTAAAAACATTGTGCTGCATGCCCTGGAGAGAACAATCACGGGAGAAGGAAGGGCTGCTTATGCACAGGGAGATAGCTCAGGGTGCAGAAAAGTATGAAGGGATAGACACTGGGAGGAGGTAACTATAGGGAGGAAGTGGGAGGGGAGCTGCTGCATTGTAAATTTTGGTCAATGACATGAGACAAAGTATATGTGAACTGCTGTATGAAAAGTGAATTTACTCTGTAAATGTTCACCCAAATCCTAATTTAAAAAAAAAAAAAAAAAAAAATTAAAGCCAAAAAAACCCAAAAAAAAAAAAAAAAAAAATTGAGCTGAGCAAAATTTGTCAGTCACAAAAGGGTAAATACAGTATGACCTCATTTATGTGAAATATACAAACATACAGAAACTGAAAATTAGTAGTAGTTACTAGGGATGGGGGCAAGGGAAGTTTTTGCTTAGGGGCACTGAGTTTATATTAATGGTGGTGGAATAATGTGGAAAAAAAGATAGTAACAATGGTCGCACAACTTAAAGAATGTAATTAATGTCACTGAATTCTACATGTAGAAATTCTTGAACTCATTTATGTTTTGGTGTGTATATTTTCACCACAATCTTTAAAAAGCAAGCATAATTTATAAGCCGAGGGACAGGTGTTACATTTTCTCCTTTGTCTGGTGTATTTTCTGGAAAAGGAGAATACAAATCTTTGTGACTTGTCAAGAAGACAAGACAACAGTCACAGTTAGATTCCACTTGCTTCCAAATAATAAATTTTTGTACCATGCATACCTCTTCGGGATCATCAGGGGAATTGGCTGAAAGGTTCCCACAAGCCCAAGAGCTGATTCAGCAGAGGGACCTGGGGAAGCCAAGAATGGCAGAAGGAGACAGAGTGGAGCACTAAGACACAGAGTTGAGGGCCAGGAACCTGGTCCTAAGAGAGGACAGAAATGTGCAGGGCTCCATCTCTCCCTCATAGGACTGCCCAGGGTGGTGGCACTTATGCCCATAAAATTACAAGGCTCCTGGCAAGGTGAGGGACAGAGAATCCACAGCCAAAGGCCTACGGAAGAGGGAGAGCTCACTTCCCGCCACATGCCTCAATAAATGCTTCAGAGAAAACATGCATTTACTCTTGGCATCTAACTCAGAGGTGAAAATAGAAAGAGGGGGAGGGCATTAGAAGAAGAGGGAGAAGCAAAAACAAACTTAAAGGCATGGTTTTGAAAGAGTATACAAGAAAATCCTTTGAAAATGAATGCCAAATGTAGTCTACTATAATTGGCATTCTTTTCTTCATGCTTAACCTCCAACCCCCTCCCCTACACTGTGGCTGCATCCAGCCTTTTCACAAATGTGTCATGAATTGTATCTCCTCCCAAAACCTCATTATATTTTTCCTTCTGATTAGAATGATCTGAGAAGATTTGCAGCCTCCACACCCTTTCCACCTGTCAAAGTTCTACTGTCTTTCAGGATCTAACTCAGATGTGTCTTCAATGCAGCCATTCCTGAATCTCCCAATGCCCAATCAGAATTCCAATCTCTTTCCCCCTCTCTCCCAATCTCTCTCTCAGACTTTCTCTCTTACTCACTCCTTTATAATGAATTTTGGGGAGGGGGCGCGGTGCTCTGGTGTTTAAGTACAAAGTATCTGTCTACCCAACTAAAATATCAGCTCCTTGGGGTAGGCTCTGGGCCTCATTTCTACCCTACTCAGTGTTCCCCTGGCACCTGGCTCAAAAAGGGTGTGGTAGTTAAGGTTGTGTGTCAACTTGGCTGGGCCTGGTTTTGAGTGGCTGGGCAGCAGGATGTAGTTATTCCCCATGATGAGACTGGTAATCAACTCCATGGTGGAATCTACTATGAGCAGCCAAGTAGCTGCCTTAGGGATGTGGTCTGCTTCCAGTATGTAAGAAGACTTTTTGGAAAAGGTCTCTGAGCTTTTTCATACATCTGGATCAAGTGTTTGGCCAAGTCATCAGTGAGTGGCCTACTATATTGTCTGCTGATCTTGGGACTTGTTTCTGGACTTGAAATAGTGGCCTGCCCTGTTGCTTGATAATCTTTGGACTGTGCCATTTTATTTGTCAATCTTCGGCTTATCAGCCTCAGCAGTAGCAAGAGGCAGAGTTAAAGCCCAAGGCTGAGGGGCCTTCACCCAAACCCTAAAGCAGGCATTTTGAACTCAGACTTCTAGCCTCCTAAAATGTAATACGATAAATTCCTGTTTGTTCAAGCCACCTATTTGTGGTATTTTGTGTTAGGGCAACACTAGAGGACCAAAACAGGGTTACTGATCCTGCTTTATTTGCTGAGTTCCAGTTAGATGTTCTGAGTCTTGTCCTGGCTTTACTACTTACTGAGTCTGAGCACTTGGACAAATTACCACACTTGCTGTTCCTCAGTTTCCTCATCTGAAGATTGATATAAGAACTAAATAACATTTTAAATGGATGTTAATTATTATTATTATCGAGAGCTCTGGTGGCATAGTGCCTAAGGCATTTGACTGCTAACTAGAAGTCTGGTGGTTCAAACCCACCAGCCACTCCTCAGAAGGAAGACTGGGCAATCAACTTCTGTAGAGATATTGCCTCAGAAACTCAAGGAGGGGTCACAAGGATATATATTATTTATATTTGTATATAAATAATACAGAAATGTATTATATATAGTATATTTCAAAATTTATTCCTTGAAAATTCTGAAGTCTTTTCACCTTGTACCCAAAGATAAGAATTTGATTCCCTTACAAGCAGCCATCTAGATGCAACGATGGGTCTCTCCTCATCCAGAGCAAAGAAGAATGAAGAAAACCAAAGATTCTTGGAAACAATTAATCCTCATGCTTGGTACACAGTGCAATCCTCAGCCTATATGACTGTAAGACCAGAAGAACTAGATGGTGCCCAGCTACCACTGTCAACCACTCAGAGGGCAATCTATGTAGGAGATCCTGAATAGAGAGGGAGAACAATGTGGAACAAGACTCAAAATCATTTGGAAAAAAAAAAAGAAAAAGGTGGAGGGGACCAGTTTTGCTGGTCTGATAGAGCCTGGTGGGACCACTGAGACTATGGTCCCTAGCTGCCCTTCAGGTCTGGAATTGAATCCACACCTGTCGCTTACAGCCAAACAAAAGACAGGCATATGAGTTGAACATGTACCTGAGATAGATATACTCCTTGGAGAGAACAATTATGGGAGAAAGAAGGGCTGTTTATGCACAGGAAGACAGTACAGGGGGCAGGAGTACATGGAGGGATGGACACAGGGAAGAGATAACTATCAGGAGGAAGTAGGAGGGGAGCTGTTGCATTTGGGTAAATTATAGTCAATGTCATGAGACAAAGTGTGTGTGAACTGCTGTATGCAAAGTGAATTTGTTCTGTAAACTTACACCCAAATCACAATTAAAAAAAAAAAAAAAGAATTTGCTTCAGTGGTGACAGCAAAAGAGATTGATTTGCCCTTATGCTCACAGAAACCTGGGACTATTCCAGAAAGAAAAGGAAATTCCTTTTTCCCTCTTTGCAGATCAAATAATAGGTCATGCTTTTAAAAATCCATGAAATATTTAGAACAGGGCCTTTAGCTCCATTAGACTTAGGGTAATCAGTCAACATCTTTATATATAAACATGCAACAGAATTATATGCTACTTAAATTTCTTCTCTTTTAGGGGAAAAAGAAAAGTAAATTGAACAGGGAATCCAAAAGCCCAAGACTAAATCCTGGCATTGCCACTAATTTGGACCCTTGGCTCCCTATAGACCTTACTTTTTTTTTTTTTTGGTAGCATTACTCAGCAGGGCTGAATATTTCTTACACTCAGATCCACTCCTACCCACAGCCCACTGCAGCTAAACATTTTGAAAGAGGCAGGGTTCTCAGCTGTTTCTGAGAAAACAAAAGCAAAGTGGAACTGAGCAAGGAAAGTTCTGACAGAAGCTGCTGGGCATTTTCACAATGTGAAGGCATAAGACTGACAGCATTGGCAAGGAATGTATGAAAGTTCAGAAAGAAGCACCAGCTCACCGACTGCATCAGGGGTCAGTGAGTCCACCATCTCAAACATTCCTGAAGGCCCAGAATCCTGAGGGCTTAGGGGAAAGGAATGCTCTTTCTAAAATTAGATTTCTGTAGCCCAAAGATACTCCAGAGGTACATTCAACTTTCCCTTTTACCACTCCTCTTATAGTTCTCTCTTTCTCTTTCTCTCTCCTTCTGTCATCCTTCTTCACCTCAAGTCCACCAAACTCCACAGAGCAAGGATACCCTGAGTTCTTCAGAGAAATTGAAACTCATGGTCTTGCCCTCTCAGTAATATAATTGCACTAGTAGCTAAGACTTGAATAAGGAAAATAAGGAAAAATACAGAATTAAAGAGTACAAGTTAATATACATGGATACTGCTGGATACCCATACCCATTGCCATCAAGTCGATTTCAACTCATAGCAACACTATAGGACAGAGTAGAACTACCTCATGGGTTTCCAAGGCTGTAAAGCTTTACAAAATCAGACTGCCACATATTTCTCTCATGAAGTCGCTAGTGACAAACTGTTGTATTTAGAAGGCAAATACATAACCACTGAGCCACCAATGCTCCTAATTACTAGATACTAGGTGAGAAATCTGACTTCAAATCATAGTTCTGATTGGAACTAACTGGAAGACTTCAGCAAGTTAGTTGACCTTTTAGAGACTCAGTTTTCCTGTCCACAAAATGAGATCAACATGGGACAGCACTTCATAGGGGACCCAGAATGTAGAGGACCCTTACTCCTAATTGTTAGCTGAGACTCTGTCACTAACTCTGTTCCTTTCCTGGCAGCTGAGAAATAATAACAGTGATGGGCTTTCAGATGTGGGCTGGAATCTGATGTTGCCACTTATGCACTAGCTGTGTGACCTTGGGCTAGACATTTAACCTCTCTAAGCTCAGCTTCCTTATCTAAAAAATGAGGATAACTCCTATTTTCTTTCAGGATTTCTGCAAGAATGAAGTGAGATAATACATATAGAATTCTTTTGTAAACTGGCATGTTATATAAATAGTCCTATTGTCATTAGTAATATTATTCATGGTAATGAAAGAGATGAGAGACGTGTGACTAAATTACATCACCCTAATGTGGAAATAGGAGACATCAAGGGAGTTAATGAAGAATCTGAATAATAGAGATGTTGAGAAAAAAGACTTTCCTTTCAAATGTCTGTGGCCCTATTGCTTCCTGAGGAAGTAGCACCTGTGCCTTAGTGGAGAGGTCTGCCCTTCCTCTGTACTCTGCAGAATGGAAAGGCCATTCTGGAGGCCATGGTTTTAAGATGATAATGTCAAATGATTAGAAGTCTGATCAGGATGATGTAAGGTCTGGGAATCATATCCCATGAGCATGAGCTGATGGCCCTGAGGCTATTTGGCCCTATATCAAAAGATGTGGCAGCACTTGCCTGGGCAAAAATCTATACTTGAACCTTGGGTAAGTAAGGGGAGAGGGCCGATATCCAACTCCATATCAGGAAAGTCAGAAATTAAAATAAAGTTGGAGGTAGTCAGGGTCTCAGCCCCCAAATTGTTCAAGCAGAGGACTGGAAACCACAAGGATTTGCACTGCATAAAAAAAGTGATACTGCTTGGTAAAGCTCTTAATAATAGAATGCATGGCATGTTATAGAAGGTCACCTCCTTTGGGAGAAGACAGCATGTCAGGTCCCTCTCTGTATTCCAATTGTCCAGTAATGTCTGGAACATGGAAGCTCCTCAGTCAAGTTTGAGGTGCCTTTAAATTTTAAGATTATTTAGACTTTTTCAAAAGAACACTGGTTGCCCAATGGTTAAGCCCTTGGCTGCTAACCAAAATGTTGGAGATTCAATCCATCCAGCAGCTCCGTGGGAGAAAGACCTGGCAGATTACCAGTAAATATAGCCTACAAGAAGGCAAGCAGAGAAGGGGAGACCAGGAAATGAGCAGAGCAGTTTGGAACACCTCAGGAGACAAACGCATCTGGCAGTTTGCCATACTGTGGTGGCTTGAGTGTTGTTGTGAGGCTGGAGGCTATGCCACTGGTGTTTCAAATCCCAGCAGCGTTACCCTTGGTGGACAGGTTTCAATGGAGCTTCCAGACTAAGACAGACTTGGAAGAAGGAAAAGGCCATCCACTTCTCAAACAATTGGTCAGTAAAAACCTCAGGAATAGCAGTGAAACAATGTCTGATATATTACTGGAAAACTTCATGAATAGCCCAGAAACATTGCACGACATAGTGCCAGAAAATGAACCCCTCAGGTCAGAAGGCACTCAAAATATGACTGGAGAAGAGCTGCCTCCTCAGAATAGAGCCAACATTGATGTGTATATGGTAAAGCTTTTGGGACCCCCATTTGCTGATGTGGCACATTTCAAGATGAGAACAAACAATTGCAAATATCCATTAATAATTGAAACATGGAATGTACGAAGTATGAATCTAGGAAAATTGGAAGTTGTCAAAAATGAAATGGAATGCATAAATATTGATATCCTAGGCATTAGTGAGCAGAAATGGACTGGTTTTGGCCATTTTGAATCAGACGACCATATGATCTATTACACCAGGAATGACAAATTGAAGAATAATGGCATGGCATTCATCATCACAAAGAATCTATCAAGATCTATCCTGAAGAACAATGCTGTCAGTGACAGGATAATATTCATACGCCTATGTACCGTTAATACTACTATTAATCAAATTTATGCTCCAACCACTAAAGCCAAAGATGAAGGAATTGAAGATTTTTCCAACTTCTGCTGTCTGAAATTGATTGAATATGCATTCAAGATGTGTTAATTATCACTGTGACTGGAATGCAAAAGTTGGAAACAAAGAAGAATCACTGGTAGTTGGAAAATATGGCCTTGGTGATAGAAATGATGCTGGAGATCACATGATAGAATTTATCAAGAACAATGACTTGTTCATTGCAAATACCTTTTGTCAATAACACAAACAGCAGCTATATACATAGACTGCACCAGACAGAGTACACAGGAATCATATTGACAACATCTGTGACAAAGGCAATGGAGAAGCTCAATATCTGCAGCCAAAACAAGGCCAAGAGCTGATTTGTGTAACAGCCCACCACATATGCAAGTTCAAGCTGAAGTTGAAGACAATTAAAAGAAGTCCACAAGAGCCAAAATATGATCTTGAATATATCCCTCCTGAATTTAGAGACCATCTAAAGAATAGATTTGATGCATTGAACACCAATGACCAAAAACCAGAGGAATTGTGGGATGACATCAAGAACATCATTCATGAAGAAAACAGAAGGTCCTTAAAAAGACAAGAAAGGAAAAAAAGACCAAACTAGATGTCATAAGAGAAACTCTGAAACTTGCCCTTGAATGGAGAGCAGCTAAAGCAAATGGAAGAATCAACAGGATAAAAGAGCTGAACAGAAGATTTCAAAGAGCAGCTGGAGAAGACAAAGTCAATTATTATAATGAAATGTGCAAAGACCTGGAGTTAGAAAACCAAAAGGGAAGAACATGTTTGGAATTTCTCAAGCTGAAAGAACTGAGGAAAAAAATTAAGCCTCAAACTGCAGTACTGAATGATTCTATGGGCAGTATGTTGAATGATACAGGAAACATCAAAAGAAGATAGAAGGAATACAAAGAGTCACTATACCAAAAAGAACTGGTATATAATCATCCATTTCAGGAGGTGGCATGTGATCAAGGACCAATGGTACTGAAGGAAGTCGAAGCTACACTGAAGGAATTGGCAAAAAAAAAAAGGACTCCAGGAATTGACGGAATACCCATTGAGACATTTCAACAAATGGATGCCCCACTGGAGGCACTCACTTGGCTATGCCAAGAAATTTAGAAGACAGTTACCTGGCCAACTGACTGGAAGAGATCCATATCTGTACCCATTCCAAAGGAAGGGGATCCCACAAAATGTGGAAATTATCAAACAATATCATTAAAATCACACTCAAGAAAAATCTTATTGAAGATAATTCAAAAACAGTTGCAGCAGTATATTGATGGGGAATTTCCAGATATACAAGCTGGATTCAGAAGAGGATGTGGAATGAAGAATATCATTGCTCATGTCAGATGGATCTTGGCTGAAAGCAGAGAATACCAGAAAGATATTTACTTGTGTTTTATTGACTATGCAAAAGCAATAGACTGTGTGGATCATAACAAATTATGGATAACATTGAGAAGAATAGGAATTCCAGAACACTTAATTGTACTCATGAGGAACCTGTATATAGACCAGGAGGCTGTCATTCAAACAGAACAAGGGAATACTGCATGCTTTAAAATCAGGAAGGGAGTGTGTCAGGGTTGTATCCTTTCACCCTACTTGTTCAATCTGTATGCTGAGCAAATAATCCAAGAAACTGGACTATATGAAGAAGAACGTGGCATCAGGATTGGAGGGAGGCTCATTAACAACCTGAGATACACAGACTACACAACTTTGCTTGCTGAAAGTGAGGATGACTTGGAGCACTTACTGATGAAGATTAAAGATTATAGTCTGCAATATGAATTACACCTCAATATAAAGAAAATAAAAATCCTCACTAGACCAATAAGCAGCATCACTATAATTGGAGAAAAGACTGAAGTTGTCAAAGACTTCATATTTCTTGGTTCTACAACCAATGCCAATGGAAGCAGCAGTCACGACATCAAAAGACATATTGCATTGGGCAAAACTGTTGCAAAACACCTCTTTCAAGTGCTGAAGAGCAAAGATATCTCCTTGAAGACTAAGATGCACCTAACCCAAGCCATGGTATTTTCCATTGCTTCATATGTATGTAAGAGCTGGACAATGAATAAGGAAGACAGAAGAAGAGTTGATGCTTTGAGTTGTGGTGTTGGAGAAGAATGCTGAAAGTACCATGGACTGCTAAAAGAACTAACAAATCTGTCCTGGAAGAAGTGCAGCCGGAATGCTCCTTGGAAGTAGGAATGACCAGACTTCATCTCATCTACTTTGGTCATGTTGTTAGAAGGGATCATTCTCTGGAAGGATGTCATGCTTGGTAAGGTGGAGGGTCAATTAAGGAAGGGAAGGCCCTCAACAAGATGTATTGACATGGTGGCTGCATCCATGGTCTCAGGTATAGTAGGAATTGTGAGGCTGGCACAGGACAGGGCAGTGTTTCATTCTGTTGTGCTTAAGGTCACTATGAGTTGGAGATGACTTGATGGCACATAACAACAAGGTAGGCTTTAGATATCTGTAATACAGAAGACAGTAGTACTGCTGGGGCAACAGTTAAGTGTTCAGCTATTAACCAAAAGATTGGAGGTTCGAACCTACCCAGAAGCTCCAGGAGAAAGGTCTGGTGATCTGTTTCCATAAAAATACAGCCCAAGAAACCCTGTAGGGCAGTTTTCTGTCACATGAAGTCACTTTGAGTCCAAACTGGCTGGATGGCACCTAACAATAACAGACTTTTTCAAGGTCCCTGGGTGATACAAACAGTTTTCTCTCAATTACTAACATAAAGATTGGCAGTTCAAACCAATCCAGCAGAGCCACATAAAAAAGGCCTGGCAATCTGATTCCATAGAAATTACAGCCAAGAACACATTATGGAGCTTAGTTGTACTCCGTAACACATGGGGTCACCATGAATCAGAATGAATTCTATGGCAAAGAGTTTGGTTGGTTTTTGTTTAGACTTTTTCAAGGACTGTAACATATAAATAATAATGTTAATGAGAAAGAACTTCTCTGTGAAGAGAATCCATTCATTTGGAAATAAAATCCTTTTTTTTCACTCATATAACAAACAAACCATCACAAAAGGTATAAGAGGTAGTTGGGTTGTAACCACAGCATTTTTTTTTCTGTTTTGTTTTGATTAGTTGAAAATAGCAACACATATTCCACAACCAGCAAACAAATTCTCAAGGGATAGTAAGCAGTCTTTTCAACCAATAAACAGCATCATGACAAATGGAGAAAAAACTGAAGTTGTCAAAGATTTCATATTACTTGGATCCACAATCAACACTCAAGGAAGCAGCAGTCAAGAAATGAGATGTCATATTGCATTGAGAAAATCCGCTGCAAAAGACCTCTTTAAAGTGTTGAAGAAAAAAGATGTCACTTTGAAGACTAACTTAAACCATGGTGTTTTCAATAGCCTCATATGCATGTGAAAGCTGGACAATGAATAAGGAAGACAAAGAACACTTGACACTTTTAAGTTGTGGTGTTGGAGAAGAATACTGAAAGTACTATGGACTGCCAGAAGAAGGAACAAATCTATCCTAGTAGAAGCGTAGCCAGAATGAATGCTCCTTGGAAGCGAGACTTCATCTCACCTACTTTGGTCATGTTGTCACAAGGGACCATTCCCTGAAGAAGGGTATCATGTTTTATAAAGTGGAAGGTCAGCAAAAATGGGAGAGACCCACAAAAAGACAGGTTGACACAGTGGCTGCAACAATTGACTCAAGTATAGCAGATTGTGAGGATGGCGCACAACCAGGCAGTGTTTCATTCTGTTGTACATAGGGTCCCTGTGAGTCAACAGTACCTAACAGCAATTTTTACTGTTAAACTCATAAATATCACTATCATCCCCTGCAGAATTACCAACTCCCAAACTTCAGAAATATTCTAGAATTAGGAAGAGGGAGAAAGAGGCTGGAGTGAGAAAAGACAGAATCTCCTAGTAACAAGTATTTAGGAGCCTATCAAGTTCTGGTGGTGAAGTGGTTAAACACTTGGCTGCTAATAGAAAGATCAGCTGATTGAACCCACCAACTGCTCCATAAGAGATAGAGTGGCAGTCTGCTTCTGATATGATTATAGCTCATAGGTAACCCTATGAGTCAGATCTACTCTACCCTATAGGATTACTATGAGTAGCAATCAACTCAAAAGCAACAGCTTTGGTTTAATGGGGCATATCTGTTTCCTTAAAGATTACAGCCTTGGTGAAGAAGAAAAAATCTTTGGTGTCTGTCACATTTTTGTATCCTTCAATGACACTTTTGTCCACATCATTGATCTCTCTGGAAAGGAAACCATTTGCTATATGACTGGTGGGATGTAGGTAAAGGCTGACCAAAATGAATCCTCACCATATGCCACCATGTTGGCTGGCCAGGATGTGGCCCAGAGGTGCAAGAAGATGGTCATCGCTGCCTCACTGCCCTACACATCAGACTTTGTGCCACAGGAGGAAATCCAGCTAAGACCCCTGGAAAAGGGGCCCAGTCTTCCCTCAGAGCCCTTGCCCATTCAGGAATGAAGATCAGGCAGATTGACAATGTCACTCTCATCCCCTCTGAGAGCACTCACAGGAAGGGGGATCATCATGGTCACCATCTACGAACAGGACTCCTCAAATTATTGTTTTCTGTGAATAAATTGCTTTTGTGTACATAATATATATATAAACCAAAAACCAAATTCACTGCCGTCGAGTCAGATCTGAATCATAGTGACCCCTCCTTGGGTTTCCAAGGTGGTATCACTACAGAAATAGATGCCCAACCTTCCTTCCGAGGAGTGGCTGGGGGCTTTGAACCTCCAACCTTCTGGTTGGCGGTCAAATGCCTTAGGCACTACGCCACCAGAGCTCCTAATATATATATATATATACACACACACACACACACACACACACACACACATAACAGCCTTGGAAACCCTATAGCCTGTTCTACTCTGTCCTATAGATTGGCTATGAGTCAGAATTGACTCAATGGCATACAACAACATGTGGCCATTACTCGTCTAGATGTTTTACTTGGGATATTTTATGTCGTTTTTATAGCTAACTACTCTATGATTATTTTCTCAATTTTGCAGAGAAATCAAGCCTCAGAGAAGTCAGGTAATTTGTCAGAGTTCTCACAGTGAGCAAATATCAGAGCCTCAATTTGAAAATAGGTTTGTAGAGGGCAAATCCACATTCTATCTATGACATCAAGTTGCCTAACTCAGAATAAATAATGCTTTGCTAAAAATGCTCTAGAACTTATCAAGTAAGATATTGCAATGGAAAGGATTTCTTGCTAATATTTGAGAGAATGTAGACTACACTGTGAGTTTAATTGTCTGGCCTTGTTTTAGCACCACCCAAAGCAATTTCATCTGGACCTGGAGAATACTGACCTTAAAACAAATATTACATTAAGCTCCACACACTATTAAAGCCACGTAATATCAAATAGGACCTGAAAGAAAACAGTCTGGTAGAGACAAGCAGGCATTCTTTTCATTCTCTGAAGGTGGTACCAACTACTATACAAACTCTAATTTTAGGCTCTATCCTTGTGTGTCTCAGGCTAGTGAGAGTGGAGCCCCTTTCCTAATAATTATGATTGTCATCACCTACAACTTAATGACCTTTCTGCAATAGTTAAGGTCATGTGTCAGCTTGGCTGGGCCATGATTCTCAGTGGTTTAGAGATCAGGCTCAAGGAACAAGATCTGAAGACACAAGTAAGTTGCATAAGGAAGTGGCCCAAATGTCTGTGGTTTCCACTCCAGTCACATTCCCTTCCCTCTCCCAGTCTGCACTTCTGGTCTCATGGGTAGTTCCTTATAATCAGTTGACGTAAGAACAGAAAAGTCATGCCTGGTTTACAGATGGTTCTGCATAATATGCAGGCACCACCATAAAGTAGACAGCAATGGCACTGCAGCCCCATTCCAGAAACTCCCTGAAGGACAATAGTGAAGGGAAATCCTCCCAATGGGAAGAACTTTGAGCAGTACATGTGGTTGTTCACTTTGCTTGAAAGCAGAAATGGCCAGATGTGCAATTGTATACTGATTCATGAGCTGTGGTCAATGGTTTGGCTGGATGGTCAGGGACCTGGAAGGAACATGATTGTAAAATTGTTGACAAAGAGGTATGGAGAAGAGGTATGTGGATAGACCTCTCTGAATTGCCCAAAGAAGTGAAGATTATTGTGTCTCATGTAAATGCTCACTACAGGATGACCCTGCCAGAGAAGGATTTTAACAATCAAATGAATAGGGTGACACATTCTCTGGAAATCAGTCATCCTTTTACCCCAGCCATTGTTGTTATTGTGCAATGGGCTCACGAACAAAGTGGCCATGGTGGCAGGGATGGAGATTATGCAAAGGCTCGCAACATGGACTTCTACTCAGTAAGGCCAACTTGGCTAAAGTTACTGCTGAGTGCCTAATCTGTCAGCAGCAGAGACCAACACTGAGTCTGCAATATGGAACCATTCCTTGGGGTGATCAGCCAGCAACCTGGTGGCAGGCTGGTTACACCAGACCATTTCCATCATGGAAAGGGCAGCATTTTATTCTTACTGGAATATAACTTACTCTGGATACAGATTTGCCTTTCCTGCATGTAAGGCTTCTACCAAAACTACCATCTGTTGATGTACAGAATGCTTTAATCCACCATCTTAATATCCCACACAGCATCTGCTCAGATCAAGAGACTTCACAGCAAAGGAAGTATGGTAATGGGCCTATGCTCATGTAATTCACTGTTCTTACCATGTTCCCCATCATCCTAAAGCACCTGGCTTCATAGAACAATTAAAGGGCCTTCAAAAAAGACAATTATGGTGCCAGCTAAGTGCCAATACCTTGCAGGGTTGGGGCAATGTTTTCCAGAAGGCTATATATATGCTCTAAAGCAGTATCCAATATATGCTACTATTTCCCCAGTAGCCAGGATTCACAGGTCCAGGAACAAAGGTGGAAATGAGAGTGGCACCATTCACAATTATACCTAGTGACCCATGCAAAAATATTTTGCTTCCTTTCCCTGCAACGCTATACTCTGCAGGTCTGGAAGTCTTAGTACCAAAGGAAGGACCACTCCTATTGAAAACACAATACCGATTCCATTGAATTGGAAGTTAAGAATGTCACTCATCTATACATTCAATGCAATCCCAATCCAGATTCCATCAACATTCTTTGAGGATATGGAAAAACCAATCACTAACTTTATAAGGAAAGGCAAGAAGAACAAAGAAGGAGGTCTCGCACTGCCAGATCTCAAAACCTACTTTACAACCACAGTAGTCAAAACTGCCTGGTATTGATATGATGACAGACACATACACCAATGGAATAGAATTGAGAACTCAGAAATAGATCTATTGATCTATGGTCAGTTGATCTTTGACAAAGAGCCAAAATCCATTAAATGGGGAAGAGAATGTTTGTTTAATAAATGGTGCTGGCAAAACTGGATATCCATTTGCAGAAAAATGAAACATGATCTGTACCTCACATCACACACAAAAACTAACTCCAGATGGATCAAAGACTTAAATGTGAAACCTAAAACTATACAGTTCCTCAAGGAAAATTTAGGGGCAAATTTAGGGGCCCTAATATATGATATAAACAGACTACCAAGCATAACTCAAAATGCACAAACAGCAGAAGATCAACTAGATGCATGGAACCTGCTAAAAACTAAATGTTTATGTGCTTCCAAAGGCTTCTCCAAAAGAGTCAAAAACCAATCTACAGATTGGGAAAAAAAATATTTGGCAATGACATATCTGACAGGGGACTTATCTTTAGAATTTATAGAAAACTCCAACACCTCAGTAACAAAAAGATAAATAATCCAATTAAAAAATGGGCAGAAGATATGAATAGACATTTCACCAAGGAGGATATTCAGGTGGCCAACAAACATATGAAGAAATGCTCACGATCATTAGTCATTAGAGAGATGCAAATCAAAACAACAATGAGATACCATCTTTCCCCAGCACTAGTAGCAAAGTTCAACAAGACAGAAAATAACAAATGCTGGCAAGGATGTGGAGAGATTGGGACTCTCATACACTGCTGGTGGGTCTGTAAAATGATACAACTACTGTGGAAAGCAGTATGGTGATTCCTTCAAAAGTTGGAATTAGAAATACCATTTGACCCAGCCATTTCATTACTAGGTATATCCTAAAGAAGTGAGAGCCATGACAAGAACAGACATATGCACACCCATGTGCGTTGCATCACTATTTACAATAGCCAAAAGATGGAAACAAACTAGGTGTCTATCAACTGAGGAATGGATAACTATGGTACATACACACAGTGGAATACTATGCAACCTTAAAGAATAACATAGAATCTGCAAAACACCTCATAATGTGGATGAACCTGGAGGACATAATGCTGAGTGAAATAAATCAATCACAAAGGGACAAATATTATATTAGTCCATTATTGTATAAGTCAAGGAAAGGTTTATATATGGAAGGAAATTTTTTTGTTGGTTACTAGGGGTGGGAGGGGAGGGGAGGGAACACTGTTAGATAGGTAGAAATAAGTATTGAATTGGGTGAAGAGAAGGGCAATGTACCAAATGTGAGTGATCACTGAGGAAGAGGAAGACATAGAGAGGTACATAGAAAAGCATCAATGACTCTAGACTTATTGCTAAGATGTGTACCCAAGACCATGTATAGGGTTGGCAAACAATGGTTCTACAAGTATATGTGTATGTCCTGTAAGAACTCTCAGGTGTATAATAGAGCTGACAAGGGACAAGTTTGTAGTCATTTCTTGGTCATAGCCAGCTACCAAGAGGGAGTGAATAGTTGAACCTGTGGGCTTAGGACCATAGTTGCAGGGGACGTCAATCTCAATTGGTCTAACATACTACACAAAACATTGTCCCACCTGCTGCTTTGGTGAGTAGCGACTGGGATCTTAAAAGCTTGCAAGTAGCCATCTAGATGCAACAATGGGGCTCTCCTCATCCAGAGCAAGGAAGAATGAAGAAAACCAAAGATTCATGGAAACAGCTGTATTGGCAACTGCTACACCATGCGATCTGAAGTCTATATTATGAGACCAGAACTAGATGGTGCCCGGCTACTATGGTCAAACACTCAAAGTGGAATCTATGTAGGAGATCCTTGATAGAGAGGGAGAACAATGTGAAACAAAACTCAAAATCATTTGGAAAAAAAAGGGGGGGACCAAGTTTGCTGTTCTGATAGAGCCTGGTGGAACTACTCAGACTATGGCCCCTAGCTGTCCTTCAGGTCTGGAATTGAACCTACACCTGTGGCTTGCAGCCAAACAAAAGACAGGCATATGAGTTGAACATTTACCTGAGGTAGATCCACTTCTTGGAAAGAACAATCATGGGAGAAAGAAGGGCTATTTATGCACAGGGATACAGCTCAGGGGGCAGGAGTGCATGGAGGGTTGGATACAGGGAAGAGGTAACTATCAGGAGGAAGTAGGAGGGGAGCTGTTACATTGGGATAAATTGTAGTCAATGCTGTGAGACAAAGTATATGTGAACTTCTATATGGAAAGTGATTTTTCTCTGTAAACTTTTACCCAAGTCACAATTTAAAAAAAAAGAATGTCACCCAGCCATTTTGAACTCCTCATGCCTCTGGATCAACAACCAAATAAGGGAGTTACTATATTGTCTGGTGTGATCAATTTTGATTACCAAGGAGAAATTTGATTGATACTACATAATGGTGGTAAAGATGAATATGCCTGGAGTACAGGAGATTTCTTGATGTCTCTTAGTATTACAATACCCAGTGATTAAAGTTAGTGGAAAACTACAGCAATTCAATTCTGGTATTACTACTAATGGCCCAGACCCTTCAGGAATGAAGGTTTGGGTCATCCCACCAGGCAAGGAACCATGACCAAGTGAGCTGCTTGCTGAAGACAAGGGAAATACATAATGAGTGGTGGAAGAAGTTGGTTCTAAATACCAGCTATGACCATGTGACCAATAGCAGAAATGAAGACTATGATTGTTATGAGTATTTCCTCCTTGTATGCATGCATCACATATTTTTTCTTCAGTTATAAGATTTAAGGTGTAAATGGGATTAGTGCATTTTTAGTTGTAGGTGTGTTAGTTGTATTATGTTAAGCACTAGTATGACTTTATAATTGTCTTTATTTAGAGATTATGTGTGGTTTAAGGAGATGTGTACAAGTGCCAAGTTGACAAGAGGTGGACTGTGATAGTTAAGGTTGTGTGTCAACTTGGCTGTGGCATGATTCTCAGTGGTTTAGCAGTTATGGAGTAGTCATTCCCCATGATGAGATCTGATATAATGTAATCACCTCCTGATGAGATGTACTATGAGCAACCAACCAGTTGCAAGGCATTTCCTCAGAGGTATGGCCTGCTTCCAATATATATATGGACATCCTAGGAAAGTTCTCTGGCTCTTTGCTGGATATGGATCCTACATCTTGCTCATCATCCTCTTCAGTTCCTAGACTTGAACCAGTGGCCTGCTATATTGCCTGCCAATCTTGAGATTGTTGCAGTCACAGCCTATAAGGCAACAATCTGCCATTTTACCTACCAGTCTTGGATTCATCAGCCTCCAAATCCAGTAGCCTGCTATATTGCCTGCTGATCTTGGGTTCATTAGTCTCTGCAACTACATGAAATAAAGGAGCTCTGGCTGTGTAGTGGCTAAGGCATTTGGCTGTTAACCAAAAAGTCTGTGATTCAAACCAACCAGCTGCTCCACAGAAGAATAATGAGATAGTCTGCTTCTGTAAAGATTTACAGCCTTGGAAACCCAATGGGAGTCACTATGAGTTGGAAGATGGCAGTGAGTCTTAGGTTTTGGTATATATAGAGAGAGACAGACAGAAGAAAGAGAGAGAGAGAGAGAAAGGCTTCACTAGCTTCGCTTCTCTAAAGAACCCAGCCTAAGATACCCTCCAATCAACCAAGCCCTCTGCTAGGCAATTACATGTTTTTTTCTAATCCTTATGTCCATTTTGTGGGGTAAATACTATCTCCATTTTACAGATGTACAGATGATGAAAATGATGTTTAGACAAACTAAGTAACATGCCCAAGAACATACAAACTAGTAGGAAGTCACAGAGCCAGATTCAAGTTCATATGTGTTGGTCTCCAATGTCTGTTTCTCCTTCCTCTGAACCACCCTGCCTCAAACCAAGAGAAATCAAAAGATACACTGAGACATACCCATGCATCCCACTACTTCTGAAAACCTTAAGACCTCCAAGAAGCCACTAAAACACCTTCAGAGGAGGAAGCATTGCAGGATCCAGGGGACTTCCCGGGACAGCAACCTTGTCATTCACCTAATTAAAACTAGCACTCAGCCAGTGCTCAACCAAAGATGATTTAAAGATTACACCATCCTGCCAGGCTATCCATTTGGCTCCTACTGCCATGACTTCCCTAAGAACCATGCCCTTAACCCTCTCCAATAGTCAGCCAGGAAGCTTGGGATATAGCCAGCATCAACATAATGGCCTTGGTACATGTTAATTCTGGCCCTAAGCATAATAATGCTGACACCATTAGGTGAGTACAAATGTCATGTTTGTTAACATCTATACCAAGAGCTGATATCAATCTTCTGGGTGTGCCTCAAAGGACAGGAAGTGTGGAACAGTGGATTAAGAACTCTAGGCCTTAATCCAAGGGACCTGGGTTCTAGTTACTTCTAATCAAATTAGTTGTATATCATTGGCAAGTATATTATTCCTCTTGGCCTCATCTTCCTCAACTAAGTATTAAGGGGTTGAACTAGATCATAACTTAAGTCCTTTAAAGCACCAGTATTTTTGGATTCAATGTTCTAGATTTCATCTCTATCATAGAAAAGCTGCACCAATCTCCTGGATAAGAATTACAGTCAAACTTTATAATTCATACATGTATCTATTTGCTCAATCATTCAACCAACATCTAGTAAGTGCCTACTGTGAGCCAAATGTTGGAACAACTACAGAAAGTTTTTGGAAAAGAGTAAGATGGCACTTCACAAACTGATATAAATATGTCCTCATTTTATAAACACTGGGAACCTGGAGAAGGATATTACCTTTATATTACAAACATAGATATATTTTTACAAACATAGATATACAATAAATGTCAAACTTCACATGCATTTTTAAGTGAAAACCTTATGGCAGATTTGCTCCATAGGTGGGTATGTCTTTAGAATATGTTCATTCTTCTGGGGGGAAGTTCAAGAAGCACCAGCACAAGAGAACATGCCACCTAGGAATGAAATGGCAGTTGAAGCAGCACATATTGCAGATGATTTCCACATATTTTACCTAGATCTAAAGAGAGGGAGGATCCCTGGGTGGCCAATTGGTTAAGGACTTAACTACTAGCCAAGGGACAGAAAATGGCTAGGGGGACCAAGACAGAGCAAGGAGTCAGCTGCAGGGATCCAGGTGAGGGGAGGGAACCCAGGCCATGCCCTACAAGTGGCAAGGTGGGAAAGTGGGGGAGAGGAAAGAAAAAAGGACAGGGGGCCTGCACAGAGGGAGGAAGTAGCAGTAGGGATCCAGGTAAGGGGAGGTTGGAGAGGTTTCAAACAGCAAAGGGAGACAAACTTGTTTGTCGGTTTGTCCTACTATGGTGACGTGTTGCTGTGGGTCTTGAGGCTGTGCCATCGGTGTTTCAAACCCAGCGGGGTGCAAATGATACACAGGTCTCAGCAGGGCTTGCAGACTGAGACAGACTAGGAAAAAGGAGGGAGCTCTGGTAGCATAATGGCTAAGACACTTGCCAGCTAACCAGACGGCTGGTGGTTCAAACCCACCAGCCACTCCTCGGAAGGAAGGTTGGGCAATCCTACTTCCGTAGT
>NW_006921640.1:767448-794122 GCF_000298275.1 Orycteropus afer afer
GGAACCTGTACATTGACCAGGAGGCTGTCGTTCAAACAGAACAAGGGGACACTGCATGGTTTAAAATCAAGAAGGGAGTGTGTCAGGGTTGTATCCTTTTCCCATACTTATTCAATCTATATGCTGAGCAAATAATCTGAGAAGATGGACTATATGAAGAAAAACATGGCATCAGGATTGGAGGAAGACTCATTAACAACCTGTGATATGCTGACGATACAACTTTGCTTGCTGAAAGTGAGGATGAGCTTGAGGCATTTACTGATGAAGATTGAAGAATACAGTCTGAAGTATGGATTACATCTCAATATAAAGAAAACAAAAATCCTCAAAACTGGACCAATAAGCAGCATCATGATAAATGGCGAAAAGATTGAGGTTGTAAAAGAATTCACATTGCTTGGTTCTACAATCAATGCCAATGAAAGCAGCAGTCAAGACATTAGACGACATGTAGCACTGGGCAAGTTGGCTGCAAAAGATCTCTTTCAAGTGCTGAGGAGCAAGGATGTCTCCTTGAGGACTAAGGTGCACCTGACACAAGCCATGATATTTTCAATCGCCTTTTATTCATGTGAGAGCTGGACAATGAATAAGGAAAACCGAAGAAGAGTTGATGCTTTTGAGTTGTGGGGCTGGCGAAGAATGCTGAAAGTACCATAGGCTGCTAAAAGAACTTACAGATCTGTCCTGGAGGAAGTGAAGCCGTAATGCTCCTTGGAAGCGAGAATGGCCAGACTTCATCTCACCTACTTTGGTCATGTTGTCAAGGGACCATTCCCTGAGAAGGATGTCATGCTTGGTAAGGTGGAAGGTCAATGAAAGAAGAGAAGGCTTTCAAGGAGATGGATTGACACAGTGGCTGCGACGATGGGCTCAAGTATAGCGGGGATCATGGAGTTGGCATGGGATCAGGTGGTGTTTCATTCTGTTGTGCATAGGGTCGCTATGAGTTGGAAATGACCACCTAACAACAACAACATACTAGCCAAAACATTGGTAGTGTAAACACACCCAGAGGTGCCTCGAAAGACAGGACTGCTGATCTATTTCTGAAAGGTCACATTCTTGAAAACCCTATGGAGTTCTACTCTGTATACCTGGAGTTACCGTAAGTTGAAATCCAATCAAGACAATTAACAACAACAACAAAGAGAGGGAAGGCCCCAACTGAAAAATAAAGCCCAAGCAAGAAAATCAAAAAGCATATAAATAAACAAGTTGGCAGACTCAGGCTGTCTTAGACACACAGATGCTGGTTCCATTCCTGCCTGTGGTCATAAGCTAATGTGTTGGTTCGTTACTAAAGTTTGCTCCATGCTTGGACAAAAGCCAGCCTCTTCCTTTGTCTGCTTCCAGACTTGCATATGGGCTCAGACTTACCAACAGACTCTGATGACAGGGTTCATGCTAGAACACTGCCTCCCACAAGTTGGCTTCCCTCTCTGTGAGCAGGAGGTGCCATTCAGTGGCCCACACCCCAGAGGTCTCCCATAAAGCTCCCTTTCCAATAGTGAAGGATACTTCTGGCTGTCTAAAAGGAAGTAAACCAGAGCTAAGATTAAGTAAACTGAGCTGAGATTAAGGATGTTTTGGTTACTTGGTGCCACTCTAACAGGAAATAACATAAATAGAATGGTTTGAACAAATAGGAGTTTTTTCTAATTAAAAATTGTAATTTTTAGAAGCTAGAAGTCCAAATTCCAAGAGCCATGCTCTAGGAGCTGTCTGAAAGCCCCCCGACCTTGGGCTTCAGCTCTGCCTCTTGTTCCCAGCCCACTGAAGCTAGAAGCAACTCTGCACTCAGGCAGCTACTGGCTACTGAGGCTAACAAGCCCAAGGTCGACAAATAAAATGGCATAATCCTGATGTTACCAAACAATACAGCAGGCCACTGATTCAAGTCCATTGAAAGTCCCAAGATCAGCAGAGCATGGCAGGCTGCTGAACAACAACTTGGCTACATGTAGGGTTCAAGTGTGCCATAAGCTGGAGACCACTCCCAAAGCTGTTGCTTATATATGGGAAGCAGACTACATCCCTAAAGCAGCTACTCAGCTGCTTGTGGTAGATCCCACCATGGAGTTGATTGCCAGTCTCATTATGGGAAATAACTGTCACCAGCTGCCCAGCCACTCAACCAGCCCCAGCCAAGTTGACACACAACCTTAACCACCACAAAGGATGTACCCAGTGTCCTTTGAATGTTCAAGTCTTTCCCAGGTCTTCTTGCAAAATTCACCAACTTCCCCACGTGCTCCCTGATGACTGATCCACCACCTTCATATACACAAACAAATGAGGTAGTTAGCAACAGAAAAATGCTTTATCTGTCCAGTCACAGAACACATGCCATTAAGAAGAGGTCTTCTCACCAGTGGCATATGTACAGAAAATAGTGCCTATGGCAATTAGTTTTAAATTGCTGAATCTTTTCTCACAGCTGGCAATGAAACTGCTCCTTGTGCCCACCCCCTTCATGTGGCAGCCAGAGCATGTGTCATACCTGCCCTACTCTAGATAGGCCTCTGCCTCTTGCCTACGCAGAACCCTACATAAATAAACAAGGATGAAAAGCTTATACTGTAAAACATCTGAGGAAAATAAAGGACTTCATGTCTCAGCGTTAATTTCCAAAATCTGAAGATATCCTCAAGCAAAAGGAGAATTAAAGACAATACTTCCTCAAAGACCAGTTAATTCTTGAAAGTTATTTATTTGCCACTCACAGCAAAGATACCAATGTTCTAAAATTGATAATGGAATTAGTCCAATCTCTATGGCCAATCTTAAGGAAAAAGAAACCCACTGCCATTGAGTCAATTCTAATTCATAGTGATCCCCATAAGGTTTCCAGAGCTATAATCTTTATGGAAGCAGACTGTTTCATCTTTTTCCCATGGAACAGCTGGTGGATTCAAACTGCCAAACTTTTGGTTAGCAGTCCAATGCTTTAACTGAAACACCACTAGAGCTCCTTATGGCCATTCTTACTGATATTTAAAATGAGATGGAGCAATGATGACACATTCAAATGGGAACAAGTACTCTTTAAATTCTTAAAGATTCTTAGCAAAAGGAATTTCATATTCAGAAACCATCTATGCTGGCCTGTGGTAATGAAAGTTCTCTCTCATTTGGATATGGGTTGGGCCAAAAAAAGATTGAGAAATTCTGAATTAGGATACTTTCCTGTTGTCACTCATCCTTTGCCAGAGATGGCCATTTTGTGCACCAAGAAGAAGAATTGATAGTTTTGCCTAGTGAACACTTAGCAGACAACTAAGTCAGTAGGTATATCCTAGGAGAAATGTACCTAAAACAAAAATACTCTGAAACATCCAAGGAGGCCCCAAAGACTAGGACCTGCAGAAGTCACTTCAAATCTCTATAATTCAGATCCTTTTTACAGCTTTTTAGCATCCTTAGAGTAGGTCCAGGAAACTACATTGTTCTAAAGATGAGGAATGTGAGGTCAGCAAGAGACCAGAAAACCACTGGACTGAGTCAGGAGACTTACTTGCTTAAGTGCCATGTGACTTTGGCAAGTTACTCAGTCTCTCCTGTTTTCCCAACCGTAAAATATCTACCTCACAGAGTTGCTATAAAGCTCAAATTAGAAAAGGCTATGAGACTAGACTGCATTGTAAACTGTAAGGAGATACATGACTGCTTACATGTGTTATCAGTATTTTTAATTTGAAACATGGCTTTGTTGTTTTTGTTAAGTGCTGTCAAATCAATTCCAACTCATGGCCACCCCATGTACAACAGAACAAAACACTACATGGTCCTGCATCATCCCCACAATTATTGCCATGGTTAAACCCATTGTTGTAGCCACTGTGTCAATCCATCTCATTTAGGGTCTTAATAATAATCTTGTTGAACAAGGTTTAATAACAGCTGATGTTTATTGTGCTTGCACCGTGCTAGGCACAGATTTTACATGTATTAATATCTTTAATCTCCCATTTTCTCTGTAAGATCCCTACTGTGTGTGTGTGTGTGTGTGTGTGTGTGTTAGGTGCTGTCAAGTAGGCTCCGACTCATAATGACCCTGTGTACAATATAACGAAACACTGCCCAGTCCTGCACCATCCTCACAATCTTTTCTGTACTTGAGCCCACTGTTGCAGCCACTATGTCAATCCATCTTGTTAAGGGTCTTCCCCTTTTTCACTGACCCTCCACTTTACCAAGCATTATATTCTTCTCCAGGGACTAGTCCCTTCTGACTACATCCCCAAAGTACATGAGACAAAGTCTGGCTATTCTTGCTTCTAAGAAGAACTCTTTAGAAGTGCTTTTTCCAAGACAGATTTTTTTTCCTGCTTCTGGCAGACCATGGTATTTTCAATATTCTTTGCCAACACCACAATTCAAATTTATCAATTCCTCTGCAGTCTTCCTTATTCATTGTCCAGCTTTCACATCCATATAAGCCTATTGAAAATACCATCCCTTGGGTTAGGTGCACCTTAGTCTTCAAAGTGACATATTTGCTATTTAACATGTTAAAAGTGGTCTTTTGAAGCAGATTTTCCCAGTACAATGTGTCATCTGCTTTGTTGACTGCTGCTTCCATGGGTATTGAGTGTGGACCCAAGTAAAATAAAATCCCTGAAAACATCAATCTTTTCTTCATTTATTGTGATGTTGCTGATTGGTTCAGTTGTAAAGATTTTAGTTTTCTTTATGTTGATGTGCAATCCATATCGAAGGCTGTAGTCTTTGATCTTCATTAGTAAATGCTTCAAGTCATCTTCCTTAGTAAATGTTTCAAGTCCTCTTTGCATTTAGCAAACAAGGTTGTATCATTGGCATATCTTAGGTTGTTAATTAGTCTTCCTCTAATCCTCCAATCTTCTTCATATAGTCCAGGTTCTTGGATTATTTGCTAAGCATACAAATTGAATTAGTACAGTGAAAGGACACAACCCCGACGCACATGTTTCCTGATTTTAAACCATGCAGTATCACCATGTACTGTTGGAACAATTGGCTCTTGGTCTACATACAGGTTCCTCATGAGCACATTTAAGTGTTCTGGAATTCCCATTCTTCTCAATGTTATCCTAATTTGTTATGATCCACTCATTCAAATGCTTTTGCACAGGCAATAAAACACAGGTAAACATCTTTTTGGTATTCTCTGCTTTCAACCAAGATTCATCTGACATCAGCAATGATATCCTTTGCTCCGTGCCCTCTTCTGAATCCAGCTGGAATTTAGTATAGGCAGAAGGAATCCTTGTGCTGCAGTGGTTAAGCACTCGGCTGCTAACCAAAGGGTCAGTTGTTTGAAACTACCAGCTGCTCTGCTGGAGAAAGATAAAGCAGTCTGCTTCTGTAAAGATTTACAGCCTGAAAAACTCTATGGGGCAGTTCTACTCTGTCCCATAGGGTCACTATGAGTTGGAATCAACTCGACAGCAACAGGTTTAATACGGTCAGGTTCTGGCATCATTCTTAACAGGGACTATTGAACCCACTTGACTCTAGAGACAGGCAGCAAGTCGGTACTACCATTTTGGATGGCTTAGCAATATAAAGTTAGTTCTAGACACCAAGTATTAGCAAAGTAACCAAATTAGGATCATATATAAGAAAGAGGGAGATATTTATTTGTAACATTAAAAACCTGACAATACTACCTATTACGGATTGGACTGTACTCCCTACACACACACACATTGTGCTATAAATCCTAACCCCTATAACTGTAGTTAAAATCCCAACTGGGAATGAATTTTCTTTGTTGTATAAATGAGACAGCATTAGTGTAGGGTGTGTTTTAAATAAGTCCCTTTTGCAATTTAAAAGAGTAGATTAAGCAAGCAAGCAGAGATGGGGGAAGATAGAAACCATGCCACACAGCTATCACCAAGGAACTAAGGAACAGAAGCTGAAAAGAGACAAAGACTTTCCCCCAGAGCTGACAGAGAGAAAGCCTTCCCCTAGAACTGATGCCCTAAATTTGAACTTCTAGCCTTCTAAACTGTGAGAAAATAAATATCTATTTGCAAAGCCACCCACCAGTATTTTTGTTACAGCAGCACTAGATAGGGAGCTCTGGTAACATAGTGCTTAAGGCACTTGACTGCTAACCAGAAGGCTGGCAGTTCAAACCCACCAGCCACTCCTTGGAAGGAAGATGGGGCAATCTACTTCCATAGTGATACTGCCTCGGAAACCCAAGGGGGGGTCGCTATGAGTCGGGTCCGACTCGACGGCACATAACAACAACAAGCACTAGATAACTAAGACACTAGCTCTAATTATAAACCAGGAGACAACATAAAAATATAAACTATGAATACAGGAAAGATCATTTGCTATTGCACTTATCTTAAAGGAAATTTACTTTGATTACTAATACATACACAACCTATCCATACAGTATGTGGTCTTTTGCAAAGCTCCCCTTTAACTTCCAGTATCTAGTGTTGTGGTGGTGGTGGTGGTGGTGGTTATGTGCCGTCGAGTTGGACCCAACTCATAGCAACCCCTCCTTGGGTTTCCAAGGCAGTAGCACTATGGAAGTAGATTGCCCAACCTTCCTTCTGAGGAGTGACTGGTAGGTTTGAACCACGAGCCTCCTGGTTAGCAGTCAAATGCCTTAGGCACTAAGCTACCAGAAAAAAAAAAAAAAAAGTCATTGCCATTGAGTCAATTCCAACTCATAGCAACACTATACAACATCATAGAACTGCCTCATAGTGTTTCTAAGGCCAAAAATCTTTATAGAAGCAGACTGCCACATCTTTGTCCCATGCAGTAGCTGGTGTGTTCAAACCACCAACCTTCTGGTAGCAGCCAAGTGCTTAACCACTGTACCACCAGGGCTCACTCACCTACCATAAATCAAAAACAAAAAAACAAAAAGCTCACTGCCATTGAGGTGATTCAGACTTATAGTGACCCCCTGTGGGTTTCCAAGGCAGTAAATCTTTACAGAAGTAGATTGTCCAGTCTTCCTTCCACGGAATGGCTGGTGGGTTTGAACCTCCAGCCTTCTGGTTAGCAGTCAAATGCCTTAAGCACTATGCCACCAGCTCCTGTCAATTAATAGATTCTAAATGAACAATTGCTGAGGAAATGATTGGCCTTTGCTCTGGTTACCTAGGCCCAGTCTGACAAGAATATATCACAAATGGGATGACTTGAAGAAACAGGAGTTTATTCTCTTACAGTTTGGAGGCTTTAAGTCCAAATTCAAAGTGCCAGGCTCTAGGAGCTGGGTGAAAGCCCCTTAGCCTTGGGCTTCAGCTTTGCCTCCTGCTCCCAGCCCACTGAATCCAGAGACTTTTCTTCACAGCTACTGGCTGCTGAGACTGACAAGACCAAGGTTGACAAGTAAAAAGGCACAGTCCCGATATTACCAAACCACATGGCAGGCCATTAATACAAATCCACTGAAAGTCTCAAAGTCGGCAGAGCATGGGCAGGCTGCTGAACAAGACACGGCTACATGCAGGGTTCAAGCATGCCATAAGCTAGAGACTATCCCCAAAGCTTCTCCTTATATACAGGAAGCAGACCACATCCCTAAGGCAGCTACTCAGCTGCTTGTGGTAGATCCCACCATGGAGTTGATTACCAGGCTCATCATGAGAATACTACATCCAGCTGCCCAGCCACTCAACCAGGCTCAGCCTAGTTGACACACAAACTTAACTATCACAGCCTTCACCCACCCATTGTTTTCTGCACATTACACTATGAACACACAAATGCACACACATGCACATGTACACATGAACACAAGCACATGTACAAATGAACACATGCACATGCACACATGAACACATGTATGTGCATGGTTGAGAATGTCTCCCATCAATTTTTTCTCTGGGATCTCCAAACAACCTGCCTCTTTGGGGAAAGTCTGAGGTAGTCTTCCTTTAGGATAGAACCTTCCTTCTTTGGTTCTTCTTGCTGGAATAGGCCTCTCCCTCTGTACTCTTGACTCAGGCAGGTACAGTATTTTCTAGAGAAGTGCCCTCTGAGCTACTCTCAAGAGCCCTCCTCAAACAAAGAGTCTGTAGTTGCCTCGAATAAGTATGGAAGAAGCCCCACTTAAAGTCATAAGAATATCTGGGTCCATAGCACTCCTCTGCCACTTACTAGTTCAGTTACTCAGAGCATGCATGCTATTTAACCTATTTGAACTTCAGTGATGTGCTTTTAAATGGGAGCACTAATATCATTCATCTGTCAGTTTGTTATACTGTGGTGGCTTGCACATTGCTACAATGCTAGAGGCTATGTCATTGGTATTTCAAGTACCAGTAGGGTCATTCAGGTTTTAGCAGACCTTCCAGACTAAAATAGACTAGGAAGAAAGTCCTGTTAATGTACTTCTGAAAATTAGCCAATGAAAACCTTATGGATCATGAATATTGCCTGATATACATAAGATGCTACACAAAAACATTGTTCTACATCCTACTTTGGTGAGTGGTGACTTGGATCTTAAAATTTTGTAAGCAGCCATCTAGATGCAATGACGAGTCTCTCCTCGTCCAGAGCAAAGAAAAATGAAGACCAAAGACTCATTGAAACAATTAGTCCAAGCAACTCATACACCATGCAATCCTCAGCCTGTATCACCATGAGACCAGAACTAGACGGTGCCCGGCTACCACTGTCAACCACTCAGAGGGGGATCTATGTAGGAGATCCTGGATAGAGAGGGAGAACAATGTAGAACAAAACTCAAAATCACTTAAAAAAAAAAAAAAGGACCAGGATTGCTGGTCTAATAGAGTCTGGTGAAACCCCTGAGACTATGGCCCCTAGCTGCCCTTCAGGTCTAAAATTAAACCCACTCCTGTGGCTTCCAGCCAAATAAAAGACCATATGAGCTGAACATTTACATTAGGTAGATACACTCTTTGGAGAGAACAATCATGAGAAAATAGAATGGCTGTGTATGCACAGGGAGACAGCTCAGGGGGCAGGAGTGCATGGGAGGGAAGGACACAGGGAAGAGGTAACTATGGGGATGAAGTGGGAAGAGAGCTGTTACATTGTGGGAAATTACAGTCAATGTCATGAGACAAAGTATGTATGAACTGCTGTATGGAAAATGAATTTGTTCTATAAACTTTCACCCAAATCATAATAAAAATTTGAAGGAAAAAAAAAAAAGAATATTGCCTGATAATAGCACTGGAAGATGAGCCCAAACATATCATAAGGATGCTGCAAGACCGGGCAAAATTTTGCTCTGTTATACATAAAGTCACCATGAGTCAGAGCTGACTCTAAGTCAACAACAACAATACCTATTTCACAGCATTGTTATAGGGATTAATTAAGATATAAAAACACACGTAACATAGTGTCTTTTACATCACAGGCACCAATAAACATTAGTTAACTCCTACCTCCCTTCTTTCCTTGATGATATCTTGATTTTGATGGTATCAGCAAAGAATGATCTCAACACAGAAAAATTTTAAAACTCCTGTCCTAGTCATTGGAGTAGATCACATTTTCAGTTTAATGAAGAGCAAGAATGTCTTTGACTGTTTTGAGTCTCTTGGTAAGTTCCTACATTACCCCTTCTGTAATAACATCACTCAAGATAATGGATGTGTAATCCGTGATGCACACAGACTCTAAAAACAAAGGAAGAGCTTCAGGCTCTCCTGGGGCTACTCAATACTTAATGTGTTTTTCTTCCACCAAAAGATTGTTGAGTCACTTCATAGTTGTTGGAAACAGGCATTGCTTCGATATGTACTCACCAGCCAAAGCCACTATCTGGATCACCAGGAGGTAACTACAGAGGCTGGGCCAATACCTCCTGATGTTCTAAATCTGTACATTATCTCTGCACACAGTGAAACCAGGTGGCCTTGAAACCCTAGCCAATCCCTGAGCCCTGAAGAGCAGCACCATCTACAGAACAAACCTTCTCCCTGTAATAACAAAGTCTGTGCTATATTTGCTCAGGCCAGGAAGAAGTTTAAACCTCCACACATGCCATTACAAACAGTTCAGCTTGTGAGCACTGAGTGGCTCCCCTCTCAGCACAAGCCTAACTCCTAGCTATCTCACCACATACACAATTTCAGAACAGCAATTCCAAACCCTGAACGGGCATTAAGGTTTTTTAAAAAATACAGACTCCTGGCTAAAGAAGCCCCACTATAAACAGAAATGACTTAAAGTGGCAGCCTTGGGAGGCACTGAAGATAAAAGGGGCTGTGGGCATTTGTTCAGAAATTTGACTATACACTTTCCTTCCAGCCCAGAAGAGCACACATGAATGCTGAAGCCTGGGCCTGTTCCAAAAGACTCAATCTCCTGACTGCAAGTAATAAAACAGCAAGGAGCCCTGGTGGCACAGTGGCTAAGCACTTGGCTGGTAACTGAAAGGCTGGCGGTTCAAACCACTAGCTACTCTGTGTGAGAAAGATGTGGCAGTCTGCTTCTGTAAAGATTACAGACTTGGAAACCCTATGGGGAGCTCTACTCTGTCCTATAGGGTCTCTGAATTGGAATTGATGACAATGGGTTTTTATGGCTAACAAAATGACAATCAAACTGGTATAAGCATCAAAGGTGACATTGGTGAGAATAAAGAAGTGTCTTCTGGAAATCAATAGAAAAAAATTCAGTTAATCCTTATAAGGGACTCAGAAACACTCTGGAACAACAACACAAAAAAATAGCATGATCATTTTTCCCTCCCTCTGTTGACTGTCACACCAAAGAAAGGGTGGGGCAGTGTCAATAGAAAGGAGATGTCCAGACGTACAGGCCATATCTCCTTGCTGTGGAGGGGAAGAAGGAAGTGATAGTAATAAAAGAGGAAAGGAAAGAGAAATGCAAATGCGTAAGACAATGTCCTACCCAAACCAATTTTTAGCTTAGATGGAAGCAGAGAACATATTTCTGAAAATATTGAAAACAGTTACAGTCAACCAAAAAAATCCAATTAAGTTCCAAACTATGATTTAAGCATAATGGAGTATGAAATCACAATACTCATATAGATATAAAAATGAGCACGTGTTAAAGATTTTACTTATTTAACTCATTACAAGGGAAATGGTAAAGTGTTGCAACTAGTTCAAAGAAGGCCACAAAGAACACATTTATAGTCAGAAATATTGAAAGGAATGTGCACATGAGAGGTAAAACTAGCCTTTTTTGCAATAGGAGAGGGAAGTCAATTGAACCTCCACTAGTCAGGATAAGATAACTTGGAAGGGTGTGTTCCAGAAAATGAGACATGGTCTCTGCTCTCAGAGAACTTACAGAGTAGTGAGCAAATAGATAGGGGATTGTTGCTGCTGTAAGCATTATTCTTAATAATAATTATAATGGCAAACAACAGTGAGCACCAACTATGTGCCTGTTGTTGTTATTTTGCCATCAAGTCGGCCCTGACTCATAGTGATCCCTCCTTGGGTTTCCGAGGCAGTATCACCACAGAAGTAGATTGCCCAACCTTCCTTCCAAGGAATGGCTAGTGGGTTTGAACCACCAGCCTTCTGGTTATCAGTCAAGTGCCTTAGGCACTATGCCACCAGAGCGCCTAAGACTATGTGCCTGGAACCCTATAATTGGAGTACAAAGTTTAGAGGGAATATGAGAGAAGAACAAATATTTTTATTTAGATAAACTACAAGGGAATTTCCTAGAGGTGATATTGGTGTGTACCCTTGAAGAATAGTGTGAAAACAAAGAACTGGATTTGGTCATTGTCTTTGGTTTTTAATTCCAGAAAGATGTTGGTGTTGGGTGCTGTGGAGTCCATTCTGATTCATAGAGACCCCATGCGACAGAGTAGAGCTGCCCCATAGGGTTTCCTTGGCTATATAATCTTTAAGGAAGGAGATTGCCAGGTCTTTCCCCTGTGGAGCCACCGAGTGGGTTCAAACTGCCAACCTTTATGACAGCAACCAAGCACTTAAACATTGTGCCTCCAGAGCTCCTTTCTTGAAAGATAGTCCACAGAATTTATTAAGCAAGCAAGGTGACTTTCTTTTCTAAAATAGTAAGACAACACTAAGGAGTTCCGGAGGTACAGTGGTTAAAGAATTTGGCTGCTAAGCAAAAGGTCAGTGGTTTGAATCTATCATCTGCTCTGCCAGAGAAAGATGACGCATTCTGCTTTTGTAAAGACTAACAACCTTGGAAGCCCTATGGGGTAGTTCTAATCTGTCCTATATGGTCACCATGAGTTGCAACACTAAAAAATGTGCAAATAAGTGGGAGTCCCAAAAACCACTTCTGGTCAGCCAATCTCAAGTAAGGAAGGAGCGATGGTGTAATCAATTGTGTTAATTGATTAATTCAAAAGATCATCACTGCACAATAAAACAAATGAAAGGATTTGAACATAGGAGTTTAGGGGCTTCCTGGAATGGTAGAACATGTGCTTTCAGGAAGGTAGCAGGTCCCTGAGGACAATGGAAGTTTCACACTCATACCCCTCCCAGGCAAAGCCCTATGTAACTTTTCATTTGTATCTTTTCTGGTCATAATGAATGGGTAACTGTAAGTATACATATTCTCTGTAAATTATGGGAGCCATTCTAAGGAATTAATGAACCCACAGAGGGGCAATGAGATTTAAATTGGTGTCTGCCTATTTGGTAGTAAGAAAGACTCAGTCCTTCTAACTTGTGAGCTCCAATCCAGTTCTGGCAAGGAGGAAAAAGTTATGGGAAGGGAAGGATTAGATCCACTTTCAAATGGGAACTGGATTCATACTGATCCTTACCATGCAGTTAGCAATAAAGGTAGGGTTTGTTCACCTTGCCCCTTTATTAGTGCAAATAGTTTTCATGGAGCTGTTTCATTTTGTATTTTGTTTTTGTTCTATATGCTTCTAAGACCAGGACTTTTGATCCAACGTGTTCTTATGAAAATCTTCAAACACACAACAAACTGAAAGACTTTTGTAGTGAATTTTATAATGAATGCTGGTATACCCACCATCTAGATTAATGTTTACTGTATTTGCTTTTTATCATAGGCTTATCCATCTATTTGTCCTTCCATCCATCCAATCCATCATTTTTAATGCATTTCAAAGTAAATTGCAGATACCTGTAACTTCTCTCTTTTAGAATCCATATCATTAATTCAGTATTTGTTTATAGTATTTTCTTTTGATGTAAACTTATACACAAAGACAAAATGCACAAATATTAAGTGAACATTCTCAGTATGTTGACAAATTCTGAGTGTATAACCCAAACCTCTATCAAAGTAAAGAACACAGTCATCACTCCTGAGAGTTCTCTCAGGCCCCTTCCTAGTCAATGTCCAGCCTCCACTGTCCCCACAGGCAACCACTCTTATGATATTTTTTCCACCATTGATTACTTTTTCTGAAACTTCATATAAAAGGAATCATATAGTACGTACTTTTTTGTGTGTAAGATACTTGTCACTCAGCATAATTAAAAAAAAAAAAAACTCATGTATGTTGTTGTTGTTATTATATGCCATCAGTAATTTGATCCTCTTTTTGCTGGGTAGTATTGTTGAATATACTACAGCTTACTGATCCATTCTCCTGCACATGGATAAGGAGCTCTGATGGCATAGTGCCTAAGGCATTTGACTGCTAACCAGAAGACTAGTGGTTCAAACCCACCAGCCACTTCTGGGAAAGAAGACTGGGCAGTCTACTTCCATAGAGATACCGCCTTGGAAACCCAAGGAGGGGTGGCTATGAGTCAGAACTGACTTGACGGCAGTGGGTTGTCTTTTTTTAATACCTGGATAAAGGCGCTCTGGTGGTACAATGCCTAAGGCATTTGACTGCTAACCAGAAGATTGGAGGTTCAAACCCACCAGCCACTATACAGGAAGGAAGATGAGGCAATCTACGTCTGTACAGATTTACTGCCTTGGGAACCCAGTGGGGGTCGCTATGAGTTATAATTGACTCGATGGAAGTAGGTTATAGCTGGATAAGGAGCTCTGGTGGTATAGTGGTTAAGGCATTGTCTGCTAACCAAAAGGTTAAAGGTTTGAACCCACCAGCGCTTCTTAGGAAAAAGATGTGGCAGTCTGCTTCTGTCAAGATTTGTTGTTGTTGTTATGTGCCGTCGAGTCAGACCCGACTCATAGCGACCCCTCCTTGGGTTTCCAAGGCAGTATCACTATGGAAGTAGATTGCCCAACCTTCCTTCCGAGGAGTGGCTGGTAGGTTTGAACCACCAACCTTCTGGTTAGCAGTCAAGTGCCTTAGGCACTACGCTACCAGAGCTTCCCTGTAAAGATTTACTGCCTTGGAAATCCTATGGGACAGTTCTACTCTGTCCTAAAGGGTCACTATGAATCAGAATCAACTCAATGGCAGTGAGTTTGGTTTTTTCGTTTTTATAGATGGATATCTGGACTGTTTCCAGTTTTTAACTATTATGAATAAAGCAGCTATGAACATTCTTGTACAAGTCATTTTGTTGACATATGTTTTCATTTCTCTTGGGTAAGTACATAAGATTGGAATGGCTGGGTCATCAGGTAAAGATGTATTTAGGGTTTGGCTTGGTTTTGAAGAAATTGTTAAAGTGTTTCTTAAGAAAATAAAGTGGCCATACCATGTTACTCTCTCACCAACAATAATACATGAGAATCCCTGCTGCTCCACATCTTTTATATTATTTTGGTGTTGTCAGTCTTTTTAATAAGCCTAGAACTTTTACATATCTGAATATGGATATTAGAAAATGGGAAAGGATATACCAGCACTTAACACTGTATTTGTGGGGCACTGTGGTTGATGCTTTACAAGGAATCTAATTTTAGTCTAGTCCTTACGACAACCTGTGATGGATACCACATCCATCCAGACACTATCATCACAGTTAGAGTCTGGGAGAAGTGAAGTAACTGTGGAGCAAGGAGTCAAATATGAGTTTTTCTGGCCCCATCCCCCCCCCCATACTGGCTGGGATTAGTGAAACAAGAGGTTGTTGAAAAGGAAGACCCCTTTGCAATGAAGTGCTGTCAACTTTTCCATTGATTAAAGCCTTACAGGAAGCTCAGGAGATTTTCATTGATGGTAGAATATGTTGTTTCTCACCCTGAAAGCTTGGATGAATTGGGATGGGGAACAGTGAGGAAAGAAAAAAATCCTTTTCCAAGACCTGCTTCCTTCTACCTCCTTGAGGTCCCAGGAGTTCAGTCTTTCAGTCTCCTAAGGAGCTTTAAGGTGAAATGAGGAGGCCTAAGAAGATATTTAGGAAATCTGGTGGCATAGTGCCTAAGGCACTTGATTGCTAAGCAGAAGACTGGTGGTTCAAACTCACCAGCCACTCCTCAGAAGGAAGGTTGGGCAATCTATTTCCAGAGTGATACCGCCTCAGAAACCCAAGGAGGGGTCGCCATGAGTCAGATCCAACTCCACGGCAGTGAATTTGGTTTGGTTTGGTTTAAGAAGATATTTAATAGGTTATGTGCTTCCCTAGACCCCTGAGGAAAGATAATTCTGGGACCAAATGGTAATAATTGCAACCAATATACCCGTGAATGGAGTAGCGCATAAAGGGGGCAAATTTATGAAAATGTCTTTGTCATAACCAAACACTTTGAGGGAACTAGTCATTAGATATGGAGGCTCAGGACCATAGTCTTGGGAGACACTAAGGTCAATTGGCATAATATAATCCACAAAGACAATGTTCTACAACATACTTTGGTGAGTAGCAACTGGGGTCTTAAAAGTTTGTGAGCAGCCATCTAAGGTACAACTATTGGTCTCTCCCTGTCTAGAGCAAAGAAGAGTGAAGAAAATCAAAGATGCAGAAAACAATTACTCCAAAGGATTATGGAGCACATGAACCCCAGCCTCCAGGACCCTGAGACCAGAAGAACTAGATGATACCCAGCTACCACTGCTGACCAATCTGAAAGGGATCACAATAAGTGGTCCTGGATAAAGTGAGGGAAAATGTGGAACAAAACTCAAAATCATACAAAAAATAAAAATAAAATACCAGGCTTACTGGGCTGAAAAGGACTGGTGGAACCTCCAAGCCTACAGCCCTTAGATATCCTTCAAGCAAGGAACTGAACTTAACCCCTATGACTCAACTGGCAGTCAAACAATAGACAGGCCTATAATGTGAACAGTAAGTAACATCAGGAGGGTATGCACTCATTAGAACAATCAAGTGTTCAAAGTCAGGAGGACAGCATTTGCCTAAGGATAGAGTTAAGAAGGCAGGAGGTGATGGGAAGGAAAAAGGAAGGGAAAGGGTGGGCACAGGGAGGAAGTGGGAAGAATGCTGTTATAGTTGGGAGAGTGCAATAAATGTCACGAAACAGAATGTGTATGTATTGTTGAATAGAAAACCAATTTGCTCTGTAAACTTTCATCCAAATCACAATAAGAAAATTAAATAAATAACTAATTCCAATTATAGGTTGCCAGGAGTTGGAATAAACTCAAAGGCAACTAACTTGGTTTGGTCTGAGCTTAAATGATATTCCCAAAATATGCTGTATCAAGGTTTGACCCAAAGGAAATATTCTAAGAAGGAACTAGGAGTCTCTACTGTTTGTGCCATCGTTAAGTGCTCAACTACTAACTGAAAGGTTGGCAGTTTGATCTCACCCAGAGGCTCCTCAAAAGACAGGCCTGGCAATCTACTTCCAAAAAGGTCACAGCCTTGAAAACTCTATGGAGCAGTTCTACTCTGCACACATGGGGTCATCATGAGTCAAAATAGACTCAATGGCAACTCACAACAATAACAGGAAGCAATTTTTGAAACAATCTCACTTCTCTGGCACCAACTGAGCTGAAAGAATATAATCAATCCAGTTCCACTCTATTCCTAACTGTAAATGCAGTATTTCTCCCTCTGACCCTAACCATATGGAGCTAGGTCAGACTTCACAAGTTAAAGGAAACAATCCTCTGTATTGTCAAGTCTTCAGATACCAGCCTCAAGCTTGGGGGTCCTAATGACCTCCTTAATTCTGATCTGCTGGGGTTCCCTTTACCCCCTTAGGATGCCAGCCATAAGCTTGGGAGTCCCCAGGTCCCCTCACTTCTCATCTGCTGGCTCTCACTACTCCGTTCTCTTAGTCATTTGCTAGAATGACTCCAGAACTCGAAAATGCTATACTTACTATTACAGTTTTATTACAGCAAAAAGGGTACAAACGAAGAGACAACATATGGGGTAAGGTCTGGAAGGGTTCCCAATGCAGAGCTTGGAGAAAGTGTGCTAGTGGGACCCTGTGATTATTTTTCCAGGTTACCTATCTGCATTTCAACAACAATTTCCTGAGGACAAAATACCTTGACCAAAAGCAAAAAAAAAAAATCTTTCTTTTTTATATCCTAAAATCCCATCACAGACTCTGTGGCCCATGGCATTCATGAGTGAGGCTTGCTCTATGTGGCAACTCCTGTTGCCTGATAATGTAAGAAAGAAGCAGGGGCTTCAGGTCCACTCAGTCTAGAACTTATCTGAGTTCCTTTTTCTTCATCTGTAAAATGGGGAGAACATTCTTATATCATTGTTGTTGAAATTTTTCTTTAAACAGATAATAAGAGTCTATTACATAATCTGCTATATAATACCAAAAACAAACTCATTGCTGTCAAGTTGATTCCAACTCATGGCCACCCCACGTGTGTCAGAGTAACTAGGCTCCATAAAGTTTTCAGTGGTTGATTTTTCAGAAGTAGATTGCCAGGCCTTTCTTCCACAGCACCTCTATGTGGGCTCAACTCTCCAACCTTTCAGTTAGTAGCTCAACCATTAATCATATGCACCACCCAGACATTGTGTCAGGAGTCACCCTATGGATAAATACCTGGCAGAAAGAACTGGCAGATAACAAAATCAGATTCCATTGGTCAGCTATTAAAGAACTCACTCACTATCAATAGAAATCATGAATTAAAAGTCACTCTACCAAGGAATCTAATTCCCTAACTTTTGGAAGCTGTCAGAGGGAGGTCTGTGGAAGCAAGATTACAAGAGTTTGCGAAATATGGGGAAAATGAATCAGACATTTCTTGACATGTGACTTCTTAACAGAGGAGAAAAGAATTGTTTCTACTTCATCAGCCTCTCCAAGCCACTCACCCAAGTAAACTCTAAAAGCAATATGCTTGTGGTGCGTGCACACCTTCAAGACGGTCTTCTGGCACCCCTCTGCTAACCAGATATTGACGCCTAAATTCCTCCTCCTCTGGAAATTCTGATGCAGCTCTTGGAGTTGGTACTCAAGGGTTAATAACTAACCCTTTCAATATTACATAGCTGGAATATCTTATGATATATTCTCAAGATATAAATGCTACAGGATTATGTTTAAAGACTTTTCTGTTAGCTCCTGGAGGCCAGCTGTCTTCCTATCCCCAACCCTGGCAGTGGTTTTTTAATGAGTGGTCTGAGTGAATGAAAGAAGAGACAAAGTCCTTCCCTCCAATGTAGGGATTCAGCCGCCTTTGAATACAGCTCCGTTTAGCCAGTGTTGTTGTTGTTGTTGTTATGTGCCGTCGAGTCGGCCCCGACTCATAGCGACCCCTCCTTGGGTTTCCGAGGCAGTATCACTACGGAAGTAGGATTGCCCAACCTTCCTTCCGAGGAGTGGCTGGTGGGTTTGAACCGCCAGCCTTCTGGTTAGCAGTCAAGTGCTTTAGCCAGTGTAGCCCTGGGAAATGTCTCTATGCTGGGCGGTGGAGACCTTTAGAAACACCTTCCCTAGCCAAGTCTAGGGAGTCCTTCCTTCCGTCTCCCACAGGCCCCAGTGGGGCAGGTTTTCTGGTGTCCTATGGCGGGAGTTCTCTGGTGGGACTGCGGTCGGAGCCGCCTCTTCTGGAGGCCGGCAAACCCACGCAGCCTTCAGCCCGGTCAAGGTGGACGCGGTGCAGCACCAGCGGAGACAGAGAGGCTGGGTACCTGGTGGGCTGGGAACCTCGCCCGGGCGGTCTGTCCCGCAGAGGTCACGTGGGAGGAGTCAGCAGAGCGCAGCGCAGCGGGGCGGGGCGGGGCCGGGATAAATAAGCTCTGGGCTGGCTCCCGGCAGCGGCAGCAGCAGCATCGGTACCGTGACGAAGCTCTCTTGGTGACTGCAGGATTGGGCTCTCAGCAGTGGAATTAGGTGGGTGCAGGTGTGCGAGCTGGGACGAGCGGCGCAGCATCTCTGCGAGCGGGGATGGGTCTGGCTTGTCGCGCGGCCACAGCGGAAGTGACTTTGGGAGGGGGATGGGAGCGCCTGGCGCGGCCGCACCGGGACGCGGATGGCCCGGCTGCGCTCCCGCCGCCGGCCTCCGCTCCTGGCCCTGGCGCGGTCCGGCGGTGCCCTTGAGGGATTGGCGGAGTGGGGGATCGCGGCTGGCCGGAAGCAGGGGCTCTTGAGGCTGTAGCTGCTGGAGCGAGCAAAAGTGGCACTCCTAAAGTAGCCATAGTGAGAAAGGCAAACACAAACCTTACCATGCAGATATTTAGACACTAGCTCTCCCACTCCAGCCTGGAAGCTCCCACTACCCGGTTCCCTGCCCCCATGGTTGTGTTCAGTGAGCCCTATGGGCCTGGTCTGCCCAGCGACCCCACGATCCGCCCTTATCCAGGGCCGGGACCAGCAGGCCGCTCCAGGCAGAGCTGGGGAGTTTGCAGGGGAACTCCAAGGAGGGAGGATCCTGCGAGGAAGAGTATGGCCCGGATCCCGATGACTTTTGTCCAGAATTTGGCTCTCCACCCCCCATCCCTTGCCAACTGCGTTAACTTTGGACAGATTACTTTGAGTCTGTTTCCTCAGGGCAGATAGCTGAGATAATACCATCGACCTGCTTGTATTTTTTTTCTCTTCCCTCCTTATTCCAAAGGGTTTGCCTGTGGAACTTTAGGCACACAATTCCAGAGGACCCCCAAACCAAATCCACTGCAGTTGAATCGATTTCTGTTCATAGTGACCCTGTAGGACAGGGTACAACTGACGACTATAGATTCCAAGGCTGTAAATCTTGATGGAAGCCCACTGCCTCATCCCCCCCCCCCCCCCCAGAGGGGCTGGTGGGTTCCAACACCGACCTTCTGGTTAGCAGCCTAATGCTTTAGCCACTATGCCACCAGAGCTCGAGCCCCTGAAGCCAGGCCTCTTAAAAACAGGAATCTAAAACTGGGTGGAGTAGGATGGAGCCCAGATGAGTTTAATCAATAGGCATTGGAGCAGAAACTTAAGAAGGATAGGAGACTGTTGTTGTTACGTGCCAGCCAGTGGCTTCCAACTCATAGGGACCCCATGTGATGAGTACAACTGCCCCACAGGGTTTTGTAGGCTGGTAGCATAGTGCCTAAGGCCCTTGACTGCTAACCAGATGGCGGTTCAAACCCACCAGCCACTCCTCGGCAGAAAGGTTGGGCAATCTACTTCCATAGTGTATACCGCCTCGGAAACCAAGGAGGGATCACTATGAGTCTGTCCGACTCGACAGCATGTAACAACAACAATGATCTTTTAAGGGAGCAAGTCACCAAATCTTTCTCCCTGGGAGCCACTGGTAGGTTCAAACCGTAGACCTTTTGGTTAGCAGCCGAGCCCTTAACTGTTGTGCCACCATGGCTTCTTGGAAAGAAACTACCAAAACCAAAGTCATTGCCATCAAGTTGATTCTGGCCTCTAGTAATCCTATAGAACAGAGTAGAACTGCCCCCATAGCGTTTCCAAGGCTGTAAATATGTACGGAAACAGACTACCACATATTTCTCCCACAGTGAAGGTACCAACCTTTCAATTAGCAGCACTTTAACCACTGTGCCACCGAGGTTCCTCTGGAGACTGCATAGAAGCAGTGAAACTTCAGACCCTTCTCTCCCTGGGGCATTAAAAAAAACCAAACTCACTGCTGTTGAGTTGAATCCAACTCATGGAGACCCCTCTTTGGGTTTCTGATGCTGTATCTCTACAGAAGTAGATTGCCCAGTCTTCTTCCAAGGAGTGGCTGGTGAGTTTGAACCACCAGCCTTTGTGGTTCACAGTCAGTTGCCTTAGGCACTATGCTACCAGAGCTCCTGGGGCATAGGAGTGAGGAGGAAAATGCTACTCCCTACTCCTGGATTAGGTAGAAGGACTGTGCCTCCAGACTCAGGGAAGTATGAGAGATGGGAGGCTTTGTCCCTCAGTAAATGCCCTTAGAAATCTGGGAAAGAGGATTTATCTAGGGAGCAGTGGGGGGGGTGAGTGGTTTTGGAGTTCTTCAGGCAGGGTGAAATGGGCAGGCAGACCTAGTTGGATATGACTTGGACTTGGGTTAGTGGGCCATGCTCAACACTTGCCCAGGCACTGGACTGGTCAACAAACTGGCATTGGGAAAAGGACTATAGCCTAGGCCCCTACCTGACCTGGTAGAGACCTCCACATCCAGTAGAGGGGATGTTGTGGAGTTCAAAGCAAGACCCAGCACCTTTTGATCCCTAAGTGACCACCACCAGAGGAGAATACAGCTAAACTGCATTCTATATTCTATATGAATGCATCTAGGTGAATCAATCGATTCAGAAAGGTAAGAGGGTGAAAAGTGCTGGAAGGGTGACTGGTTTGGTAAAAGCCATTTTCTTTTTCTTTATAACTTCATTTCCTTTAATGAATAATTGTTTCCTGTTGGTACTGGTGATGATTACCTAGGGTCTGTGAGCCTTGGGGAGAAAGGAGCTGGACTGCCAACCCTGTGTTGATTTCCTAAAGAGAATTTGAGGTACTCTCTAAAAAAGTGATTTCCACTCTAACTTTTCTGGCTACTTGTTCTAGAGATGGGGTGGAAAGGTGCAGATCCCATATCTTGGTGCTTTACAGGCCTAGGTAGAAGTAACACAGGTTGGACACTGCCCTGACTCCCCTTGATGTTCTCTTAGCACACCCTGTTTTCAAACTGGTCAGGCGGTAAGGAGTGGAAACCCTTTGGCTCCAGGAATAAAACTGCCTACCTGGAGCTAACTCAGCAGCTTGTGCAGAGACCAAGTTTTTTTTCCCTTTGTAGACAAGGTCTTTTGTCCATTCCCCAACTGCTGGGTCTATGCATTAGAAAAGGAAGTTATACACATATTAGGAATGAAGGATGTTTTATGTTACTATTGGCATATTGGCAGTTGTGTTGAGAAATGGGAGACCATTTAAATGACAATGGGAACCCTGTGTTGCAGAACACTGGAAGTTAACTTCCTGGAGAAATACTTAGGCTTTTTGAAGGAGCCCTGGCAGCATAGTGATTAAAGCACTTAGCTGCAAACCAGTTCAGACTCACCAACTGCTCCACAGTAGAGAGATGTGTCAGTCTGCTTCCAGAAGATTGACAGCCTTGGAAAGCCTTTGAAGCAGTTTTACTCCGCTGTCCTATAAGGTCAGTAAGGAGCTCTGGTGGTGTAGTGGGTAAGCCATTTGATTGCTAACCAGAAGGTTAGCAGTTCAAACACACCAGCTGCTCTGCAGAAGGAAGATGGGGCAATCTACTTCTGTAAAGATTTACAGCCTCAGAAACTTAATGAGGGTCATTATGAGTCGGAATCGGCTGGATGGCAATGAGTTTGCTTTAGAGTTTATAAGGTCAGGAGGAGCTCTGGTGACACAGTGCCTAAGGAATTTTGACTGAGAAGAAGAAGGTCAGCAGTTCAAGTCCACCAGCCACTCTGCAGAAGGAAGATGGGGCAACCTACTTCCATAAAGATTTACCTCCTTGGGAAATATTTGCACAGGGAGACAGCTGGGGGGTGGGGGTGGGGCAGGAGTGCATGGGAGGGAAGGATACAGGGAAGAGGTAACTACCAGGAGGAAGTAGGAAGAAAGCTATTACATTGTGGGGAATTGCAGTCAATGTCATGAAAAAATGTGTATGAACTGTATGGAAAATGAATTTTGCTATGTAAATGTTCACCCAAATCACAATAACAATTTAAGAAATAAACCAAAAAACAACTAACACTGTGTGGGCATGCAGTCAGAGAGGAGTTAACCATGATGACCTGTGAAGGCTGTCCACGCCTTTCCTAACCACACATCTGTGTGAGGCTGGATTTTCTTCATATACTTCCACCCCCCCAACAAAACCACTCACAACAGACTGAATGCAGAAGCAGATATAATAATTTACCACATTAGTCTTCTGTTAAGCCAGACATTTAACAAGAATTGCCAAAATGTAAAACATCCCAATCTTTTCATTATTTCTTAATGTTTTATATAGTTATTTTTAATAAAGATGTTACTTGTTTAAAAAAGAAAAAGATTTACCTCCTTGGAAACCCAGTGGGGGTTGCTGTGAGTCAAAACCAACTCAATGGCAGAGGGTTTGGTTTTGTTTTTATAAGGTCACTGTGATTCAAAATGGAGTTAATGGCAGTAGGTTTTGCTTTTGTCTTTCTGGAGTCACTGGGTAGTTAACACACTTGGCTGCTAACCAAAAGGTTGGAAGTTTGAATCCAACCAGAGGTGCCTCAAGGAGCTCAGGTGGTAGAGTGATTAAGGCATTTGGCTTTTTGGCTACTAACCCAAAGGTCAGTGGTTTGAACCCACCAGCCGCTCTGTGGGAGAAAGATGGGGCAGTCTGCTTCATAAAAATTTACAGCTTTGGAAACCCAATGGGGGTCCCTATGAATCAGAATTGACTCAATGGCAGTGAGTTTGAGAGGTGTCTCAGAAGAAAGGTCTTGTGATCTACCCCCCCCCCAAAAAAAAAGTAATATTTGAATACCCTGTGGAGAACAGTTCTACACTGACAACACATGAGGTCACCGTGAGTTGAAATCAGCTTGACAATAACAACTAATTTTTCACTTGAGGACATCATTAGAAGGCTGGCGGTTCAAACCCACCAGCCACTCCTCGGAAGGAAGGTTGGGCAATCCTACTTCCGTAGTGATACTGCCTCGGAAACCCAAGGAGGGGTCGCTATGAGTCAGGGCTGACTTGACGGCACAACAACAACAACATAAAACAGATTGGGAGCTCTGGTAGCATAGTGCCTAAGGCACTTGACTGCTAACCAGGAGGCTGGCGGTTCAAACCCACCAGCCACTCTCGGAAGGAAGGTTGGGCAATCCTACTTCCATAGTGATACTGCCTCGGAAACCCAAGGAGGGGTCACTATGAGTTGGGGCCAACTCGACGGCAAATAACAACAACAACATAAAACAGGTTAATCAGGGAGGTGTAGAGCCCTTGCAGTTCAGCCTTTCTGGGCTTAGGGTGGTGGTGGAAAAGGGAAAACGCTTTTTCTCTTTGCAGGTAGAGTAAGGATATGCACACTGTCACATCATTTTTACGAAGCAAAAGAGATTTTCACCCCAAATTTTGTGTACATCAGCTGCTTGCCAGAGGCTGCCTTGACCCCATTTCCCAGATGGAAATATGACACCAACTCACAGTTGGTAAACCTGAGTCAGAGAAGGAGTAAGGTCCGTTCTTTGACCACTTACTTGGAAAGTTTCTGTTTTACAATGCTGGGTATGCAATTAAAAACTATACATTCATTGCAGATGGTGTTTGCAAATCATAGAGCTGGAAGAGGAAGGAGGAAGAGAGGTAGGAGGTGAATGAGAAAGTTAGGAAATAACTAAACATGTAACCACCACCACCTCTCAGGTTTGTCCACTGAAAGGATCTAGAACCAGTGTTGCTCCAGTACAACAGACAGACCTATCACTTTGATTTTGGTTCCTGATATCACTTCTCACTAAAATTAGAGCTCCTTGAAGAAATGTCTGTTTCTAGGTCTAGGGTAGGAAAAGTACAGAAGTGTGCCTGGAAAATATTATACCTCAAAGCAAGGAAATTCTTGGTCTCTAGTAAGGTCTAGTGTCATAGACTAATAGGGTCAGGTTGAAAGGATACATGAACCAGCTGGGAGGATTTTCTACCAGCTAAACATGCTATGTGGGCCATCAAGAAGAGTAATGACAGTAATGGATTAGAACATTGAATTTTTAAAATGAGTTCATAATGATGCAAAAAAAGAGAAAGGAGGAAGCTCTTTTTATAGAGGAATGCCTGTTAATGAATGTTGAAAGGATGATAGGATTATAAATTGGCCATTTTGTGATTCCACTGTGGTACTTGATATATGATGACATCATGAATAGTGCTCAGTCATCCTTGGATCATCAGTGATGTTAAAACCTTTGGATAAAAGGTTGTTGCTAAAGAGGATGGTCACATGGTGTCAAATTGTAGTTATTACCCCATAGATTACTTAAAAATTATAAAACGCAAAAATTACAAACAGTAGTGAAGATATCCGGCAGTTGCCATCTTAAACAGGAGGTCAAGTTTGGCGTCAGGTCCTGATATTATGTGCCTTTTGATGAGGTGCAGTGAATTTATATAGCATAACCTATGGGGTGGTCTTGACAAAAAATGCTTGACCTGGTTCAAGTCATGAGAATCTAGTTAGATGAATCCAGGGTGTAGAACATTCTTCAGCAAAACTGGCCTGGACCTTTGAAAGGATTCAGTGTTACAAAGAGAAGAGGGGACAAGGGCAAGACTAGTATAGAATGGGGAAGAAATAGAACTGTCAAATGTTACGTGTGATCCTTAACTGGATCCTGGATAGGGGGTGGTAGATCAGTATTTCTTCACGTTGGTATGCACAGGAATGGGAGGGGAATTTGTATTTTAACATAAAGTACAGATTTTGACCCAGTAGGTCTGGGATGGGGCCTGAGATTCTGCATTTTTAACAAGCTCCCAGAAAGTACAGTTGCTGCTGGTCTGAATACCACATTTTGAATCAAAAGGCTATAGAGGACGTTTGTAAGATAATTGGAAATGTAAGTACCGTGTTTTCACATATAACAACCACATAAATAATGCACAAATGCAAATAACACACACAGTGCATACGTTTGAGGGTGTTGCACGGTACTGCGTAACGTGCGTTATTTGGGTAATAATACGGTATCTGTTATATGAGTGTCTTCATGGTTAAAGAAGTTGTGATTCTGTAGAATATCCCTTGTTCTAAGGAGATGTGGACCAGAATATTTAGAGATGAGGAACCACAGCACCTGCTGCCTAGTTTTGAGAGTTTGGTAGAGGAAAAGTATTAGAAATACATGGAGTTAAACTATGTGAAATTGGAATTTTTGAAGGCTATCTTCTGTTTTTGTGCCCTCTTTTTGCAGAAGTTCATACTCCTGAGCCCCCCAAGAAAGGGGATTTGGCAGGTAAATCTTGAGTCTTTGCATGACTGTTAGCCTACCCTACTTTAGGTGGGGTAGGAAATCTAGGCATCAAACCCAGTTATATATTTAGACTTTCAACCAGTATCTTGTATTTAGCTCAGACCTCATCCCCAACTTCCACGACACCTGATGCCACCAAGTCATAGGCTTATCTGAGGTTTGCAGGGTGATTGGGCTTATTCCTTACAGTAGTGCCCCTCAGCAGACGTCAGGTTTTGCTTGCTCTGCTCTGCCATGTCAGCAACCACTGCCATGCCTGCTTCATCTTCCCAAGGAGCACTAGTGTCTCCTCTCTGCTCCTCTTCTGTTTGTAATTCTCTTGTTTTGTACTTGTATTACTTTGTGACAACCCATAAATATTGTTATGTAATATATTAATGTTTAAATGTTTAAGAAATTATACATAACTTAAATCTTACCAGAGACACAAAAGACCTCTACAAAGAAAACTATAAAAAGCTACTTCAAGAAACCATAAGAGACCTACATAA
>NW_006921640.1:796562-799800 GCF_000298275.1 Orycteropus afer afer
GGGAGCTGCTGCATTGTAAATTTTGGTCAATGACATGAGACAAAGTATATGTGAACTGCTGTATGAAAGGTGAATTTGCTCTGTAAATTTTCACCCAAACCCTAATTAAAAAAAAAAAAAAAAAAAGAAAGAAATTATACATAACTTGCATCCTACTGCACTTAAAACTGTTTCACTTGGGTTTTTAAGATTTCTCTATATTGATCAATATGGTTCACTCCTTTTTCATGCATGGTTTATTTATCTACTGATGGTTAGGTTTCTTCTGTTTTTCTCTACTTCTCACAGAGCTGCAGTAAATATCCTTGTATGTCTCAGACACTTGCAAGAGCTTCTCTAGAGAAAAAATAGTAGAATTACTTGCTGGGTCGGAAGGTGTATGGTCTTCTTACAAATGCTGTCCAACGTGGTTGTACCAATTTATACTCCAGTATATAAACAATTTGTGAGGGTTATTCCTATCTACCAACATTAGATATTCTCAGACTTTAGTTTTTGCCAATCTGATGAGTTTAAATTTGTAGTCCTGTTTCAATTTTCATCTTATGATTAGGAATTCAAGTTAATTCTTTGCACTAGGAAAACATTGATTAGTAAAGATTTTCCATTTGTTTTTGTTAATGGTCAGTGATAGTCTTTGTGGATTTTAATGTATTTGTGAATAGCTGGAACTCACTGAGTTCTTTAGAGCCTAATCTAGTTATTTGTACTTCATTGTAATTATATAATATTTCATAATTTACTAACTTTCAGAATGCTTGTGAGATACAGGTAGTAGCAGTCTTAATCTTGCACTTTATAGATGAGAAAACTGAAGCACCTGCAAATTTATGACACTGTTAAGGTACTCAGATAATTTTGGTGGAATTACTCCTAGAGTTTGATCTCCTCACAGTCACTCACCCCTCTCCAGGTATACGCATTCAGGGCTTGCTCTTGGTTTCTTCTCAAACTTTAGTTTCCCTCACTTAAAAAACAAAAGCATTATATAAGACCTAAGGTCCATTCCATGAAGTCCTGATGGCACAGTGGTTAAGTGCTCAGCTGCTAAAAAAAAAAAGATGGTGATACAAACCCACCAGGTGCTCCACAGGAGAAAGATGTGGCAGTTTCCTTCCCTAAACATCACACAGGCTTAGAAGCTTCATGGGGCAGTTCTACTGCCCTATAGGGTCACTGTAAGTTGAAATCAACTCAGTGACAGTGGGTTTGATTTGACAATACAAATGGAAGGTTGGTAAGTTCCATCTTAGCATGAATGTTTTATGAAAGCTTTGTGGTGGGAAGGACCCATAGCAGTCTTATCTCCCTTTACCAGGCCAATGACTCTTCAGTCTGATTATTGAGATAACCTAGAGTTACCAGCAAGCGTGGGGGGGTGGTGGTGGTGAATGGGGATGATGGGAACAGACACCACCAAAATAGTAAACTGACCTAGCATAGTGCACTATGAGCTGTTAAATATTCTGCACCGGAGTCCTAGCTGGGCCTGTGCTTCTCCCATGACCCTCTGACCTGCTAACCTGGATGTGGACATAATGTGCTCATATGGAGACAGGTCATATGGCTTCCTGGTTTGTCAAGCCCTGAGAGTGAGGTGCCAGCCCAGGGCTTCTGCTGCTCCAGCATTGAGACTTCTGTCAAACCACATCAGAGTGCTGAGGGCCATCTGCCACCCATTTAGATCATTTAATCCTGTGGATGTTTAAGGAGTGCTTTGTTTTGGTAGCGAGGATAGCAGAATAAATTATTTGAGGACTTGTTGCTAATACTAGGGTGACCATAATTTTTCACCCAAGCTGGCATAGTTTTGAGAATCAATATAATAATCACTCTGGAAGAGCAAGAGTAAACTGGGACTGTCCTGTGCATGCTGAGATGGCTGTCCACCCTCCCAGACAGCAAGAAGCTGTTGTCCTTAGGGCAGCTCATTGGTAAGGGCTGCCAACTCTGAGCCAGGTCACATGGAAGAGCATCTAATCTCACCCTCACACAGCCTTGTGAAGATGTGTCTCTTCCCTGTGCCCTGAGAGAGGAAAACAGGAGTAGGCTGGAGAGGTGAGGCCTTGTTGGTTGTTTTTGTATGTGGTAATGCCTTGGCTGCCCCATTACTGAGGCAGCAAGGAGATGCAATCTAGTCTGCAATCGAATTAGGGAGCTGGTGTGTTCCTGGAAGCTGAAAGACATGAAACAGTAATCTCTTTTGAGTCTCAGAGGATCTCTAAAAGCTTTTATAAAGCAGGCCCAAGGTGCTGCAGTATCCAGGCAAGAAGCCCATTTTAGAAACCCGGACAGAGAGGTATTGCCCCTTTCAGCATCACAGTAAGTCAATACCATGACAAGTGAGCAAAGCTCACTTCCAAAATTTTGAGCAAAATCTTCCAGAATTTTGGACTGCTAGCCACATTGTCTTCTTTCCTATGAACAATGTGAGTTTTTTCAACTGCTGAGAGCTCTCAGCTGCTGAGCAGAAGGTTGGTGGTTTGAACCCTCTAGCTACTCCCCGGGGAAAAAAAATGTGGCAGTCTGTTTCCATGAAGATTTACAGCCTTGGAAAACCTATGGGGCATTTCTACTCTGCCCTGTAGAATTGCTGTGAGTCAGAATCAGCTTGATAACAATAGCTTTGGTTTTGATTTTGGTAGGATATGGGTTGCTGTGGCTGATCTTAAGCAATGTTTCACTTAGGGGTGTTGTATTTGTACAGTTTCTAGGCCCTGTAGGAGGTGAAATCAAGTAGGCCAGCCCTCATTGTGGTGGAAATTAGTGACGTATTTTGGACAGGTGGCTGGCAGGTGGGTAGCAGGGAAGTACAGGCAGTCCCCAGGTTACGAACCAGATCATTTCTTAAGTGTGTCTTTAAGTTGAGTTTGTAGGTAAGTCAGAACAGGTGCATCTGGTTCTGTTTAGCTTTGTATTAGTACAAGAAAAGGCTAGTAGACATTTTAGTGATTTGAAAACTGTACATGAAGTAAGTGAAGGTGATGGTGATGAAGATTTGTTGCCAGCTACCAAAAAAATAAAATCTTGGGAATAAATCTTACCACGGACACAAAAGACTTCTACAAAGAAAACTATAAAAAAAAAAAAAACTATTTCAACAAACCATGAGAGATCTACATAAGTGGAAGAACATCCCATGCTCGTGGATAGGAAGATTGAACATTGTGAAAATGTCAGTTCTACCCAAAGCAATTTATACATTCAATGCAATCCCAATCCAGATGCCATCAACATT
>NW_006921640.1:802329-835090 GCF_000298275.1 Orycteropus afer afer
AAAAAAAAAAAAAAAAATTATTGCCAATAGAGATTGGTTGGTTCAGTTGTTTTCAAAGTAAAGGCAAATTTATGTAACATTAAAGGACAAGAAGGCGTTCTCCATAAATGAATGTTGGTAACCCAGGACTTACTGTACTTGCAACCAGCCTAAAAGGGTAAAGTGGCCTGGGCTTCTCATTGTTCTGGATCCCTTGGAGCTGAGCAGTGCTGACCTTGGTGTGGCAGATTTAGAGGATACTTTTTCTATGTCACACAATGGTTGTTTGGGTATAGTCAGCTGCAAGGAGCCTGGCTCCAGGGAACAGATAGCCACCAGTGCCTGTTTATCCTCAAAGCTTTAGGGAAACAGATGAGGCTGAGGACTGAGAGCCTGTTTGTTTTTGTTCTTAAATGTTTTAATTTACATATTATGAACTTGGTTTATTGTACAAGTAATTCAAGAATACCCTGTGAATTCATTTTCTAACCAGTTGCCATGGAGTAGACCTTAACTTATGGTGACCCTTATGTATTAGTGACAAGTCCTCAAATAATCCATTCCCTGCCAAAACAAAGCACTCCTTAAACATCTGCAGGGTTAAATGGAGCTAGGATTGGTGGCAGGTGGCCTTTAGCACTCTGATGTGGTTTGACAGAAGTTAGAAACCCAGAAGCCATAGGCTGGCATCACCATCTCAGGGCTTGATAAGCCAGGAAGCCACATGACCTGTCTCCTTGTGAGCACTTGATGCATACATCCAGGTTGGCAGGTCTGAGTGTCATGTTGTTTGACATGTAATGTCAACATTAACATTCTACAGAACTTCAATGGAATAGGCTTTTAGAAAAATGATTATCAATCTTTAAGTCCTATCAGGGTTGGGAAGAGAGAAATGCAGAGACCATATTTTTTTTAGTCAGAGATTAGCTTGGAACAGGAGCACAGAGAGGGGTATGGGGCAACCCAGGTTTACCAGGAAGCCCAGCTATTCTCTCTACCAGCCCACACCCTGAAAGGGAGTCTGGTGACTTGCAAGTATTCTCATCCTGTTTGGGCCCCTCTTCCCTCATGAAATAAGAACTTTCTGTTCGTTATCTCTTACACCGAAGAAAAATGCACAGAGTTAAGAAATAAGAGGGAAGTATGTATCCAGACAAAGGGAACCGAAAGCTAGTTATTTCACGGTGAGGACTGGCTTGTTAATAGCAGAGCTTTTAGTTTTCATCATTTGAGTGTAGTTTATCCAAACTTTTCGTGATCTGTGAGGGTGTGGGAGAGAAAAAGGAAGATGTCACTAGTGCTTACTAGAGTGAAATTGCTTCTGCTCTCAGAATATCTGCATCTGCTGCTCTGGAAGGGGAAATTTCGCTTATTATTTTTTGGACTCAACAGACTCGACTATAAAAATGGAATCCTTTTGGAGCTTTAAGTTGAAGTTAAAACTTTGTTTTAACTAAGACACTTGTTTCATGCAGAGATATGCAAATAGGTTTGGAATGAACTGGAGTAAACAAGCCGGACATGGAGGGAAGAAGAGAAGAGAAAGGAGGAAAGGAAGATGTTCTGGTTACTTAGTGCCACTCTGACAAGAATATACCACAAATGGGATGGCCTTAACAAACAGGAGTTTATTCTTACAATTTGGAGGCTTTAAGTCTAAGTTCAAAGTACCAGGCTCTAGGGGCTGGGTGAAAGCCCCTCAACCTTGGGGTCCAGCTCTGCCTCCTGCTCCTGGCCCTTTGGAGATAGAGGCATTTCTTCACTCAGGCAACTGCTGAGGCTGAGAAGCCCCAAGGTTGACAAGTAAAAAGGCACAGTCCCGATGTTACCAATCCACACGACAGGCCATTAACTTAAGTCCATTGTAAGTCCCAGGGTCAGCAGAGCATAGCAGGCTGCTGAGCAACGACATGGCTACGTGCACGGTCCAAGCATGCCATAGGCTAGAGACCATTCCCAAGTCTTCTCCTTAAATACAGGAAGCAGACCACATCCCAAAGGCAGCTACTCAGCTGCTTCTGGTAGATCCCACCATGGAGTTGATTGCCAGTCTCATCATGGGGAACAACTACCACCAGCTGCCCAGCCACTCAACCAGGCCCAGCCAAGTTGACACGCAAACATAACTACACAGAAGGTAAAAGGTGGAGAGTGACTGTGGTGTAGTAAATACCTGGTATGGCTTTTCTAGCCATAAGTCTTTGTAAACTCCATGGTGAAATTTGCTGTGAGCAACTGAGGAGCTCCTGATGATTAAAGTTATCCACCCTGGGATATTTCTGTTGAGAGTGGCACAAGGCAATGTTCTGGAAGTTCGCTATCTCTCAGGTGCTTAGAATTCTGATGTTATGATTGGCTACTTTGGCCACTCTGCCAGGTTCAAAAGGAGGTCTTCTAGAGGCAGAAGTCTCTCTGACTGATGGCTGAGAAAGACGTGCTGCTGAGAGCCACGCGCTTCTGAGAGCCACATGCTGCTGAGAGAGAGACACCAAGAGACATGCACTGCTGGGAGAGAGACTGAGAGAGACCATAGGCTGAGAGACAGCGGGCCAAGAGAGACTGAGCATTGTTCCTGAACTTGAAGTTTAGCCTGGTACTTCCCTAATAAACCCCATAATCTGTGAGTTCTGTGTGGCCACTGCAGCAAATTATCGAACCCTGAGCAGGAAGGAGGTGGGTGCTGCTGGAGGAACGGTTGGTGTCAGGGTTGAGCAAAGGGCTAGAGGGAACAAAGGGCTATGTCTGGCCTCACAGGAATAGGCCTTGGGCTATTGATGGTGATTCTGTCTTCCTCATGTGGGGTTAGAGGAGGTCAGAAGATGTGGCCTCCCTGCCCCTTTGTCAGTGACCCAGAAGGAGAAGCCATTTCATGGACTTCTTACTGTATAGTAGGCATCGTGGCTGGGCTTCTGCCCACTTTCATTTCATTCTTGTCTTTCACCAGGGAAATGATAGGGTTACTAGCTCCATTTTACAGGTAGTGAAATTGAGGCTCAGTGAAGGTGCTCAAGCATGCTCAGTTAGTAAGTGGAAGGGCTGAGATACAAATCCAAGGAGATCTGACTCAGAAGTCCAGTGCTCACCCACAGCGTCAGGCTGCAGTGGCTGGTAACCATATGAACTCCCAACCTGAGAAGCTTTAGGGGGAGAAGTGGGGTCTCTCATAATACCACAGCCAGGGTGGAGGTGGCAGGCTTTGAGGTTGAAAAGAAAAGCTTCGTAAGTACTCAGCCTGAGGGTATCACTGTAGTCTGGTGGTTCCTAAGTCCAGCCCTTATGCTCACTGGGCTGTGGTGCCAAGGCACTTGACTGCTAACCACAAGGCTGGCAGCTCAAACCCACCAGCCATTCCTTAGAAGGAAGGTTGTCTACTTCTGTAGTGATACTGCCTCGGAAACCAAGGAGGGGTCGCTATGAGTCAGGTCTGACTCAACAGCACAAACAACAACAAAGTACAAAGCCCTGGTACTTGATGGAGGCATGATTGTAAGGACAAAGTTAACAGGAAATGTAGGAGATGACCTGTGGAACCAAAGGGGGCAAAAAAAGCTCCATAGGAGATTCAGGGAGAATGCCTGAAAGTCCACTTACAAGTAAAATAAAGTGGGGGCTACTGAAAGACAATAGGAGGCAGGCCCTGGAGGTGGCCATGAGTAGTTAGTCATTACAGGAACCACTAACCATTTGGGAAATGGGAGGCATTTCTATTCTCTGCCACCACAAAAAAACAAAGAAATCATGTTTAAAAATTCAAGTTGCCATAGAAGCTCTCCCATGCTCCATATGCTTCTGATTTAACATCTCAACAGATGATTAAGTCCCAAGGCATTTGAGGACATTGGTATTTGACATAGATGGAGCCATCTGCCAGGACTGTCTCTCAGATTTCCTAAGCCACATTCCTGCATTGTCACCCTGGACAGGAGGCACTGCTACAGGTCCTGGTGAGAGAGCAGAGTGATGGCACCCCTCCCAGCTCCTAAGAGAACGGGGTCTTCTGGGCCTGGCAGGCCTGCTTCCGTGGGCTTGAGCTCCCATATGCGACCGGGGAAGTAAACACGCCAGTGTTGCCACCTAGTCTCTCCTTCTTAGAAAAATTAGCAAATGCAGAGTGTCACTAAAAATAAAACAAGCAAACTGGCTGCTTTGCATATTTGCCTTGGAGGCCCTGTGGGTCAGCTGATACATGAACATGTGAGTCACAGCCTCCCCAATGAATCAGTGAAAATAAGAAGGTTAATTTTCTTAAGCAGAGAGTTGCCAGGGAAGAATGTTCATTGTGGCTGGGGAAAAGATTGGAAATGAATCTTGGAGAACGTTAAATGTTATTACCTTGGTGATTCAAGTCCTTAGGTAGCTCTAGCTACCTTTCTTCCTAACAGAAAAGTTTGAAATATAGTAACACGTCCATTGTTTTAAAAAAGAAAAGGCATACAGTAGAACAGTCTTCCTGCCCTAGTTATTTACTACTTTTGTATGTTTTTCTTGCTGTTTTGCATACAGTGACAGGTACATATCTATGCAGGTAGGCACTGCATAATGTCCTTTTGAACAACATCCAACCACATTTATGTCCATGGTCCCATAAAGTTTATTTTGCCTTCCCCCAGCAACCAGAAAGTATTTACTGATGGGGCATTTAGAGCTGGGCAGCCACATGGGAGGGTGGGCGGGTAGGAGCCCTTCCTGGTGGAGCCTTAATGTAGTCCCATGTCCCTCCCCTCTCTGGTCAAGGCAGCTGCCCTGCCTAGCCCCAGTGGTGGATCTTCAAGTGTTGGGTGAGCTCTGGCCAAAGGCCTTGCCACAGGCACTACAGGAAAAGGGCTTCTCTCCCAGGTGGTTCTGCAGGTGCCAAAGGAAGTGGGAACGGCTGTGGAAGGCCTTGCCACACTTGTGGCACTTGTAGGATATTCTGTGTGGATACACTGGTGCTCACTGAGCATAAGGTGAAGGCCTTGCCGCACTGGCTGCAGATGTACAGCTTCTCACCCATGTTCAGGCGCTGGTGTTGCACCACTTTGGAACTCTGGCTTGAAGGCTTGCTTCCCAGCTGAGAGCTCTGCTGATGAAGAGCACGATCGAGGCAAGCATAGTTTCAGAAAGCCTTAGCCATCCAGGCTCAGGCTCTTGGCTTCACAAAAGCCATTTGACCTCAGATGTATGTGATTTGGACATTGTGGGGAAAGGTGTTCCCACAATGTCTAAATCATATAACATCGTATTTCGTAGAACATATAGTGGACGTTAAGTGATGTATACCCGTGCATGTGTATTACTTAATAGGCTCATACACTTTCCATTATTCATCTGCAACTTTTTCTTTTCTCCTACTTAATAGTGTATCTTGGACATTTTTACTTTTACCAACACACTGTGGTTCACTTTTATTGAGTACTGTTATTTAATCATTTACCATAATTTAACAATTACTGTTATATTAGACACCAACTTTGTTTCCTGTCTTTTGTAATAGAAATAAATTGTTAATAAACATCCTTGTACTAGTATCTTTGCATTTTGGGGGTAGTGTATCTGTAGGATAAATTTATAAGTTTTATATTGCTGAGTCAAAGGGCATGAGTATTTAAAAATTGATAAGAGATTGCCAGACAGTCCTCTCTGGTCTACACCTTCCACTGGGTAGTGTCATTGGTATCCAGATATCTGTTTCCCCACATCCTAACTGATAACAGGAGTTATCAGACTGCCCAGCTTTTAGCAGTCTAATGTACAATAAATATCTCCCTTTATCTCTATTTCCCCTTTATCTGCATTTCCCTGAGATTTTGCATCTTTTTATATCCTTATTGGCCACTTATAGTTCTTTTTCTGTAAAGTCATAGTGCATGACCTATTGCCATTTTTCTAATATACTCTAGTTTTCTGATTTTTAAGAGCCCTTTTTATATTAAATAAACTAAACTTCAAATATATGTTTGTACTGGGTTCTCCTATTTGCCTTATTTATTTATTTATTTATTTATAATGATGAAACTGTTATTTTAATCAAAGCCTTTTCCCTTAAGGTTCTGTCTTATGTTGTGCTTAGGTTTCTTCACTTCAATGTTACCTTTTTTAAAGTGTGTTTATTTTCTTCATAAGACTTTTTAATTTTCACTTAGGATCTTTAATCCATGTGGCACTTTTTTATGTGCAAGGAGTCAAGTGTAAAGCTTCAGCTCCCCTCCACATACACACACACACACACACACACACACACCGCCCCCATAATCGATAGCCCATTGTCCTAGCACTGTCTATGGAAGATTCATCGTGTCTTCATTGCCTTTACCACATACACTGAATCCCCACATGTTGGATGTGTTTCTGAGAATGGTCTCATTGTTCCTGGGCCAGTGTCTCCCTAGGGTCTTAGAATGTATTTTACTATCTCAGGGAGCCAGGACTCCCTCAGTGCTCTCTTCCAGAATTATCTTGCTGTTTTCACACATTTATTCTTCCAGATGAATTGCAGTTTAAGCCTTTTGTTTAAAATTTCCCTCAAATATAGTTCATTAAGTGCTTGGGCAATCTACTTTTGTAGTTAATACTGCCTCAGAAACCCAAGGAGGGGTGTCTATGAGTCGGCCGACTTGACATGCACATAACAACAACAACAAGTGCTTTGTGATAAGCATTGGCACATACATCACTTTCCACGAACCCTCAACAGCCCTGTGAGGGGTACCTGGAGATCAGGCACAGGATATCCCTGCCCACCCCACACCATGTGAGTCTCACATGGCCTTGTGATGGGTGTTGTTGTTGTTGTTGTTGTTATGTGCCGTCGAGTCAGCCCTGACTCATAGCGACCCCTCCTTGGGTTTCCGAGGCAGTATCACTACGGAAGTAGGATTGCCCAACCTTCCTTCCGAGGAGTGGCTGGTGGGTTTGAACCGCCAGCCTTCTGGTTAGCAGTCAAGTGCCTTAGCCACTATGTGATGGGTGTAGGCGCCAATAAATATTTCTTGCTTCTGTCAGAGCTGCTTGATGAGACAGTGCTTCAAAGGCTAAGCTGGAAGCCACTGGCCTCCTGACTCCAAACCAGTCAAAGATGAAAAGGTTTTGGTGTCACGGTTTTCCTTCCCCAATGATCCTGAAATAGAAGCAGAACTTTAGGCTAACTGGAAAAACCAGGAGAAGATTCTAGGAGGCTTGTGCTACTGGACAAACCAGTTTCACTTCCCTGGTTTCTTTGATTAGCACAGACTTACTCTATTTTATGCAGAAAACACTCACATTAAGGGTTTTTATGCAACCTGTAGAGCCCCCTCATGTGAGTGCTATGTGTGTGCATGTTATTCCTGTGGGTACGTTATATGCAAAAAACATGGTAGTTTATGTTTATTTGGTTTTGCATGCTTTATATCGAAAATGTAGCTCATGAAATTTATTTTACATTTTTCCTGTCCAGATGAGCATCAACTTAGAACATAGTCACACTGAGAGACTGGTATTTACTCATTGCATAAAGCCATGGAGAGGTAGTTCTAAAATAGTGAAAAGGAAACTGGATTTAGTTTAATCTGAAGATCTAGGCTTAGTCATTCATTCAGGATATATTCATTGATATCGACACTATGTATTGTCCCAGGAGTTACGGCAGATAGCAAGATAGCTGGGCAACAAACCATCAAATAAACAACATGATTTGAGATTGTTTGGTACTAGTTTTAACACAAATGCCTTTGTGGCATAGTGGTTAAAGCAGTTGGCTTGCAACCAAAAAGTTGGCAGTTGGAATTCACCAGTTGCTTTGCAGGAGAAAGATAGGGCAGTCTGATTCCGTAAAAAATTTACAGCCTTGGAAACCCTGTAGGGCAGTCTACTCTGTCCTTTAGGATCACTATGAGTTGGAATAAACTTGAAGGCAGTGAATTTAGTTTGATTTGGCCCAAGGCAAGTTATTTTACCTCTGAGTTTCACTCTCTAAAAAAAAATGGAAGTGATAAATTAATAAAGAATATTTAAAACAAGTGATTGAAAATTTAGAGTTATTGCAAGGAATAATGTCAGCTATATGGAGGCCGACTTGACGGCAAACAACAACAACAACAACAAATATGGCCATGGTAATTAGTGTAACACTAACACCAGGAAGTGTTCACTGAGCTATTCATCAAAAGGAACCTTGAGACAAACTAGTTGGCTTTTCTTTTTACTGATAATTCCTCAGGGAAGTCCCAGGTTCTTGGCCTTTGGACTTTACATGGCAGAAGGGGAATACTGGGAAAGCTTATGTACCTTGTCATAAATTTTTTTTGGTCCTGATTTCTTGTCTTTAGCATTAGAAACATGTCCTCTTGATGCCTTAAGAATTTTCCCAGCTGTGAAATGGGCTAGTCTGTACCTGCCAAGTGTGGGAACCTACATCAAAAAGACTGACGGCCCCATTAATAGCTATGACTAGTTATAGCCTGTTACAAATTGGGGCCTGCAGAGGTGAGCATCCACTGCTTTATAGCACAGAGTAGGGGTATACAATGAGGTTGCCTGGGTCTCCGTTTGCCCTTGGTCAAATCACTCAATCTCTGTGTTCTTCAGTTTCCCCATCTGTAAAATGGGGATTCTAATACTTGTCTCAGGATATAAATGAGATTAAAAAAAATATGTCATGAGTTAGCATTGTGCCTGGTTCATAGTAAATATAAACTAGCTTCTCCTGCTATTATTATTTTGAAACTCTGTCCTGTTGTGATGGAGAGGTATTTGTTGGGGAGGTTTGTGTGTATGTGTGTGTTTTGGTGAAAGTATACACAGCAAATTAGGTTCCCATTTAACAATTACTTCACAGATTGTTCAGAGACATTGGTTACATTTTTCACAATGTGTCAGTATTCTCATTAATTCCATTCTGGATATTTAGTGTCCAGTAATCTGGTCCCTTTCATTTTTGCTTTAGAGTAATTGTCGAGCATTTTGTCTCATATAGATGATTTTTTTTTCACTAGGCTATTTTGTGTGTGTATATGTATGTAAATTCTTCATAAAACATACTCAGAGGTGCAGCTCATTATTAAACTAAGTTAACCATATTTTATATTGCTGCTAGTTTTTCATATAAACAGTATTCACACCTTTCTTTCTTTTTTCTTTTTTTTAACCTTTCCTTTCACCCAAGTTAATATGTGTCTCTGGTGGCATAGTGCCTAAGGCATTTGACTGCTAACCAGAAGGCTGGCAGTTCAAACCCACCAGTTACTCCTCAGAAGCAAGGTTGGGCAATCTACTTCCATAGAGATGATGTTGTTGTTGTTGTTATGTGCTGTTGACTTGGACCTGACTCATAGCAACCCCTCCTTGGGTTTCTGAGGCAGTATCACTACGCAAGTAGATTGCCCCATCTTCCCTCCGAGGGCCAAGGAGGGGTCACTATGAGTCAGATCCCACTCGACAGCAGTGAGTTTGGGTTTTTTTGGTACTCTCTAGTTAGTGGTTTATCTTCCCTTCCCCACTCACCCCTGGTAACCATCAAAGAATATTCCTTTTTTTATAAAACCCTTTTCTTGACTTTTTATAGTAGTGGTCCATACTATGTTTGCCTTTTTGTGATTAACTAATTTCATTCAGCATAATGGCCTCTAAGTTCATCCATGAACTTATGAAATGGTTCACAGATTCATCATTGTTCTTATAGTATTCCATTATGTGGATATATCATAGATTGTTGATCCATTCCTCTGCTAAAGGTCACCTTTTCACTATTGAGAATATTGCTGCACTGAACATGGGTGTGCATGTACCTGTTCATGTCATGGCTCTTATTTCTGTAGTACATAGTAGTGGGATTGCTGGACCATACAGTATTTCTGTTTCCTGCTTGGTAAGGAAGTGCCGTATTGTTTTCCACAGTAGTTGTACCATTTTACCATCCCACCAGCAGTGTAAGAGGGTTTGAGACTTCCCATAGCCTCACCAACATTTGTTGTTTTCTGGGTTTTTTTTTTTTTTAACTTTACTGTTATTGCTGGGGTGAGATGATACTTCCTTGTTGCTTTGACTCGCATCTCTCTAATGGCTTATGATCTCCAGTATTTCTTCATGTGCTTGTTAACTGCCTGAATGTCTTCCTTGGTAAAGTGTCTGTTAATGACCTCTGCCCATTTTTTAAAATTGGATTATTTGTCATTTTATTGTTGTTGAAGTTTTCTATAAATTTTAAGAGATTAGCCCCTTGTGTTATATGTTCTTGGCAAAAAATTTTTTCCCTGTCTCTGGGTTCAATGTGGTTTTGGTGAAATCTTTTGACATGCAAAAGAGTCTTAGTTTTCAGGAGGTCCCAGCCATCTGTTTTGTCTTCTGCTGTTTGTGCATTTTTGGTTATACTGGACCCTCAGACAAACTGGTTGCTTTTCTTTTTTACTGCAAATTCTTTAGGGAAATCCTAAGTTCCTGGCCTATTGAATGCATTTATGCCCTTTATTAGGACGCCTAAGTTTGTATTTTTATTTTGATGGTCTTTATGGTTTTAGATTTTACGTTCAGGTCTTTGACCCAACTTGAGTTCATTTTTGTATATGACGTGAAATATGGGTCCTGTTTCATTTTTCTGCAGATGGATATCCAGTTTCACTAGCACCATTTATTAAAGAGACTGTCTCTTCCCTGTTTAATTCATTGTGGCCCTTTGTCAAAGATCAGCTGCCCGTAGGTAGCCATGAACTTCTGGATTCTCCTGTTGGGTGGAGAGGTATGGAGCCACATGTGTAGGCTGATATGCTAAAGTGAAATAAAGACAATCCAGAGGAAGGCAACTTCTAGAAAAAGTAATTTAATGAGAACAACTAGAAAAGGTTTATCTTTGACAGTAGTGACTCAGTTTTGTGGAGGAATCACTGCTGATCTGGAAGTTAGACTTGTTGGTTGGGCCTGGCAATCTGGCAAGAGGCTAGCACTGGTGTGTCAGCTTCCTCATGGCCTTTCTGTGTGATTTTTGGCAAGCTCTAACCCCTCTCAGGCCTATTTCCACATCTGTCAAATGAGGGTTTGGCCCAGGTATGCTCTGACTTGCCTTGGTACAGGTCTGGCTGAGGGCTTACACTGAACTTGTGCATAAACCCACCAAATCTGATGTTCAGCCCCCTGGCTTCGCCAGATCCTGCTCCAGAGACTCCGGCTCTCTGACTGCGGTTCCTGGAGCCCTGCTGCTGGAGCAGGCTGCAGGCTGGTACCTGGTCTTGAAGCTTCCAGTCAGGATCCTATGGCAACATGTTGGAGCCCTTGCCTCCCACTCCAGGCAAGCTCAGTCACCAGACATGTCTTTTGGCAGCTGTTGCTGTTAGTTGTAGGCTACCCCCATTCACAGTAGAATCAGACAATTGTGATCATTGGCTGATTTTCAGAAGTAGATCGCCAGCCGTTTCTTCCTGGTCCATCTTAGTCTGGAAGCTCCGCTAAAACCTGGTTAGCATTATAGAACATGCAAGCTTCCACTGACAGACAGTGGTGGCTGCACATGAGGTGAATTGGCTGGGAATCAAACAGCATCAACATGGAAGGCGAGAATTCTACCACTGAACTACCACTGCCCTCTACTGCTGCTTTACCTTTGGGAATATCTATGCCCTGCGGAAGGCATATCTCTTCTCTATAGTCCAAGAAATTGAAGCAAGGTTATCCTTTTCCCCATAGATGGGAAACTGTGTGAGCCTGACCTCATCCAAGGTCAGGAGCATTTTACATAGTATGCTCTAGGATCCCCTAGACATCCCAAGAGTGAGTATTGATGTTTCAATTTACAGATGAGTTAGCTGAAGTCCATGAAAGGAGGGCCTGGGCCCAGTGTCTGTGACTTCTACATTCTCCTTCTTCCTTCTCTGTCCTCTGCATAGGTGTATGCTCCTGTATGAAAAGCTCACCACAGTGGTTCTTCTTCCCCACCCCACCACTTTTATTATGGACTTTGGTTTCCAGACTCCAAAGAGGGAACAAAGGTTCAGAGATGAAATACTTTCCTAAGTCTTATGGGCAGGAAAGGACAGAGAGCCAACACTCAAGCCAGTCAGCCATGTTCTAATTTTCTGGGTTATCCTCCTGTACACTGAACCCACACACACCCCACCACCTTGGCCTCTTCTCTCTGTAACTGTCTGGAAGTTTAGCCTGTTTCCATTGTCCATTTTTAGCAGATCCATAAATGGGGTAAACCGTACCTGGTTATAGAAGGTCCTGATTACACACACCTCCCCCTCCTGATTCGGGGTTGGGCCACTGCTTAGAACAAAAGCTGCTAGGGCCAGGGCATGGGAGATCAGCAGAATAATCATTTCTTAGCTTCTGACTAATTTTACATATGTGCTTCTAGCTTTTTCTTTATTATATTTTAAAGAAATATACATAGTCTGTATAAAATATGCACATAATTTATCCCTTTTAAGTTCCTGCTGTCTCTGGCTTATGTTTGCTGGGGAAGTAAAAAGAGGCAGCCAAGGGGCCCTGTGATTGTGGAAAGCTTTGGAGATAAATACATTTTAAAGGGGGTGGAAATGTATCCAGAACAGCTCCCATGGGGAATGGAGCCATGTGCCAGCCTGGTAGCTACTGTCAGCCCTCACCAGGGAAGAGCATGTGAGACACCAGGCAGGGCCCTGTATTCAGAAACCAGGATAGTTGTGGCCTCTACTCTGGTAGCATAGTGGCTAAAGCACTTGACTGCTAACCAGAAGGCTGGTGGTTCAAACCCACCAGTCACTCCTCGGAAGGAAGGTTGGGCAATCCTACTTCCGTAGTGATACTGCCTTGGAAACCCAAGGAGGGGTCGCTATGAGTCGGGGCCGACTCGACGGCACATAACAACAACAACAACAACTACTCTGCCTGGCTCTGCTCCTAGGCAGGGTCTAGGCTCCAGAGCGGGGCAGTCAGCCACAGGTTCACACTGAAATCCCGTAGACCCTGAACCTACAGTTCAGAGAAGCCAAGTTGGGGTGAGGGCTGGTGCCCCTCATCAGCTGAATGAAATAAGGGGCTGCTCCCTCTCTGACCTGAGCAGTACCTGGCTGCTTTCCATATCAAGGGGCAGAAAGATGGGAGCCTGACTTGACCCACGAAGGTCATCTGCCACCACCCTGAGCATGTCATACACCACGTGGCTCTCCCAAAGTCTACAACCTCCTTGCTGTGGGCTTCAGATCACATTACATTTTTCAACTCTGGGAAATGGATGAGCCACATGACGAATTTTGCAGCTGCCTGGGAAGGACTGAGCAGCTGAGAGTGATACCTTGGAGACTACAGCTCCATGCACCACTGGCCTGAAGCTGGAACGGTGCTTGTAACATAGCAGCTTGGATTTCCCTCTGCTGGCCTGCGGCCTCCTTGGTATGGAGGAGAAGCTGCACAGTCAGGTGTGCCTCGGGCACAGATTGACACTTCAAGGCCAGGACGTAGTGGCTATGGACACTGAAGATCCTTGAGGACTCCCTGCCATCACACCCAAGTTTTATAGCAAAGGACAGTGAGGAACAGGAGGGCTAACAGACTTGCACAAGGAGGCAGATGGCAGAGCCTGGATGAGAACATGGGTCTCTGACTGCTGGGTCATATGGTTGTTCCTGGCACCAGAACCATATACCCCGAGATGGCGCCTTTGTACTGAGCACTTTAACTGAGTGAAGGAGAAGTGTCTTGATGTCTTGTGTCCTTTTCTTTCTAGATAAATCCGGGATCCAACTTCCAAAATGCGGCAGCTCTTGGCCATCCTCTGCTGCCTGGCGATGCTGACCAGTGCCTGGAGCAGACAACATTTTGAGGCCCTGTCAGAGGAATTGATCAACTATGTCAACAAATATAATACTACGTGGCAGGTGGGTTGTGGGGTGTTTCTCCCACCTGTAGGCTGGTCTGTCCACTCCAGCTACTGAGTGAGTTGTCGTCAGCTGTGGCCCATGGGACATTCCTCCTGGACAGTTGGAAAATGGCCCTGATTTAGAGTCATGGACACTCAGGACCATGCCCACAAGCACTCCTATCCCCTTCACTCTGTCTGTCTGTCTGTCTGTCTGTCTATGGGGAAATAAATGAGCTTCAGAATTGGTCACAATCTGGTAAATCTTATAAAGTTCCACACCAGTGTGAGGGGTAGTGGTTTATCTATACCAGCATCTCCTTAATTCTGCCCAGCATTGAGGCCTGGGATTGTGGGGACCAAGAAATGAGAAATAAGATGTGTTTAGTGTTGGGGGAGGATTTCCCTTGTAGTTAGCAAATGGTAGGAGGCCAGAGAAGACACCTGTGGGTCTGAGAGCTGAACTATCCCAACAAGGGCTCTGAGCTGGCTTGAGAAGGGGTTGCCTGACCCTGGCCAGTGGGCCTGCTCTATGGGGTGACCCTATCCCACTTGCCCTGCTGAGCTAGACAGGACCTCTGGCCTTCATTGAGTCTGGCCACGTGTGTGGGCAACATGCGCGCACACACATTCATTCCTTTCCTTGGAAAATACCCCCTCTTGGTGGTGAGTGACTTCCACAGGGCTTTTTTCCAGGCTGGACATAACTTCTACAATGTGGATATGAGCTATGTGAAGAGGCTGTGTGGCACCCTGCTGAACGGTCCCAAGCTGCCCCAGAGGTGAGTGCCTCTGCCCGAGGAGGTTGCACTGTTCCACCTGAGCCACTGTGACATGAGCAGTAGGATGGTGTTTGGGGAGTGGGGAAGAGGGAAAAAGGAAGGCCTCCCTGGGTCTCTGTAGATCTCATACCCCCAAAGCTGCTCCTTGAAGTATAGGGCTCAGCTTCCATGCCAGTGCTTTCTATCAGTTTCTTCAATTTAATTTAGAAGCCCCATGGGAAAGGCCCCAGGTATGAAAGACCAGGTGTGGCTCTATAAGACCTGGATGGACTCCATTTGGAATAATGTAAAAAAAAAAAAAAAAAAAATTGAAGAAAAGCCATATGATCTGTCATTAGTGTTTTATTTTTATGAAAATTCTGTAATGGCCATATTCATGCACGTACAACTTTCTTAGGAAGTATTAGAAATGTCCAACAGTGAAGATGGAGTATTTAAGTTATGGCACACCACTGGGAGCTCTGGTGGGGTAGTGCCTAAGGCATTTGAGTGCTAACCAGAAGGCTGGTGGTTCAAACCCACCAGCCACTCCTCAGAAGGAAGGTTGGGCAATCTACTTCCTTAGTGATACTGCCTCAGAAACCCAAGGAGGGTCGCTATGTGTTGGATCCGACTCGACAGCAGTACGTTGTGTTTGTTGCATTGGCACACCACTATATACACTATGATGAAGACATGGAAAATGAGGACCCTGGGAAGATTTTTATTACTGGGGTGAGGCAGAGGAAGCAAGAAACATAATTATCTAACCCTGTGGCTAAAACTCTTGGAAAATATCCATTAGATAAATCTACAAAGAAATACACAAAATGATAAGTAACATAGTGACCAATTCACAGCCAGGTGTTCTTTTCAGTAAACTTTGCCAGGGTATGGGGAGTGAGTTGTAAGATGAGAGCTTGTAATGAAGACAACCTTCCTTTTATCCAGAGTTGACTTTGCTGAGGAATTAGATCTGCCTGAAAATTTTGATGCCCGAGAAAACTGGCCCAACTGTCCAACCATCAAAGAGATCAGAGACCAGGGTTCCTGTGGCTCTTGTTGGGTAAGGCCTGCTAGCTGAGGGGAACGGCTGTCGGGGAGCACAGTGGGCAGTGATGATGAGATTTGGGGTGGAAACAACTGTGACTAGGCAAGTTACATAAACATTCGAGTCTCAGTTTCCATCATGTAAAAAAATTATGAGGCCTGTGTTTGTGGAGTTATGAGGATTAGGTGGAATAATAGATATGAAAAGGACCTTGTAGTGTAAGCACCATGTATGTTAGTCATTAAGCTGTTTTCAATTCTCTATTTGACACCATCTCCTACTCCATCAGTAAGTACCATTCACTCTGACCCTACACTGCACCACACAGAAGTGTCCTATCTGTATCAACAAGCCTGTCTTTATGTTTTAAAAAAAAAAAAAATACTGTCTTTCAGAAACGAAGCAAGTAACCAGGAAGAGGTTTGGGGTGGATTGGTCTTTTGCCTTAAAGCTAAGCTTGAACTCCTTACCCTAACCTAATCTTGGGAGAGACTAGCCAATAAGGTCAGAGGTGCCCACTGTGGTCCTCCAAGGTGATAGTTGGAATGTGTATTGTCCGTCTTCTCATGATGACCACAGTCGAGAACTATTGGCCTCTCATCTGGGTAAGTGTTGTTCCTGCAGGCATTTGGGGCCGTGGAGGCCATTTCGGACCGGGTCTGCATTCACACCAATGCACATTTCAGTGTGGAGATGTCTGCGGAAGACTTGCTCACCTGCTGTCACATGGAGTGTGGGAATGGGTGAGTTTGAGGTAGCACCTCCCAGCAAGGGAGGCCCAGGGAGCCCTAGGAATGGCACTAAGAGGCTGTTAGGTCCAGGACACCTCAGTTGGAGAATTTGTGGGAAATGACATTAAGAGTTGCCTGAGGAGGTTCCCTTTGAGAACCTAAACATCTTTTCAAGTTGGAAGATGTATCTTTCTTATCTGAGACAGCATGGAGACCTGGGGAGTTTGAAAGCAGCCTCTAGCATGGCTGCTACTTTCTGAAGCCAAGCTGGCTCCACAGAGCTGTGGGTGGGTAGTGGGACACTGGGGAAACAGTAGTCTCAGAATATTTGGTTAAATTTCTGATCCCAGGCCTGGTTTCTGAAATGGCTTGCTCCCTTAGGGAAATGTAATAGCCTCTGGGCCTGTTTCCTTTTCTGCACTTTGGGATGATGAGTTCTCAGGTTGGTCAAACAGAACTAAATCCTTACCTCATGTATCTGCTTCTGCTAATAATGTGTGGCGTTAGTTTTTAGAATAGTGTTTCTCAACCTTGGCTGCAGATTAGAAATACCTGGGGAGTTTTGTTGTTGTTGTTGTTCTTTTTTTTTTTTTTTTTTTCAATTGTGATTTGGGTGAAAGTTTACAGAGAAAATTCACTTTCAATACAGCAGTTCATGTACACTATTGTCTCATGACATTGACTACAATTTACCCCAGTGCAACAACTCCTGTCCTACTTCATCCCGATAGTTACCTCTTCCCTGTGTCCATCACTCCATGCACTCCTGCCCCCTGAGCTATATCTCTGTACATAAGCAGCCCTTCTTTCTCCTATGATTGTTCTCTCCAAGGAGTATATCACCTCATATGCCTATATTTTGTTTGGCTGTAAGCCACAGGTGTGGGTTCAATTCCAGACCTGAAGGGCAGCCAGGGGCCATGGTCTCAGTGGTTCCACTAGGCTCTATCAGACCAGCAAACTTGGTCCCCTTTTTTTTTTTCCCCCCAAATGATTTTGAGTTTTGTTCCACATTGTTCATACCTGGGGAGTTTTTTTATGTGCTTGCTGCACCCACTAGAAGCAGGAAGAGATAGGAACAGATTGTCCCCTAGAGCCTACACAGGGAGGGCTGCCCTGATGACATCTTGATTTCAAACCACTGATACTAATTTTGAACTTTGAACTGTGAGAACAAATGTTTTTTAAAAAGAGAATATGATGCTTGAGGCCTTTACCCCAAACAAATTAAATCCCAGTCACTAGCATTCCTCAGGGAATTCCAGTGTGCTGCCAGGTTCTAGAATGATTTTGGTATTGATATGAATGAATATGTGACCCTTTCTGTCTTGAGGATCTCAGTGGGCAGGCATGGGAGCTTAGCTGTTCTCTGGAAGAAGTGAATATCCAAGGAGGATAAAGTAGAGTTTATTGGGGTTTGGGAGTTCTCTTGGGCCAGTTGCTAATGGCAGTGGTAGATCCTGCAGCCACCAGCAGGCCTTGGGTACTAGGTCTGGGGAGCCTCTAGTGCTTCTCTAACAATGAATTTAATGAATGGTTCTTTTCTTAGCTGCAATGGGGGCTTTCCCGCTGGAGCTTGGAACTTCTGGACCAAGAAAGGTCTGGTTTCTGGTGGCCTCTATGACTCCCATGTAGGTGAGTATCTACTTTTAGTCCGTATCTGACCTGATGGGTTTTATAAGCAATGAATAATAATGGTTTCATTTTCCTTTAACATAGCTTTATACAGTGAAAGGTGATGGTTGAGGGCCAGAATACTGAGCTAGAAAATAGGGCAGAAAGACAACCCAGTCCTTTCTACAGCAGAAGTAGCAGCAAGTGGAAGAACAGTATCAATGCTTCCTGGCCTATGGAGGCCTCTCTGTAGGGGCTGTGGGTTGACCACCTCCTTTCTGTTTGGTCCCAAATAGGCTGCAGACCTTACTCCATCCCTCCATGTGAGCATCACGTCAATGGCTCCCGGCCCCCATGCAAGGGAGAGGGTGAGACTCCCAAATGCAGCAAAACCTGTGAGCCTGGCTATTCTCCATCCTACAAAGAAGACAAGCACTATGGTAAGATGGGTCCTGGTCCAGTACACTGAGACTTAGGAATCTGATGGCACTGTTCCTTAAGCCAAAGGAAAGGAGAGACCAGAGCAGTTGAATCTTACTGTCAGTGAACACCAGGATACAGAAAAGGGTAATGACTGCCTGTCTTGCCAGAGGCCTGTCCCACTCTGAATTCAGCCTCAGGGATATTGTCTTAGAACCACAGAACTTCAGAGCTTGAAGAGATCAGACCCTTAATTTTACAAGGGAATAATCTATCCTAGGATATTTCTGGGGTACCACCCTGCCCTTCTTCCAGCACCTCATACTCATTATGCTCCCCACTGCATAGCTTCTGAATAGGCTGCCCATTTCTAATCATCCTTTAGAACAAGCTCAGTCATTTATTCTGAAGGATGCCTTCCCTGATTCCCCTGGCCAAGACAGCTTCTTATGTGCACCATCCTTTCCTAGAGGCCCACAATAACTCAGTGAATGACTGAGTGAATGATGAAACTGCAGGAGGCATGACTCACACCAACTCGGCCTGTTTAATTTTCCAGGATATAGTTCCTACAGCGTCCCTTCTTCTGAGAAAGAGATTATGGCTGAGATCTACAAAAATGGTCCGGTAGAGGGAGCCTTCTCTGTGTATACAGACTTCCTGTTATACAAGTCTGGTATGTATTGATTCCTGATGGCAGCTGTTGGGGAGGACTGGGCTCAGGTGCCAATGTGATGCATGTGGGCCAACAAGAATCTCCATTGGTCCCTTTCTTCTGGGAGAGGAGAGGACGGGGCTCTTTCAGAAAACCCCTCACCTAAGTCTCATCATTCCTTTGGATACCAGTGAGAATCAGCCCCTAACAATCTTTGTAATCCCTGACCTCAACAACTTTTCCACCTAACCGGCCTTCTTGGGAGCTCTGGTAGCATAGTGCCTAAGGCACTTGATTGCTAACCAGAAGGCTGGCAGTTCAAACCCACCAGCCACTCCTTGGAAGGAAGGTTGGGCAATATACTTCTGTAGTGATACTGCCTCAGAAACCCAGGAGGGTCACTATGAGTCGGGTCCGACTTAACAGCACATAACAAAACAACAATATGCCCTCTTACTCTCATTCGTGTCTTCTGTGCATGCTATTCCAGATACCTTCTCTCGATGCTTTTTCTACTTGGCCAAGTCCTACTTGTCCCTTAAAACCCAGCTCTAATATCTTCTCTGTGAAACTTTTTCTGACTTCCCTGGCAGTTTGTCACTCCTGCCTCTCCCTCCATTACTTTTTCACTATGCTTATGTTATAACTGTAGTTCTCATGTGTCTCTATTCATCTTTGTCTTTGACAGCCTAGCATTACGTCTAGCACTGAGTTGTTAGGTGCCATTGTGTTGGCTCCAACTCATAGCAACCCTGTGTACAATAGAATGAAACACCATCCTCAGAGTCATTGCTGTGCTCGAGCTCATTGTTGAAGCCACTGTGTCAGACCATCTCGTTGAGGGTTTCCACTTTTTTGCTGACCCTCCACTTTACGAAGGACCTCTGGTGGCTTAGTGCCTAAGGCATTTGACTACTAACCAGAAGGCTACAAGACATGATATTCTTCTTGAGGAACTGGTACCTCTGAGACAGTCTAACCATTCTCACATCTAAGGAGCATTTGAGCTATATTTCTTCCAAGACAGATTCCTCTGACAGTCCGTGGTATTTTCAGTATTCTTCACCAACACCACAATTCAAATGCAATTCATCTTCAGTCTTCCTTATTCAGTGTCCAGTTTTCACATGCATATGAGGCTATGGAAAATACCATAGCTTGGGTTAGACACACCTTAGTCTCTGAAGACATCTTTGGTCTTTTAACACTTTAAAGAGGTCTTTTGCAGCAGATTGTCCCAGACTGCTGCTTCCGCGGGTGTTGACTGGGGATCCAAGTAAAATGAAATCCCCTGCAGTTTTGATCTTTTCTCCACTTACCATGATGTTGTTTTTTTGGCCCAGTTGTGAAGAGTTTTGTTTTCTTTATGTTGAGGTAACTTCATACTGAAGCCTGTAGTCTTTGATCTTCATCAGTAAATGCTTCCAGTCCGCTTCACTTTGAACAGCAAGGTTGTGTCATCTGCATATCGCAGGCTGTTAAGCAGTCTTCCTCCAATCCTGATGCCACATTGTTCTTCAGATAGTCCAGCTCCTCACATTATTTTCTCAGCATACAGATTGAATAAGTATGGTGAAAAGATGTAACCCTGATGCACACCTTTCCTGATTTTAAACCATGCGGTATCCCCTTCTTCTATTTGAACAGCTACCTCTTAGTCTATGCACAGGTTCCTCATGAGCACAGTTAAGTGTTCTGGAATTCCCATTTTTCATAACGTTATCCATAATTTGTTCTAATCCACACAGTCAAATGCCTTTGCACAATGAAACACAGGTTAACATCTTTCTGATATTCTTTGCTTTCAGCTAAGATACCTCTGACATCAACTATGACATCCCTCATTCTGTGTCCTCTTCTGAATCCTGCTTTAAATATCTGGCAGTTCCCTGTCAATGTACTGCTGCAATTCTTCTTGAATTATGTTCAGCAAAATTTTACTTCCATGTGGTATTAATGATATAATTTAGTCATTTCCACATTCTGTTGGATCACCTTTCTTTGGAATGGGCACAAATAAATGGATTTCTTCCAGTCAGATGGCCAGGTAGTTATCTTCCAAATCTCTTGGCATAAATGAGTGAGTGCCTTCAGTGCTGCATCTGTTTGTTGAAACATCTCAACAGGTATTCCTTCAATTCCTGGAGCCTTGTTTTTTGCCAATTCCTTCAGTGCAGCTTGGATTTCTTCCTCCAGTACTGTCAGATCTTGATCATATGCTACCTCCTGAAATGTTTGAATGGTTGACCAGTTCTTTTTGGCACAATGACTGTATTCCTTCCGTCTTCTTTTGCTGCTTCCTGCGTTATTCAGTATTTTGCCTGTAGAATCCTTCAGAATTGCAACTTGAGGCTGGAATTTTTCCTTCACTTCTTTCGGTTTGAGAAATGCTATACATATTTGTTCCCTTTTGGTTTTCTAATTCCAGGTCTTTGCACATATCATTATAATATTTTACTGTCTTCTCAAACCATCCTTTGAAATCTTCTGTTTGGATCTTTTATTTCATCATTTCTTCCATTCTCTTTAGCTATTTCCTGTTAAGAACAAGTTTTAGAGTCTCGTCTGACATCCATTTTGGTCTTTTTCAGCCTAACACACAGTAGATGAATAAACATAGAGGATCTTGCTGTGTGTGGTGCTGTGGGAATTCAAATCAAAGAAACTGAACAATCTCTGTCCCTGAGAGCTGTCTTGTTGCTAAGTGCCATCAAGTCGGTATCATCTCACCATGACCCCATGTGACAGAACAGAACTGCCACATAGGGTTTTCTAGACTGTAATCTTTATGGGAGTAAATTGCCAGATCTTTGTCCCATGGGATCATGGGATGGTTTGAACTCCCAACCTTCAGTTAGAACCCAAGTATTTAACTACTGTTCCTGCCAGGGCTCCTGTAAAGCTCTCATATTAACTGTCTTTGCTGACTGGTTTTATGTCATTCACATTCTGCTAAATTGAATAAAGTTCTCAACATTTATAAAACAAGGATTGTACAAAGGAAGATAATTCTGCCAAGAAAAAAATATTATAAAGATGACAGTTCTTAAAACTCAGAATCATTAAAAGACCAGGCATATTGGTCTGATAGAGCCTGGTAAAACCCCTGAGACTACAGCCCCGAGTTACCTTCCAGATCTGGAATTGAACTCACTCCTGTGGCTTCCAGCCAAACAACAGACAGGCATATAGGGTAAACATTTACACCAGGTAGATACACTAAGAACAATCAATCATGGGAGAACAGAAGGGCAATGTTTACACAAGGAGATAGCTCAGGGGGCAGGATTGCATAGGAAAGAAGGACACAGGGAAGAGGTAACTATAGGGAGGAAATGGGAAGAGAGCTGTTACATTATGGGAAATTGTAGTCAATGTCATGAAACAAAATGTGTGTGAACTGCTGTATGGAAAATGAATTTGCTCTGTAAATTTTCACCCAAATCTCAAAGAAAACTAAAAAAAAAAATAATAATAAGACAGTTCTTAAAAGTGATACATCAACCCATCAACCACGGGACAGCCTGGTTAACCCACCCTCTGAGCATATTAGCCAGTCTCTCTCTGTCAACTAATATTGGTTGCTGCTGAGTATTTCTCCTATTTCTCCTGTGTTGCCCTCGAGCAGCAATTTAAAACATTTTAAGACAGAGAACCCTTTTGACAAATAAAATCTTTCATGGAATGCCTGTGTATAAAACAGATCATTCATAGTCCATTAATATTAAATTTATTTCATAAATTGTTGATGTTGTGATATGCTGTCAAGTCAGACCTGACTCATAGCAACCCCTCCTTGGGTTTCTGAAGCAGGATTACTACAGAAGTAGATTGCCCAACCTTCCTTCCAAGGAGTGGCTGATGGGTTTGAACCACCAACCTTCTGGTTAGCATAGCAGTCAAGTACCTTAGGCACTACACTACCAGAGCTCCTTATTTCATAAATTAGAATTTATAAATGTGTTTTCAGAACCAGCCAATGAGCACATATTTTATTTTGTTGGAGTCATTTTAATATTTCCTCAATGTGTTTGGGTGTCTTGGCCTTTTAAAAGTATACTTAAATAATAGAAATGTGAGTCAAATGTTTGTTGGAAGCCCTGGAGCCTTCTCATGGAACCCTGGGGTTCTATTGGACCCAGTTTTAAAACAGCTGGTCTAGTGGTTTTCATGTACAAGACCTGCTGGTGCTTCTGGAACTTGTTTCTTCAAACTGAAAGGTAGACAGCTGAGTTGAATAATGCCATAGGAGATGGGGCAGTGGCCCTGGCTTGGTCTGAACCCAGTTTTTCCTTCTCAGGAGTGTACCAGCATGTAACTGGAGAAGAGGTGGGAGGCCATGCCATCCGCATCCTGGGCTGGGGAGTGGAGAATGGCACCCCCTACTGGCTGGCTGCCAACTCCTGGAACACTGACTGGGGTGACAGTGGTGAGTGGCAGCTCCCTTTCTGCTAAGAATACTTTAAGACTTTCTAACCCTTTCTAGGGCGTTATGAGCCAGAACACAGTGGCCATCTTGGCCATCCCTGTTCTGCCCACTGCACAGCTACAAACCTACAGCTTAGCTGTTATCTCCAAAGTGATAGGAAGCTGAGGTTTCCCTTTGCCAAAAGAGGCAGTCTCTGATCCTGAGAGAGGGTGGTATGGGACCAGGACACAGCCTCACATAGCTTGTCTATTACAGTTCAACAACCACACCAGGGAAGACTACTGTTATGAAGGGTGACTTGGGGTTGCTGAGGGCTGGCTTAATGAGTGAATGGGAGAAGCTGATAGAAATTCTTGGGGTTGGAATTGGTTACTTACTCCCCTAGGTCTCTTAGGGATGAATCTGAATATGTTGACAAAGGTCAAAAAACCCAAGGCACACTTTTAAAGCATCTTTTTTCTTTTCTAGGCTTCTTTAAAATCCTTAGAGGACAGGATCACTGTGGAATCGAATCAGAAATTGTGGCTGGAATCCCACGTACTGATCAATACTGGAATAGGATCTAATGAGCTGTGGCCCTGTCCAACCAGCCCTGGGGGAGTTCCCACCTAATATGGCCAATTGGATTGGGGTTGGAAGTGTGAGGGTAGGAATGTCTTTTATTCTTTGAGTTCAGATAAGATATAAGAAAAGAGCTTTTAGACAGTGGCTGGTATGCTTCAGGGCCTGAAGGATTTGATCGGGCCATACCTTGTGTCTACTAGGGGAGTTGATCTTCCACGGAAGACAAATCCAAGTCCTGGCTACCTCCTAGCCTGTTCAATGGACTGATCCTTGCAATGCAAACAGACCATGTAAGCCACTGCTGAAAGTAAAGTGAGCCCTTTCCCCGTAGACTAGTACTGTATATAGTGCCTGCTGCTCTAGCTCTTGCTGCAACAACCCTCCACAACACCCTCCCTACCCACCCCACCAGTGCATCTGCATCTCCACAAGCAAGACAGAGTGATGATCTTAGGTGTGACTTCCCGTTTTCGAAAGGAATGGAAAATGTAATTCCTAACAAGATACACATTTTCACATGTAAGTGGTACCTCTAAACAAGTAGCTTTCTAGAATAAGTTGAGAGGAGTGGTGATAGGGGCAGCCCTTTGAAGAAAGCCACATTTTCCCAGGGCCCCTATATTTATTGAGCTCTGCAATGTTGCAAATTGCCTCTGGTCTTTTGTGTGGCATGATTCTTTTTTAATACAAATTTTATTTTTAATGCACTTCAACTGATCATGTCAATGAAGAGCTCTAAGTTAGAAGAGCTGTGCTAGTTTTACACACATGGTGTGGCTTAAAACTGGGGGGTTCAGGATTTGACTGACTGACCTTCCCACCTCTTAAAACCATGGTGAAACTAATTTGGGAAAAACTAGCTTTTACTGTTTTGGGGTTTTGTTTGTTTGTTTTTAAAATCACTGCTTACCCTATCAGTTTAACAAGGAAAGGAATAACTGTGCCAATAAAGGTTTTCTCCTTCAAATTGAAGTTTGCTTTCTGGTGTTATCTGAAGGGTAACTGGCCACTGCCGGCACACTTGGAGCTGCTTTCTGTCCTTCTTCCCGAGGTAGAAACATGTTCTAGATCTGGTTACCCTTGCAACTGTTCCCAGGGATGTCTTGCCTCAATTGGCTGGAAGAAAGTAAATTCCAGATTTTAACTTCTAGCCCCGACCATATTTTCAACCATGGCTCTTAGTTCTCTGTATTCTCATCAACCTTGTTATGTAAATCCATCCCCTGAACTGTACCCAAGCCTTAATGATCTCATTCCTGCTTGATTTAAAGGGCTAAGAGATTGTTACGTTTTTGTTTTTGTTTTTTTTTAACCAACCACAGACCAATAGCAACTCACTGAGGATTTTGCTTCTCAAATTGCTACATATCCAAGACATAATTCTACTAGGAGACCAGATTTCCCCAGGTGCTCTCAAATGTTGGTACAGAAGTAGAGGCAGAGCCTGTATATAGTATTTTGAGAGTTCCTTATGTCACTGATTTACATTGCAGGTTAAGACTATGCTTTGCATAGCCCTAGTTAAGAATTCTTAACGTAATGGAATTCACCAGTTCTAACTTGAGGGAATAGAGAAAACTATAAGAATCAGCACTCATTCCACTGGCTGAACAAGATAGGCCTGGAGTTGGGCGAGCTCTTTCCAATAGCAAAACTTTTGACTTCATCATATGTGATTCAGGAATCAGAAGCTTCAAATATGCTCTAGAAATCTGGTGAATGTTTGTAGGAAAAATCTGTGAAACTCATTGTTAAAAAGAAAAAGGCCAAACTTGTTGCCAGCAAGTTGATTCCTACTTACAGTGGCCCAATAGGACAGAGTAGAGCTGCCACATAGTTTCCAAGGCTATATAAATCTTTAAGGAAGCAGACAGCTACATCTTTCTCCCATGGAGTAGCTGTTGGATTCAAGCCTTCAGCCTTTTAGTTAGCAGCCAAGTGCTTAATCACTGTGTCAACAGGGATGCATCATGTTATTGTTGTTGTTGTTACGTGCCATGAGTCGGCTCTGACTCATAGCGACCCCTCCTTGGGTTTCTGAGGCAGTATCACTATGGAAGTAGATTGCCCCATCTTCCTTCCGAGGAGTGGCTGGTGGGTTTGAACCGCCAGCCTTCTGGTTACCAGTCAAGTGCCTCAGTCACTATGCTACCAGAGCTCCTTGAAATGCATCATAGTACTCATAAAAAGCTTAAGGGTTACCAAAGCGCTGACATTTTCCACCAGCTCAATACTGAGTTTAATAATTCCATTTCTATACTGCCTCCCCTCATTTCTGTCATACCCACCTGAGGTTCCATCCCACCCACGCCCCCAGAGCCAGCAGAGATGATGGAAGTGCCAAAATGAATTGCTAGGCATCCTCTCACTTGGCTTAAGATGCTGTCAGAAAAGCCACATTACAGTGTTTATGATTGGGACAGACCTTAGTGCTTTAAGAAACCTCAAATTAACCCATTTATTATTAACCAAGTCTCATCACTTCAGTTTAATCTAGTAAGTGAGTATAAGTTTTTCTTGGGTGTCTGTCCACTCAGCAAGATGACAGGATGGAAGTGAAAATAACCTCTAGGGAAGGGCATTTTGAGACAGTTTAGAAGTTTGAGCAAAGACAAGCAAAAAATAAACTCATTGCTATTGAGTTGATTCTGACTCATAGCGACCCTCACTGGGTTTCCGAGGCAACTTTCTTTATGGAAGTAGATTGTCCAGTAAGCACTTACACTATTAAAACGCATCAAATAAGCATACTTTAAGGAGCTCTAGTGGCACTGTGGTCAAAAGCATTGGACTGCTAATCAAAAGATCAGCAGTTCAAATCCACAAGTCACTCTGGGATAAAGATGAGACAGTCTGCTTCTATAAAGATTCACAGCCTTGGAAACCCTATGAGGCAGTTCTACTCTGAGATGCTGTGAGAATAAACTCCATGGCAAAAAAAACACACTGCCATCGAGTCAATCCCAACTCATAGTGACCCCCTCCTTGGGTTTCTGAGGCAGTATCTCTGTGGAAGATTGCCTAATTTTCCTTCCAAGGAGTGGCTAGTGGGTTTGAACAGCCAGCCTTCTGGTTAGCAGTCAAATGCCTTAGGCACACTACCTAGGACTCCATGGCAGTGGGGTTGTTTTGTTTTGTTTTGTTTAGGAGTTTGGTAAAGGTCTTTGGGTAGTACAAATGGTTCGCACTTAACCTGAAGGTTGGCATTTCCAACACACTCTGGCACTGTGGAAGAAAGGCTAGGTGATCCATGTTACGATTATAGCCAAGAAAACCCTATGGAGCAGTTCTACTCTTAACACATGGGGTCTTTATCAGTCAAAATTGACTCAACAGCAACAGGTTTGGTTTTGTTTTTTTAAGAAATTGGGCCAGACCTCCTGAATCTTCATTTGCATTTAACAAAACTTCAGCTGGTTAGTATGTGTTTTAAATTACAGCAGTAATTCTCAGCCTTCTGACCAGCAACATTGATAGCACCTGAGAACTAACAAGAAATGCAAATTCATGGGCACCACCCCAGACCTGCTGAATTAGAACTCTCTCCATGGTCCCAACAATCGGGGTTTCAGTAATTCTTACACACACTTAAGTTTCCTGTCTAGCCATCCCCACAAACATCTGAAAATGGCTCAGTAGATGGGGCCTAGGAGTCTCTGGGTTGTGCAAATGTTAAATGCTAGACTAACCAAAAGGTTGGTAGTTCAAACTCATAGAGGTACCTCAGAAGTAAAGCCTGGAAATATATTTCCAAAAGGTCACAGCTTCAGAAACCCTATGGAGCAGTTCTGCTCTTCATATGGGGTCACCATGAGTCAGAACTGGCTGTACAGCAGCTGACAACAGTGGGCTCTGGGTAGATTTCCTCAAGCCCTCTGTGATGTAGACAAGCTTTAGTTTGACTGAACTTAAGGTCCCTGAAATTTCATTAAGTTTCTGGATGCTCCCAACCCTTTACTCAAAGGAAGGGTGTGGTGCAAGGTGCAAGGCCTTAGTCTCCAGAAGTCCCCAAATGTGCAAATGGAGATCATGCTTTTGCCCCATCAGTATTCCTTAAGGCCCTAGATTCAGTTGAGTCAGACACCCCTCTGAGGAAAACTTTTTTAAAATACTCCACTATTAATCAGAATCCAATAGAATCTATGCAGGGGATACTATACATTAAGAGTGGAGAAGAGGGCAGAGTTAATAAGATTTAGCAAATAAAAATACAGGATGACCAGTTAAATTTCAGGTAAGTAATCTTAAAATGAGTATGTCCTGTGCAGTATTTGGGACATAATTTCACTTTCAAAACAGTTTTATCTAGAATTCAAATTTAACTGTACACACTATTTTATCTAGCAACCCTGGTAAATTTCCACCATAAGAAGTGAACATTAGCACAACCAACCCTTAGATTTGAACAAAAAGATTTCTAACACCCTACCTTGAAATCTGAAAACCATTATTTTGATGCTTACTTTGAAAAATACTGGTGACAAGTTTGACCAGCTTTGACCAGGACTGACTCAAATAAGCCAAGTCTCCATAGACCCAAACGTTCAAATGGTGTCAGGAGTCACAAGAGGAAAATCTCTGTGTATGTTTGGGACTGTCATGGTTCAGTGATAGAATTCTTTGTCTTTCATGCAAGAGACCCAGGTTCAGTGCTCAGCCAGGGCACTTTATGGGCAGTGACCACCCATCTGAAGGACTGCATATTGTTGTTATACTGCTGCACATGTTTCAGCAGACATTTAAGACTAAGACAGACCAGGCGGCACTTTGTTCTATTGTGCATGGAGTTGCCCTAAGTCAGGGGATGGACTCAGTGGCAGCTAATATGTATAACACGTCCAGCACATGTTGGAAAAACTCATCCAGTGGTTCAGTCAGTGTGCACAAAGGGCTGCAGCAAAGATGATATATATATAGTCTTTCTTGGAACTATTAAATATTTTAATGCTCAAAGTCAGTGATTCTCAACCAACGGAACTTTTTCCAAACATCCTCCTTGCAAAGGACCCTTACCCTGAGAATCTCAGGGAGCTACTATTGGTGAAAAGTGTTATCAAACATAGCTGAGGTAAAAAGGAAGTTGACAACATGGTGGTAGAATTGGGAAGCACCATTTGGCTTTCAAAACAATCACCTGAAAACATCTTTTTTTCTCGAGACTTCTATATATAAAGAATCATTTGAAATTATTGGCAGCTGGGTTCCTGTGGCTGCTGGGAAATGATGCTGCAGCACTGCCTCCACAGTTTGTAACTGTTAGTTTATAACCCTTGTTAACTCTGCCACCTCCCCTAGCTTTTGCTTAATTCTCTTAACTGTGTTCAGAAATCGTTTTCTTCCAACTCCCCCCGCCCAATTATTCCCAGTTTTAAAGTGAAATGCACTGCACATGCAGAGTAAGTGAGTTTTTTAATTGTAAAAATCTTTTCAAAAGCTTCAGCCATTACTGGAGGCCATCTTCTCAAATGAGGCCAGGGGCAATTCTATTTATTTCTCTCAAAGTTAAACCCCTTTTGGAAGCGAATACCTGAATATCCAGAATTTAATTGTTAGCCTTCATGTACAAAACACAGTCTACATTCTCAGAAACATGGAAATATTACTACAGACATTCATATTTACTACATCCAAACCAATGAAGAGAGAGAAAGTGATGAGAAAAATAGGAACCAAACAAAATTTACTTCATTTCCTAGTAGGATAGGTATTCAAAGCTTGCTTCAAATTAAATACGTTTAATTGTAATTCTACCACGGAGTCACATGAAATAAAATCTCTTGATTAATTACCTTTGCAACCATTTCACCTAAACTGCAGCAATGAGTCTTCTGCCATCAGCCACAGCTGATAAGCACAGTAACCACTACTACCCAGAAGTAGCACTGCTGAGGGTAATGTATCCTTTTTTTTTTTAATGTATCTCAACTGCATTTCAGTTTTCTAAAGGTCTAAGCCACACAGCGTTCTTTTAGGGATCAAAACAGGAAGGGAAAAAAAGAAGCCAATATCCATCCTTGCAGAAAAGGTAAATCCATTTCTTAGTTAACTTTAGCTTCCAGACAAATTCCAAATCAGTGTTCTCCAGTCTGAACATAGTCTTCTGTGACCTGGGACAGGGTGCTCAGATACTGCCAGCTCAGGGCAGCCAAGAGCATGACAAATGACAGGTAAATGGGAGAGTAGTGGCTTCGGGAGATGAGCTGACAGCTGGGAAGATTCTGTGTCCTGATAGTGGAGATGATATGTCTTGTTTTATTAGACAATGGGTCTGAGTTGGGGATTCTATGATAAATCTGTTAAAGAAAAAAAAAAGTTATTTATCAAGTCCTACATATTTTATAAACATTTTTCTTAATTACCAATGAATGCTTATTTTACCAATGAAGAATTGCGGTTCAGAGTCTTAAAGTAACTTACCAAGTCTCTCCACTAATTAGGCAGGCAATAACCCAGGTCTGTCTAGTCACAAAGCCTGCCCTATCAAGCAAGCAAGGAGGCAAGAGAGACCATGCTGCACTTAAGAAACCACTGAGAACTTAAAAGATTGATGTCTGTCCCTTCCTTATTTTCCTATCAGTGCCAGTCATAGTGTTGCTGTTATGTGCCGTCCAGTCGACCTGACTCATAGCGACCCCTCCTTGGGTTTCTCAAGCAGTATCACTACGGAAGTAGATCGCTCAACCTTCCTTCCGAGGAGTGGCTGGTGGGTTTGAACCGCCAGCCTTCTGGTTAGCAGTCAAGTGCCTTAGGCACTACGCTACTAGAGCTCCCAGTGTTGTTGTTATGTGCCATCGAGTCAGACCCAACTCATAGCGACCCCTCCTAGGGTTTCTGAGGCAGTACCACTACGGAAGTAGATTGCCCCATCTTCCTTCCGAGGAGTGGCTGGTGGGTTTGAACCGCCAGCCTTCTGGTTAGCAGTCAAGTGCCTTAGGCACTATGCTACTAGAGCTCCCACAGTAGGTACCCAATAAATAAATGTAGGCATAATTTGATTAAGCTGAAGCAGTGTAACATCAAGAAGAGAAGTGATAATGCATTAGGCAAATAAGGTCAAATATGCAGTATAGGGAACAAGCCAGATAAAAGAAGGCAAGAGTAGAAGCATGAAAAGAGGTATCTAGATTCCTTCACCACCCACCACTCCTCCACAAACCTAAATGTTTGCTGAATCCATCTCTCTTCCTCTACACATACTAATTTTAGGCCTTCAGTGCCTCTTTACAGGAACTACATACCAGCCGCCAAACATGCATGTTTGCTTTTATGCCTAAACCATAAAATCCATTCATCTATTTCTCACACTGTCACCAGAGATATAAAACCTCTGCATAATATCCTCAGTGATTCCCTATAAGCTACAGAATAAAGTCTGGCTCCTTAATGTGGACCACAAAGCCTGTGACCTTGACTCAATGCAGGTTTCCAGCTTTATTTGCCATTGCCCACTCCCTTCTTAAACTAAAAAGTGCCCCAAATTACTTTACACTTGTGATGCTATTTTACGGTTCTGTTCCTTTGTTCACATCATTTCCTCAGCCCGGAGTGCTCTTCTCTCATTTCTTCACCTGGCTAACACTTAACGTAAACCCCTAAATCTCATCCTAAGTACTGTCTCTTCTAGAAAAACCTGCCCGAACCTCTAGGTTGAACCAAATGCTACTTTCTTGTACATACCTTATCACTTATACTAAAAATTATCTATTTGTATATCTTTCTAATTAGACACCAAGTTTCAAAAGCACCATGTCTTATTCATTTTTATCTCCAACCAGGAACTGTGCCGTCAACAGATGTTTACTGGATTAAAGTAGCAAACCAGTTAAGAGGTTATTTGGGTGGTGTGCTGAGTCAAGACTGAGATAAAAAGGAAGAAGATAGAGCAGACATTTTGTAAATAATTTCTTTTCAGAATTTTCATAGATATTACTTCCATGAACATTTCTTTTATTCTTGCCACTCCCTCAAAACAACTGCAATTTAATTCAATAAGGAAATAAAAGAATATGCCTACAGCACTAAGTTAATAATATCTATTATTATGCTACTAGGGATAGCTATAAAGAGAAAAACAGGTAGGATGAAACTATAATTTCTTCTTTCATTTCTTTTTACAAAGTTTTACATGATGAAATTGTGCTTATAAAACCAAGCCATGCAAAAATAGTAAAAGTCAAAATACGCTCACACTACTACCCCTCAGCCATAGGTTGGTAAAATTCCTTTCAGACCTCTTGCTATGTCCATCTAAGCCTATATGTACAAATATAAAATGTCACATATATCAAACCAAACCCATGCCATCAAGTTGATTCCAACTGATAGCAACCCTACAGGGCAGATTAAAACTGCCCCCAAAGAGTTCTCAACACTGTAAATCTTTATGGAAGCAGACTGACACATCTTTCTCCCATAGAGCAGCTGGTAGGTTTGAACCACTGACCTTCTGGTTGGCAGCCGAGTGCTTTAACCACACTATGCCACTAGGACTCTGGTATTATATATGTTGTTGTGGTTGCTATGCTCCATTGAGTCAGACCCAACTCACAGCCACCCTTCCTTGGGTTTCTGAGGCAGTATCACTACGGAAGTAGATTGCCCCATCTTCCTTCCAAGTAGTGACTGGTGGGTTTGAACCACCAACCTTCTGGTTAGCAGTCAAATGCCTTAGGCACTATGCTACCAGAGCTCCCAGTATTATATGTAATCATGTATAAATATATGTGAATTTATGTTTACATATATATATATATATATATATATATATA
>NW_006921640.1:835830-836952 GCF_000298275.1 Orycteropus afer afer
TTTATGAATCATGTTATCATTTCCTTTGTTGCTACTGTTTTAGTATTTGCTGAATATTTATGCTGGTTCTCTTTTTTGATGTGAAGGTTTTATCATTTTTTTGAGGTTACCCTGTGATTTAGTTTTCTTCCTAAGTTTAGAACAGTCTGTTCTATCCTGTAGTTGTCTTGACTTCCCTACCAACTAGGAGTTCTGTTACGACAGTTTTTTCCCTCTTTTTGGTTTGTAGTTGTCCTCATTTGTCAATTATGTCTCTGGTTCCCTGTTTACAATCTTGTAGGCTTCTTTACTTTGGATTCTTCCATAGCTGGGTTGGTTTCTGGGTTATATCATCATGTGTGTTAATGGTCAGTTGTTGGCTGTTGGTGCTTCTCTGTCCAAAGGGCACCCTTTAGCATCTCTTGTAAGGTTGGTCTGGTTTTAACAAATTCCCTTAATTTCTGCTTATATGGAAATGTCCTAATTTCACTATCATATTTGAGGGACAATTTTGCTGGGTATATCATTCTTGATTGGAAATTTTTCTCTTTCAGGGTTTTATATATGCCATCCCATTGTCTCCTTACCTGCATGATTTCTGCCAAGAAATCCGAGCTTAGTCTTATTGGTTGTCCCTTGTAGGTAACTTTTTGTTTTTCCCGTGCTGCTCTCCTGATTCTTTGTCTTTGGTTTTGGTAAGTTTGATGATGATATTTCTTGGTGATTTTCTTTTGGGGTCTATCCTGTTTGGGGTTCGTTGGACTTCCTGAATGGATATATTCTTATCTTTCATCTTACCAGGAATATTCTCTTCCAACAAATCTTTTGACAATTTTCTCTCTGGTTTTATTTGTGTCTTCCTGTTCTAGAATTCTGATTACACATAGGTTATTCTTTTGATGGTATCCCACATGAACCTTAGGCTTTCTTCATATTGTTTTGATCTTTCTTCTGATTTATCCCTTTCGAAAGAAGTGATCAGGTATTTGCCTTCAATCTCACTAATTCTGTCTTCCATTGATGAAGTTCTGCTCCTTTGCCCATTCAATGTCTTACCTATTTCTGAAAATTTAGAATTAATTTTCTGGATTTCTGTGTGTAGATTTTATATCATTTCTAATTTTTCATTTATTTTGTCATTTT
>NW_006921640.1:837081-860068 GCF_000298275.1 Orycteropus afer afer
CTGTGTCTTCCTCAGGGATGTGTTTTGAGTCTGTATCCTGGTCCCTTGTTTCTCCTGCTTTATCTTGCTTCTTTGTGTGGACTGTGATGCTCTGTGGTCCCCGAGGCATTTGACGTTTTTGTGTTTATATTTAATTGGTGATTGTATGTTGGAGTGACTTGCCCATGATTTTCGTTTTCTTTGTATGCTATCTGCGCAAGCAGGGGACCGTGCTCCTCTATTCGCTAGTTGACAGCACTTATACCTGTCTCCTTTCCTGTTATCAGCCTCTCATGTCCCTGCCAACCTTGGCAAACAGAGCCTATTCTTAGGTCCCTAGAATCCGAATGAGAATGCTATCACTTTAAAATCCAAAATGGCTGCCACTTGTAAAGATTCCAGATGGCTACACCCTTGGTCACTTTAAATATCCAAAATGGATGTCGCTGGTAAACACTTAAAATGGCTGTACCCTTGGTCACTTTAAATATCCAAAACGGCCACTGCTTGTAAACATTCAAAATGGCTGCACCCTCAGACAATTTAAATACCCAAAATGGCTGCCACGTGTAAATAATCAAAATGGCTGCACTCTCTGGACAGCAGAAAGTCAACAGCTCAGGTTGTCTCCCTCCTTGCTGTTTCCCTTCCTAGTCATGGACCACAAGCTCAGTTGTCCCTGCAGCCCTTGGTGACCAGGGCTGATCTTTAGGTCAATTCTCAGGTCCCAACACCACGTGGAAATATTCAGGCTGTTGGTCCTGTCAGAGTAGCTGACAGTCTGCAGCTCTGACCGTCTTTGTACTCACTGTTTTCGTTCAGGTTTTTCCACTAGTTGGTGCCTAATCCACTTCTGTATAGTTCCTTTCAGAGCTCAGGGCTCCAGGATTATCTTCTGTATCTCTGTCAATTGGTTTCTTTCCTTTATTGGAGAGGGTCTGTGTCGCTTGTCTGCCTATTCCTCCATCTTACCGGAAGTCCTGGTCCTATTGTAATTTGACTTTTTCACTCATTTTTTTAAACAGTATTCCCTACGGCTAAAACCTATAAAATGACATCATCTTTTTTTAATATAAGCTGCTTAATGACAAATGTGCTAAAATTCTGTAAATTCTCTTCCAACAAAGACTGAGGACAAAAATGCTACAATAAGCATCCTTGCATATTTTATGATTACTTCTGTAAGATAAAATCCAAGAATTGCTGTGTCAGAGGCTATGTAGACAACATTTTGATGGGTATGAAACTACATCCTACAAAGGACACAGAAGCTACCTACATGAGAGTTTGGAGGAGTAAAGGAGAATGCTAAGAACATTCCCACATTATCTGAATCCCATGATTAGGTGGATGGCAGTGCCTAAGGCATTTGACTGCTAACCAGAAGACTGGCAGTTCAAACCCACCACCAGCCACTCTGTGGAAGGAAGACTGGGCAATCTACTTCCCTAAAGATTTACCACCTTGTAAACCCAAAGGGGAATCACTATGAGCCAGAACAGACTTGATGGCAGTGAGTTTAGTGTTGGTTTTAATATCATTAACCAAAAAAAAAAAAAAAGCACTGGAATAGTTTTACTTGATTTGGGGAAGCAGTGAATAGAACACTTGATGAATTCAGTTTGGGATATACTGAGTTTGAGGGGCCTATTGGATGATCTACCAAAACTGTCTAGATGCCATTTAGAAACATGGAACTAGAGTTTAAGACCAACATGGCAGTAAAATCAGGAGTGATGAGCACATGTGGAGGCAGAAGCCATGGACATAGCTGTGAATACCCAAGATGCATCTGTGTGAGAAAAAATGAAAATCAAGGCAGAATTCAAGGAAACACCAGCATTTAAGAAGCAGATGGAAGAAAAGGAGCCAGAAAGACAAGGGAAAAGAGAAAGGGGTAAGAGTTTAAACGGGTGATAACAATGGCACAAAAGCCAAAAGAGGAAAGGACTTCAAGGAGAGAAAAGATCCAGTGTCAAATGATACAGAAGAATCAAGAAAGATTTAAAATTTAGGAAGTCACTAAATCTGTAAATTAAGAAGCCATTCAATCACTTCAGTAAGAAAAGTTCTAATGATACAGTCGGAACAAAAACTAGAATATAGGAAGTTGAAGAAAAAGAATGGGAATAAATAACATTAAGTACATAGGCACTTTTGAGAAGCTAGCTGTGGCGGGAAGGAGAGGGCAGTGAATGGGAAAAGATAAACTAGGTAAGGTCAAAGAGAGTTTGATAATGGGTTCACATTTTGAAGTGAGTGACCTGACCATGTATACAAACTAAGGAATGACCAAATGACAAGAAAGATTTTAGATACAAGAGAGGTGGGAGGATAAGTTAGACCAGAGCTAAAGGAGACAGATAGCAGGGAATAAGAATGGACAGATGGAGGGAGGGGTTAGGCTTGCCCAAACCAAAAAAAAAAAAAAAACCACAATGCCATCGAGTCAGATCTGACTCATAGTGACCCCTCCGTGGTGTCCCAGGAAGTATCACTATAGAAGTAGATTGCCCAACCTTCCTTCCAAGGAGTGGCTGATGGTTTTAAACCACCAGCCTTCTGGTTAGCAATCAAATGCCTTAAGCACATGCCACCAAAGCTTCCGAGGCTTGCGCGGAGGGGGGGGAACCATTAAACACAGACAAAAGCTGAGGGAGTTTGCAGCATAGAGTCTATTACTTCCTCCTAAGGTTTAAAATTCAAATTCTGCCGAGAATGAAGACAATGTTCACACACAGCATAAACTTTATGTTCACAGGAATCACCTGGAAATCTTGTTTAAAAGGCATATTCTGACTCAGTAGGTTGGGTAGGGACTAAGACTCTAACGATGCAGATGCTGCTGAGCTGAGGATCACACTCAGAAAAGCAAAGAGAAATAGGGCTTGAAGAGCATAGCAATGATTTAGATTAACTGCAGTGGGGAGTGAAACAGCACGTTTACCTGGAACGCCAAAAAGGCTGCCCTTGCCAAGGAATTAACTTCGGCAGAGAAGAAAATCAAAGTTTCTGGCTATCTACCTCAGCATTTCTTTATATCCCAAAATAGCTAGGATATAAATAATTAATTTTCTCACACCTGACGGGTCTCCAGGCTACTTACAAGCTAAGGCTGCTTAGGAGTTACAGAGGGCCCTGAGGAGCAGAGTCCACCTGCTCAGCAAGATTTGGGGCTTCAAGCTACCCAGAGGGACCGAGTAGTTGATCCTGCGGGCTTGGGACCATAGTCGCAGGGGACATCAAGCTCAATTGGCATAACATACTATACAAAACATTGTTCCACCTACTACTTTGGCGAGTAGCGACTGGGACCTTAAAAGCTAGGAAGCTGCCATCTAGATGCAACAACAGGTCTCTCCTCGTCAAGAAGAAAGAAGAAAACCAAAATTAATGGAAACAATCAGTCCTAGCAACTGGTACACGATCCGATCTGCAACCTATACAACTATGAGACCAGAACTAGATGGTGCCCAGCTACCACTGCCATCCACTTGGAAGGGATGTAGGAGATCCTACATAAAGAGGGAGAACAATGTGGTACAAAACTCAAAATCGTTTGGAGGCAAAAAAAAAAAAAGAAGAAGGTGGGGACCAGGTTTGCTGGTCCAATGGAGCCTGGTGTAACCACTGAGACTATGGCCCCTAGTTGCCCTTCAGGTCTGGAATTGAACCCACAACTGTGGTTTCCAGCCAAACAAAGTACAGGCATGTAAGTTAAACATTTACCTCAAGTAGACACACGCCCTGGAGAGAACAATCATGGGAGAAGGAAGGGCTGCTTATGCACAGGGAGATAGCTCAGGGTGCAGAAGAGTATGAAGGGATGGACACTGGGAGGAGGTAACTATGGGGAGGAAGTGGGAGGGGAGCTGCTGCATTGTAAATTTTGGTCAGTGACATGAGACAAAGTATATGTGAACTGCTGTATGAAAAGTGAATTTACTCTGTAAATCTTCACCCAAATCCTAATTAAAAAAAAAAAAAAAAAAGATTTGGGGCTTCAGTAAAATTCATAATCTAAGCATTACAATTGCTTGAGTAGGTCATCTTTAAAGTTCCTTCCAGGTGCACTATTGCTATAACCAGGAAATCCAGAGCCCTCACAGAATATATGTCTCTCCTTTCTTATTGTAAAACCACTGTCTTGAGCCTAGAGATTAGAAACAGTGCTAGAAAAAGTTAATTCTAGATGTTCTCTAAGTACTTTGAAATTTAGTCATACACTATTCCCTCCGTAAAGTTGTAGATTTGGCTTGAATATGTACATTTTGTTTTATGGGATGGCACAAATATTTGCAACTTGATGGTTTTTCTTTGCCTAAATGTCCTACTGTGGTTTCTCAATTTACGTTTGTAATATAATGGAAAGTGTCAGATGTCTGGAAATGTGGAATGGGGTCCTAGATCTACTATCACTCACAGCATGAGCGTACACAGGTTCAACTTCACATTTCTCACATTAAACAAGAAGCTTGGTTAGCCTATAACATCCAACTGTAGCTCAAAAAATATGATTATGTTTAGTGTGAGTGATCAACACAGTGGCACTGAGGAAGAGAAAGACATAAAGAGGTTCATAGGTGGGACAGACAACAAAGATGAACCGTTTTGTACATATAGTACTGTGTTGTCAGTGAAGGCAAACACTGATATATGGGTGGATAGATGGGTGAACAGGCTGAACTATTAGGTATGTCTATACAGGGAAGAGTGAGCCCAAGACTATGTATAGGGTTGGCAAACAATGTTTCAGTGTATTTCAGACATTGTAATTGTATGTTCTGTAAGAATTCCCAGGTATATAGTAGAGTTGACAAGGGACAAGGTTGTGGTCACTGCTTGGCCACAGCCAGCTACCCAGAGGGAGTGAGTAGTTGGACCTGTGAGCTCAAGACCATAATCCTAGGAGACATCAAGCTCAACTGGCATACAATACTACAAAAAACACATGGGTGAAAGAAGGGCTGCTTATGCACAGGGAGACAGCTCAGGAGGCAGGAGTGCATGGAGGGATGGACACTGGGAAGAAGTAACTATGGGGAGGAAGAGAGAGGGGAACTGTTGCATTGTGGTAAACTGTGGTCAATGACATGAGACAAAGTATATGTGAACTGCTATATGGAAAGTGAATTTGCTCTGTAAATCTTCACCCAAATCACAATAAAAAGTAATAATAATACTACTACACAAAACACTGTTCCACATCCTACTTTGGTGAGTCACGACTGGGATCTTAAAAGCTTGCAAGCGGCCATCTAGTTGCAACAATGGGTCTCTCCTCGTCCAGAGCAAAGAAGAAGAAAACCAAAAACGCTGGAAACAATGAGTCCAAGTTACTGGTACACCATGCAGTCCTCAGCCTATACAACTATGAGATCAGAAGAACTAGACGGTGTCTGGCTACCACTGTCAACCATTCAGAGGGGGAGCTCTTTAAGAGATCCCGGATAGAGAGGGAGAACAATGTGAAACAAAACTCAGAATCACTTAAAAAAAAAAAAAAAAGGGACCAAGTTCGCTAGTCTGATAGAGCCTGATGGAACCACTGAGACCATGGCCCTTGCTGCCCTTCAAGTCTGGAACTGAACCCACTCCTATGGCTTCCAGCCAAACAAAAGACAGGCATATCAGCTGAACATTTACACTTGGTAGATACATTCCTTAGAGAGAATATTCATGGGAGAATAGAAGGGCTGTGTATGCACAGGGAGACAGCTCAGGGGGCAGGAGTGCATCGGAAGGAAGGACACAGGGAAGAGGTAACTATGGGGCGGAAATGGGAAGGGAGCTGTTGCACTGTGGGAATTGCAGTCAATGTCATGAGACAAAGTGTATGTGAGCTGCTGTATAGAAAGTCAATTTGCTCTGTAAACTTTCACCCAAATAACAATAAAAAAAAAAGATTCTATTTAGGAGTTCCATCCTATATCCTTGCTTTGTCTCCTTTCAACAGGGTACCAGGCAGCTCTGAACAATCATTTCCTTATGCATCTATTTCCTCCTAATAAAGAATATAAAATTCCTGCCTCTTCATGCCATACCATCGTAAGGTCCAAATATGAAATGTTTCAATAGTGACATTATTTAAATCATATAAAAATACCACAAATTATCCAGGTAGTTAAATAAAAACCTACCTCCTCCATATACTGATATATCATAGCTTTGACAGCTGGCATATTGTTAGCATCCATCATTAGTGCTACTGCTTGCCCTTTTCGAATCTTCACGACACCTTTGAATACCTGTTGATTATTGTAACAGGCAGCCAATGTAGCAATGGCCATTACCTATAAATCACAAGGAAAGAGAGGGAAGAAAAAAAACACTAATTCATTTCATTTCCTGAAAAAAGAAAGAAATGGAGCTGCAAGCAATCACCATCATGAAAAGATGGAATGAGAAACTGACAAAGAGCTGAGACATAAAGTTACATGACAAATGTATGTCAAGACTTTTATCTTTCCTACTTCTCCCTTTCTCAATAACAAAACAGAATCAAGTGATCTTTTCAGTCTGCAGTTTAGTCACCAAAGTTAAATTATATATGGAAAAAAAAATAGGCAAATCTAACATTTTCCATGCTAGAAAATGAGTTATTAGATTTGAAAAATAGCAAAACAGTATCTGGAAAGAACTTTTGATTTTAATTATTTTTTCTTTCATTACATGTTAAAAAAAAGTATCACTGGGCTAAAAAGATCAGAAAGAAGGATAAGTATTTCCTATAAACAAAGGTGGGAGCTCTGGTAGCATAGTGGCTAAAGCACTTGACTGCTAACCAGAAGGCTGGCGGTTCAAACCCACCAGCCACTCCTCGGGAAGGAAGGTTGGGCAATCCTACTTCCGTAGTGATACTGCCTCGGAAACCCAAGGAGGGGTCGCTATGAGTCGGGTGTGACTCAACGGCACATAACAACAACACAACAACAGACATAGATTTTAGTTCCAACCACCATTCAAGGATGGTCATCAGAACAAGATCAAACTGAGTTTCCAAATCAATTAAAATCCTATGACTTGATTCATTTATTTAATAACTGAAATAACTGTTAAAGGGAATTAAAGACTGTAAGCTCCTAGAATATCAAGCAGCTACATCTATAGGAAGGAGCTCTGGTGGCGCAGTGGTTAGGAACTTGGATATAAACTGAAAGGTGGGCAGTTTGAACCCACCAGCTGCTCAGTGGGAGAAAGACATGGCTGTCTGCATCCGTAAAGATAACAGTCGTAGAAACCCTACTCTGATAACAGGGTTCTGAGAATAGACTCACAACAACAAGTTTTTGATTTTCTTTATAGGTCTACAGGATGAGGTATCTTTTCCCGAGGCTAGGAAAAGTACACTTAGATGCTTATAAAGACTTTTTAAGGATAACTATTTCACACCTAAGTTTTACTCAGTGCCCCCCGTAAAGCAAGACAGAAGCCTTAGATTTATGAGGAAAAGGATCTAACTAGTTTATAATAGGAGCTCTGGCAGCATAGTGCCTAAGGCACTTGACTGCTAACCAGAAGGCTGACGGTTCAAATCCACCAGCCACTCCTCGGAAAGAAGGCTGGGCAATCCTACTTCTGTAGTGATACCGCCTTGAAACCCAAGGAGGGGTCGTTATGAGTCGGGGCCAACTCAACAGCATGTAACAACAACAACAGTTCATAATAATCAATGGGAGAAAAAGTAAATCCAGAAGGGTCTAGAAAGGAGCAGTCTTAATTTTGAGGCTAAACTAAGTGTAATGGTTGAGAAGCAGAGAAGTGTTGTAAAATACAGCCTGCTCCTCATCAAAAGAAAACAGAGTTACCTTTTTAAGGAATCGTATTTGTGAATTCAGCAGAGCAAAATAATAAATGCATTCTACCCACCACCCTTTATCTTCTACTTCCCACATATTACCAGAACAGTCCTATTCCATACCTGTGGAATAGCACAAAAATTAAACACACTTTGGTTTCTCAGTCTTGAAAGATAGGTGATGACATCTGGGATGTGTTGTAAAGCATTGGTTATAAGTTCATTCAGGCAGTGGACAGCCAAGTCAATGTTCTCTGGTTTAGCGAAATCGCTCAGCTTCTTAACATACCTGCTCCAAACCTATGCAGATAATAGGATTAAAAAACAAGTCAACATGTGAACCAGGGAACAATTTACACACAATGTTAAAAAAATGTTGTGAATAAGTAGACAAACGTTCTTAGGTACTGACATCTTTCACCAAGATCAAATCCATTTTCAGCTCCAAGCAATGGCTATTTATGATTACCAGTCAGGGTCTAATCAAAACCTAAAAGTGAAAGTGAAAGTGTCCCTTTGTCAAAATTAGTACAGTATGTGCTAAGCAATACTTTGATGGCCTTAGACTAATGAACCTGCCTATTCACTATAAAAAATAAATAAATTAATTAAAAATAATAATAAAGCCTCTTGTTATTCATAAGGCATTACATAGTTTACACCTGAAAAAGTGACCAGATATCAGCTACAATACTGCAAGCTAAACATTAAATATTCTCAAGATGGCAAGCCCTCAAAATAATCAATGATTAACATGACACTCCCAACTTCTGACAAGAATGCTGCTGAAATGCATATCTGGGGAAACTGACCTAGGGCTATACTATAAAAAAATCTCCTGGATTTTGGTTCATTCAAAGTAAAATAACATTCTCAGCTCCAACAACATACCTGATGATGTTTAGTATTAGTATTAGTTAGGGATATATCAGAAGCTAGCAAATAACTTACTTTAATTCTTGGGTGATTCTGAAAGTTCCAAAAGAATAATGCCTATCATAGCTTTACACAGCTCCTCAAAATAAATGAGTAGGCCTAAAAGAACTAGCAGAATGTATGAGAAGTGAAATTTGTTATCCATTCTTAATTTGCACCTAAACCTGCTGATATTGATGGCACCAAATTCTTGTACAGAACCTGGGGAAAACTCAGATGCAATTATTACTGACATTATGGACAATTTTGTTCCATATATACTCTCACCCCTGGATTATTTTAAAGACCTGATATTGTATTATCTATAAATTCTTAATATAAGGAATTTTTCTTGTATACATATATGACTGACTACTGAACCCTTGAAGTACAGTTAGAGCAACTGAAGAACTGATTTTATATACATATATATGAAATTGTATATATAATTTTATTTTGTTGTTGAGAATACACAGCAAAACATCCACCAATTCAGAAGTTTCTACATGTACCATTTAGTGACACTGATCACATTCTCTGAGTCACATAACCATTCTCATCCTTTTCTGAGTTGTTCCATCCCATTAACACAAATTCACTACCCTCTAAGGTTTCCATCTAATCTTTCAAGGTGCTGTTGTCACTTTCATCCCAGATACACATATCTTGAAAGGCACAATGCTCAAGGAAGACATTTTTTACTAGTTAAAATGAACTACAATTTAGTTTTAAGAAGATTTCAGGAGATATTTTTCACTCAAGGTTTAAAGATTATCTCAGGGCAATAGTTTCAGGAGTGCATCTGATCTTCATGACTCCAGAAAGTCTGGAGTCCACAAGAACTTGAAATTGTGAGGAACTGAATTTTTCACAAGAAAGGTGAAGAGGTAATTCAATGAGAAAAGACCAGTCTTAAGTTGGACCACTATCTCATATTATACATGAAAATGGATCACAGACCTAAGCATAAGAACTGAAACGATAAAACTCTTAGAAGAAATCAGGCATAAGTCTTCATGATTTTAAGATCAGGCAATAGATTCTTAGATAAGACACTAAAAGCATAAGCAACAACAGAAAAATAGGTAAATTAATCAAAATTAAATGCTTTTTGTGCTTCCTAGATACCTCAAGAAAAGGAAAGATAATCCTTGGATCGGTAGAAAATATTTGCAAATCATTTATCTGATAAAGAGCTCTTAGCTAGAGCACACAAAGAATTCCCACAACTCCATACAGAAATACAAATAACCCAGTTAAAATACGGGCAGAGGATCTGAATAGACATTTGTCCAAAGAAGATATACAAATGGCCAATGAAAACCTGAAAAAATAATCCACATCATTAGCCATCAGAGAAATGCAAATCAAAACCACAATGAAATACTACTGATATCACACTCACCAGGATGGCTATAATCAAACGAGACAAGTTTTGTGAGGATGTAGAGAAACTGGAACTCTCATACCCTGCTGGTGGGAATGTAAAATGATACAGTGCCACTTTTACACAGAGATGCCACATGAACAAGCAATTCCACTCCAGAAAACCCATGTCCCACACAAAAACTTATACAAGAATGTTCACAGCAGCATAATTCATAGTAGCCAGAAAGAGGAAACAATCTAAATGCTCATCAGTTGATGAATGGCATATTCATACAATAAAAAGAAATGAAGCACTATATACATATTATTGAATTGGTATGTTTTGTTCCATGTATTTTCTCACACACAAAAAAAGAAAGAAATGAAGTACTGATACATGCTAGTATACAGATGGACCTTAAGAAAGTTATGTTAAATTAAAGCAGTCAGTCATAAAAAAAACATGTTATATGATTCTGTCTATATGAAATGTCCAGAATAGGCAATTCTATACAGACAGAAAGTAATTGATTGCCTAGTGCTGGAGGTGGGGAGTGAGGGAATAGAGAGTGACTATTAATGATGTTGCAAGAACAAATGATGTGACTGATACAGGACTTGTGAGCTACCTCCAGGGCTGAAGCTGACCAGTCCTGGCAAACACCCATTCCCAGAAAAGAGTTAGAAAAGCAAGGAATGTAGTATCTTAATGAAACAAATATCCTGATGAGGCCCATCTGGACATTCTGGACTTGAGGGAAGGGGGACTGTATGATAAATCCTCATTAGCTCCTCTATATAATTTCTGGTGCTTGGGGCAGTAGCACAGAGATCTGCCTGTCCTACTCCCACCATGTATGTAAGTTTTGCCCATAGTAAATCTTGTAGATTGTTCATCAACCTAGAGTGGTCTGCCCCTTTCTTAGTCTAACCCTATCTTGTGCATACAGTGGCTGCTTTTGGATTTCTCTCAGGGAACTCCCCTACCCTCTGCTGCCACCCAACAAACGGGTACTAGGTTCATTTTTAGGATGATAAAAATGTTGTAAAACTGATTGTGGTGACAGTTGCACAACTCTGTGAGTATACTAAAAGTCAATGAATCTGTATGGATGTGAATTATATCTCAATAATGCTGTTACAAAAATTATTTTGCAACCCTAGTAAACTATCAGAACTAGGTAATAAGCATCAATGACTGCTAATATCAAATGTGAGCAAAATCTCAACAAAATAAATAAAATTTAGGGAAAAAGAGTAAGCAAAAACCAGACATCATGTACCTCTTCATAATAACACACCACCACTATCTTTCATCAAGAGGTATTATATATAATGTCTGAGTTTTGCTGATTTTCTTATTTGGATACAAACACATTTGAAGTGTTTCAGTCAACTATAGTTTTTACTCTTTTTGATGCTCAAACTGTTCCATGTGGCCAGTGAACTCATTGCCACTGAGTCAATTCCAACTCAGAGTGATCCTACAGGACAGAGAACTGCTTGGGGTAGTTTTCATGTGAATTTTTCATATTAGGAGAAAGACTGAGCAACTTTTCTGATATTTAGGACCATCTGCATATCCCTTTCTGTGAACTCACTTTCTAATCTCTTTGCCCATTTTCTATAGGTCTTTTTCTTCTCAACTTTTAAAATTCTTTTTTTTTAATTGGGAATATTAGCCATTTATCTGCAATTAAGTTACAAATATTTTTTCCCATTTTCTGCCAATGTGTTTTCATACTTTAAAAGCACTTGATTTTAGGAAACTATCTTATGGAATGCAAAATGTAAACAGTAAATTCAGGAAACAGAATTTTTAAAAAAATTTTATTCCTTCTGAATAAAATCAGTGACAAAGTTTTCCCTTTCTCTGTCCAAATTTATAATTAAGTTAAAACTTAACTGTTGACTCTTACCACCGACATCAGTAGTTTTTGCCTATCAGTATCCCTTTACCCTTCTTGCCATAAGACTTTTCTTTCTTGGAGAGAATCCAATCCATTTGTTTTGGGCAAACATAATCTAGGTCTGGCCAACTGGAGCAGTCATTCCCTTGACTACAGCCAACTGATTCACCAATGGACATATATGAACCAAGCCCTACCAATCAGACATTCCTGAGGATATTTTTGTTAAGCTAGAACATTGTAAGTCATGGGTTGTTCTATCCACCACCTGAAGATAACCTGTCCAAGCAAAAGAAAGAAAATAAACAAATGAAATCTTAACCTATTTTATGTATTCTCTTTTGTTGCCTAAGGTAGGGTGGGTTGGGCAATCTACTTCTGTAGTGATACTGCCTCAGTAACACAAGGAGGGATCGCTATGAGTCAGGTCCAACTAGACGGCACATAACAACAACAAGGTAGGGTGGTAGTTAAGGTTCTGTGTCAATTTGGCTGGGCCTGGTTTTGAGTGGCTGGGCAGACAGATGTAGTTATTCCCCATGATCAGAGTGGTAATCATCTCCATGGTGGAATCTACTGTGAGCAGCTGAGTAGCTGCCTTAGGGATGTAGTCTGCTGCCAGTGTATAAAAAGATGCTTTCAGAAAGGTCTTAATGTTCTTAGCACATTTGCATCCTGCATTTGGCCAAGTCATCAATGGGTAGCCTGCCATGTTGTCTGCCAATCTGGGGACTATTTCTGGAGTTGAACTAGTGGCCTGTCGTGTTGCTTGATAATCTTGATGATCTTGGGACTATGCCATCTTATCTGTCAACCTCAGGTTTGTCAGCCTCAGCAGTCAGCACTTGACTGAGTTAAGCAATGCCTCCAGCTTCAGTAGGCTGGGAACAAGAGGCAGAGATGAAGCCCAAGGTAGAGGGGCCTCACCCAGTTCCTTGAGCTGGCATTTTGAACTCAGACTTCTAGCCTCCTAAACTGTAAGAGAATAAATCCCTGTTTGTTAAACCTATGAACTCAAAACTCACTGCTGTTGAGTTGGATCCGACTCATAGCAACCCCTCCTTGGGTTTCCGAGGTGGTATCATTATGGAAATAGATTGCCCAACCTTCCTTTCAAGGAGTGGCTGATGGGTTTGAACTACCAGCCTTCTGGTTAGCAGTCAAATATGCCTTAGGCACTACTCCACCAGAGCTCCCAAATCTTCCTCCTGAGGAGTGGCTGGTGCGTTTGGAACCTCCAGCCTTCTGGTTACCAGTCAAATGCCTTGGACACTACACCACCAAATCTCCCATGTGTGTTATTTCTGTTACAGCAGCACTAGAAAACCAAAACAGGTAGTTTGACTTGTGTTTCACTTGAAACAAAACATTTGTTTTCAGAAAGTGTCTAAAATTATTTTTCCCAAAATTCCCGAGATCTGTTACCTCTTGAGGCCAAAACTCTCTTCCTTCTTGCTGGTCTTCCAGATAATCACGAATGATGTTTGTTTTCTGCAGAAACAGGCCCATAGAGTTGGCAAGCTCTGTGTCTTCACCAACCACAGGGTCTTCTAACTCTGAAGCCGAGAAGAGACGGGAAAGGCCAATTCCCACCAGTCCGGCAACATAGTGACAGTACTGTAAAAGATTATTTTTATATTACCTTAATAATGAATATTTTACTAAAATGGAAATGTTAGAGATCATTAACTACAAAAAAATAAAAATAGGTTTCAAAAAGAACGTACATGATCTCATTTTATGAACAGATTAAAAATGCCCAGAAAACATATGTACAAAGGATTTAACACGAGTGCTCGCTGGCTGATGGAAATTTTGTACTTGAATTTTCTAAATTTTTACAATGCACATGCACTACTATTACAATATTAAAATGTCAATAAAAATAAACTGGTTAAATTTTTGAAACCCAAAATTAAGAGTGGGAGCAATAAGGGAAGATGAAATATTCTAATTAATAGAAACTGAAACAATTCTAAGTATAATCTTTCTTTGACCACTAAGAAGGCACTTCAGCACTATGTATATTCAGTCCTCACAAACATCTAATGAGGAAGGTTTTAACATCCTAGTAATAGGATAATAACATCCTATTATAATCCCCATTATACAGATGAGGGAACTGAGACACAGAGAGGTAATCAATTACCTTGTTCCACATCATTCATCTGGAAAGTCAGAGGATAAGAACTCAAAACCAGCAATCTGGATCAAGAAATCAGGTTTTAACAACTTTGCTAAAACTGCCTGTCTCAAAAGTGTGAAAATAGTAAATACAATTCTTAATTGTCAAAGCAATTTTTTTGTTCCATAAAAGCAAAGTCTGCTCTCCTCCAAAAATATCTTCCTCTGAAAAGGATATTCTACGACAACTCAATAGAATATCCTTATAAACCAAATATCCCTTAGACAATTTAAGAAGAGTAGCTAAAGGAGATACAGTCTGGAATAGATAGTGGAAAGAGTAAAAAGTTAGGAAAGACCAAAGACTAAAGTGCAATCTCTTACTGAAACACATTCTTAGGTGAGTAAAAATAGGGAAGAGTCAAAATATGCTGGAATTAGGTAGAGAGAAATTAACTGTGCACAGCTATAGAAAATCTAAAAAGAATTACTAGAATTGAAAACCAGTACATCCATAGGTTGTCAAGGGAAAGTCTATTTTATTACTTTAACATAATTCCTTGAGTAGAAATATTTCTAGTATGGAGACCTATCTAACTCATCTTCAGCTAAAGCTTAAGAAAAAAGTTCCTTAATATATTTAATTTTATATGATACAGCTTCTATTTAACAACCTATAATCTCACATTTTTATTTCTAGAGGGAGATCACAAAACAGCAATAAAGCATTCGAAGTGCTCACTTCCCAGTATATTGTTGCTTGTTGCTCTGTGCTGTCTTATGCCATCAAGCTGATTCCAACTTACAGCAACCATATAGGACAAGGTAGAACTGCCCCACAGGGTTCCCTAGACCGTATTTTTTTTGGGGGGTGACATCAATTTATTTGATATTATAGAAGAAAACTGTGTGTAATTCACTGGTAATGAATTTAAAAAAATTTTTATTACAGTTTGGGCAAAAGCTTACATATAGCAAATTCATTTACCATTAACAATTTACATACATTTTGTTTTATGACATTAGCTGCAACCCTCCTCTCCCCCTAGGAACAGAATTTTTCCTAATTCCTTCCTGGGTTCCCTGTTTTCACTCATCCTTCTTTCCTGCCCCTTCCACCCTTTTTTGAGCTTTGTTTTTGGGCAAATACTGCCATTTTGGTCTCGTATGGTTGAATATTCCGTGGAATACATTTCTAACATGTGTTATTGTTTACTTTACAGGCCTGTCTATTGTTTGGCTGAACAGTGAGCCCCAAGGATAGGTTCAGTTCCAGGTCTGAAGGGTATCTAAGGCCCACAGTATCAGGGTAGGCTGTAATCTTTACGGATACAGATCCCCAAGGAGAACCAGGTCTTTTCTCCCATCGAGTGGCTGGCTGATGGGTAGGTGGCTATTTATTAGGTTTAAACCACCAACCTTTCAGTCAGCATTTAAACACTTATATTCCTCAGTATAGTACATCTATTATCTGAATGTTAGTGTATTTGGATTCTCAGGAACTGCTGTATTTTGTTTTTAATAAAACAGATGAGTAATTTAATAGCTTAACTGACACTTCTTTCTCATAAACAAATGGGGTCATTTATGGCAATACTAGCTGGCACAGAGTTTAAAAGTAATCTTCTATTAAGATAATCCCACATGTACTTGATAATGGAAAAGAATAACAAAAAAAAAAAACATTTTTGAAGTATGAAAACTACTAGTATCTCTGTATTACCTGAAGTAATTTGGTCATTTACCTAAAATTGCGTAGCAAGTCAGAAATAGCTTTTTAAGCTTAATACTGTTACCTAAGAGACAAGTTTTACCTATCTTGGATGAATTTAATGGTAAGCTCTGTACAGCATGGATAATTTTATCAGTAGAATATTATTAAAGAGTAAACTCCTACTAAGTGGTTGAGACATTCAACCTAAATAAATCAGTTGGAAAATCAGAAAATCTGGAAGCAATGAGCAACTTTTTCCTCATTCTGAACTTCACAATGAGTGCTACCAGCTCATCTTATAAAGCACACAATGAGATTGTCAAATGGAAGCACTAACCTTCTCCCACTCCTGTTCAGAGGTCACACGCTTATCCACAAACTCTGCCATCCCAAATCCCATCTTCCGGCAAATGTCAACAATCACAGTTTGATATTTTTCGGCCAGATTTCTAAACTCAAGGGAGATCTGAAATAGAATCCATAAAAAAAAACAGAAAACAAAATATATACTTACACTGTGAACCAGCATGGTACCTGTAGGTCACAAAGCAAAGCAATGGCAGAACTCGTCAACTGTAATTCTCAAATGATTCATCTAAATGCCTAACAGCTAGGTTATGCTAATTTTCTATATATTTGGATAAGAAATGCAACAACTTTTATAAATATTAAAAGGGACTAAAATAAATACCAAAATTTCTAGAGGCCTATGAAGATGCAAAGTCTCATTGTATACTCTAACACATAATAAATAAATAAAGTTGAGCAAAGAGTAAGAATTTTAGGGAAGAGGAATGCCTCATTTCAGATAAACCTCAGGATAGCAAAGATTCACTCATGCAAATATTTACTAAGCGTTATTCTAGGCACTGCAGATATTTAGTAATGAAACAAACAAAAATTCATACTCATAATATAGTGAGATCAGCCAAACATTTTTATCATCAGTTCCCAAATGCATATCATGAATATATAGGATCTCCCCAACTACAGACTAAACTTTTTAATTCCTTTAACAACTCAGCATAGCTCAATATGAAACATGCAAGCCAGTATTTTTTCATAGCCTAAGGAGTAATATAGAAAAGTAATTTTGCTGGTTTGGAACCAACACAGGATACTAGAAACAGTGAACAGACTGTTAAAGGCCAAAAGTGTGAGATTTACTTTATCTGTGCTTATAGAAAGGTTAGAAAACTTTATCAGTAAACACCTAAATACAAGGACCTGAGGGAAAACAACAGTTGTAGAACTTCATAGGGATTCAGAAGCCTGAGATACTTTAGGATTACTTTGATAAATATCTACTGCTAAATCCAAAAGAAACCATCAACTAAAGCCAGTCTTTCTACAACTCTTCAGTGAGAGCTATTCCAAGCCAAAGCTGGTTTGCTGGATTGAAGCAAACTAGCAACTCTACCAAAGGTTATATGAATCCCTGAAACTTCCTAGAACCCTATTTCTTCAACAGATCCTTGGCTAGACCAGTTCTATTTATAAGAGAGGCAAGGCCAATGAAGGTAGGGGAGGAGGAAGTTAGACTCTTATAAACAAATGTTGTTGTTATGTGCTGTCGAGTCGGACCCGACTCATAGCGACCCCTCCTTGGGTTTCCGAGGCAGTATCACTACGGAAGTAGATTGCCCCATCTTCCTTCCGAGGAGTGGCTGGTGGGTTTGAACCGCCAGCCTTCTGGTTAGCAGTCAAGTGCCTTAGCCACTATGCTACCCAATAAACAAATACTATAGTCCAAAATAAACACTTTTACTTCTGCAGTGAACTATCATCCCATTCAACTTTTTTCTACTTATTACATAATTACATAATAAAAAAAATGAAAGCAAAAATAACAGAGAAAGAGTAACAATGAAGAGCTCTGTTTTTTCCAGACCTGAGGGAGAGGAGATACAATATACCTGGCTTTTGAGCACTACCTGCTAACTCTTCCTACACTCAATGCCCAGTTTCATATCCTCTCTAAGAACAATAAGTTCTTCTGAATGAAGTGAGATTTTTCCCCCTCCAAGTCATTCTGTTCTACAACTACGGCAGATTTCTAGGTCCTTAGGTCACTTTCTAGTGATTTCAAGAACACGGGGGAAAGACACCTTTATAAGTCCACTAGTCTAATGGAGAAAGCCCAAATAATATAGGTAGTGGAAAGGATACCATGACACTCCCACTGATTTGTAAATTAAAATTCCCTTAATAATAAATATTAGAAGTATTATAATCAAAGCACTGGGTGATTCCACTTTCACTTATATTCAAAGCAGGTTTTGGGTTATTTTTTGCGAAGTTTAAAGAGGCAGTATAGTATGCCAAAGATTAAGCACAAGGTCTCCGGGGTAGATTTTTTGGATCTGAATCCAAGTTCTGCCACTTGATGGGGGACCTTAGGCAACCTACTTTCCTTGCCTGTTTCCTCCTATATACAAAAGGTGGATAATAACAGCCTATCCCACATTGGGTAATTTGCCCATGAAAATAATAATATAAAATAATACCAATATTAATAGAGAAAATATCTAAAAACTCTGCCATGTTTTTGGTGTTAACATCACTGATTCATAGTAAACTGCTGAAAAATGCGTGCTATTATTGCTATTATGATTTAAAAATAACCCTCAAGCTGTGTTTAGAGGTAGACCTAGCCTTCCACTATTACTGGGTAGAAAACAGAAAAAGATATACTCTGATCTGACCCATACTATGTAATGAAATTTATAGTTCATTTTAGAATATGTATCTAGGCTTATCCCTGGAATGAGGGACCTGGAATCAGAGTACAAATTTAGACATACCATATATCTAAAAGTTTTAAAATAATCAAGCAGAAGAAGTTGTTAAATAAAGTACATTCTCTCTTTTTGCCTTAACAAATGTATCTTCCTAACAACCTGAAAGATTCAAGTTTGAATTTAAAATTCTTATTCCCTCAAAGAGTTTTGTTCTAAAATGCAGCGGGGCAGAGAATGCTGATCCCAGCTCCCAGCCTGTCATCCTTCTCTTCCTACCCCTAGCTTTGTCCAGCACTTGGAGGGGATCTCATACTCAGGAGTCTGGATACCATCAGGTCAGCTTCATCTACAACTCTCATAAACCAGGTGTTATTTACTATATACTTTACTATATGGGAGCTCTGGTGACGGAGTGCCTAAGGCATTTGCCTGCTAACCAGAAGGCTGGCAGTTAAAATCCACCAGCCACTCCTCGGAAGAAAAATTGGGCAATCTACGTCCGTAGTGATACTGCCTCAGAAACCCAAGGAGGGGTCGCTATGAGTCAGATCCAACTCGACGGCAGTGAGTTTGGTTTTTACTATATGGATTTATTTAATCCTCACAGCTTCAATTTTACAGATGAGGAAACTGAAGCACAAAGGAGTTAGATAACTTGCTGAGAATCACACAGCTGTTAGTGGCAGATGATCATCCTGTTTCTCAGTCCTCACCCCAGCTTGTGCAGCAATCCCACGCTACCAACACTCAAGGTACTCAAGAAGCCAGTATTATCTATACCATTAGGCTGCATTATATAATCAACAGCTTATCAGCTAGCCTGAGAACTACCTGCAATACTGGAAATCTGAATGCATTTTTCCACAGGAACAAACATCAAACTTCTAAACAACACACTGAAAATAATATTAATAGCTCTGGTAGCATAATGGTTAAAGCACTTGACTGCTAACCAGAAGGCTGGCGGTTCAAACCCACCAGCCACTCCTCGGAAGGAAGGTTGGGCAATCCTACTTCCGTAGTGATACTGCCTCGGAAACCCAAGGAGGGGTCGCTATGAGTCGGGGCCGACTCGACGGCACATAACAACAACAACAACCACTGTTCTAAGAGCTTTACCCATAATATTTCTTTTAATCCTCACAACAATACTATAAGATAGGAACTATTATTACCACTATTTTACAGGTGAGGAAGCTGAAGCAGAATAGATATGTAACTAACCACCAAATAGTAAGTGGGAGAGTGGGATTGCAATCTAGGCAGTTTGTCTGACTTCAAAGTCTAACTACCAGGGATCTTAACCATCATATTATGCTGCCTTAGACTGCTTATTTTACCTTTCTTTATCTATAGGTCTGTGGGCTAGCAGACAACTATATAATCCATTATAAACATAACCATATACAGAGAGGATTCTGAATTCCGCTACCGTTGGAAAATCCTCTAGCACTTGTCGATTCTTCTCCTTGCTCTCCATGAACCGCCAATCTGGTTCATAAAGGTAAGAGTGAAAGTTGTGTAATATTGGGACCTTTTTTTCCACACTAATGGTCATATCATCTTCAATAGTGTCCAGAGCTCTGAGAACCAAATAAAATATGCATACTGCATGGCTGTAAAAAAGGAAAAGAACTATTAGTATATTGGAAAAAGAACCCAAAGATATTTATTTTAAAATAACATTTCATTTGTGCCAGGTCATTTTCTAAAACCTTCTATGCCCTTAACTCTACAGAACTATGAAATGATATCCAAAGCCTTGAAGTAATACAAAATTCAGAAGAATTTTTAAAACAAATACTAAGTTATATTCAATATAATATTAAAAATGGTCTTAATTTCTCAGAAAATTTAAAGTATCTAGAGTTTATCAGTTATGATATATGTTAATTTAGCTATAGTATTCACTAAGTTTCAAAGAAACTACTTCATTAAAATTAAGACCCATCTTTAATAAGTAGTTCTGCCTCAACAGATATATGTCCCTCTTTAAAAAAGTGAATTGTGTTTAAGTGTGCAAATCACCAAATGTCATTCCATTTACTATGTTTCTGATTAGCGAAAAGGTCAACAGAATAATGATAAACTTAGTGTGTCACATTCAGATCAAGGTCACTGCTTAGGGCAGTTCCTATAGATTTCCAATATTATTAAATATCACATTAGTCACTGAACTTATCAAACTTTTTATTAGTTTTTCTTACTTAGATGGGAGTAAGGAACTTCCATAGCTTATTTATAGAAAACAAAAACCTAATAGCTGAATGTCACTAATACACCCAGAATGGGTTACAGTTAACTAAAGGAGAATAACTGTACAAAAAAAAAAGACCAAATGTTTAAACTGAAATAATATTTTGCAGATAGAAAAGAAAGTCAAAAGCACAATAATTACTACTGTGCATAAAGGCAACTGGTGGAAGTTAATGTCTGTAAGCTGACAGCTTCATTAAACTTAACCCAATGTTCTAGAAACGCAAAGTAGCTTAAGTGAAGCCAAAAAAAATTCATGACCTGCTCAGAGACAGGTTCAGCTGCTGGGACTAAAAAAAGTTCAACATCAACATCACCACCACCACTGCTTTCCTGAAAGAGCTGTGCCTGCAGGGACACTATTAGATGGCAAGGTGCCTGGAAGGGCAATCCAGAGTAAACACATGGGCATTTCAACCCAAAACACCCCATACCTCAGGTGGGGCTGTATTTTGACCAATCCACAAGCAAAGGGCTGCAACACTCCATGCTAGGTCAAAAAGTACCCTGGAAAAGCTTTCCTTCCCTCAAGTCCTATGAACTGCCTCTGCCACTCACCGCATATCCCCATCCAGCCCCTGGATAACAGCTGCGAAACTGCGACTGGTCTGATTGAGATACTTGTAGCAAGTTTTCAAGCTGCTGCTGAGCGAGTCCTGTGGGCAGAGAAGACACGCTGAGGTGGAAGAAGTCGAGGAGCAGGAATGGGACAGAGACAAGCGTCGGGCCGTGGTCGGACTCCGGAGCCGGCTACAGACGCCCTCTCCCCGCAGCCAGTCCTTGGAGGGCCAGGAGAAGGGAGGGTAGGGGCAGCCCCGCGGAGGAGTCCCTGGGCCCGCACCGCGAGGCGCCGCGGCGGGGCTCAGTGCAAAGGTCCGCTTGAAGAGGGACATGGTCTTGGTGCTGCAGGCAGCTGCGGCCATCGGAATCGCAGGTTTAGCGTTCAGTTTTTCCTCCATAGACCCAAGTGGAGCTGGAAGGCGACCACCCAGGGCGGGGCGAGCTCTCCCTTGGCAAAAACACTGTCTGCAGGCCTGTCCCTGTGGCCCCGCCTGCGCACGTGGAGGGCCACTGGCCAGCCAGCTCGCTCAACCCCGCCTCCCAACCACTGTAGAACCCTTCTGCTTTCTCCCTTCACCCGGGAACAAACAATCTGCCAAAATAACCCGTTCCACTCTTTATAAAGGAGCTCTGGTAGCATAGTGCCTAAGACACTTAACTGCTGACCAGAAGGCTGGCGGCTCAAACCTACCAGCCAATTCTCAAAAGGAAGGTGGGACAATCTACTTCCAACGAGGGGTCGCTACAGGGGTCTCAATGACACTTGACAACTCTATAAAGTTGCTACTGCTCCCTTTAACCTGTATTATGCTCTTGAAAGCTAGCTTGCTATTCCTTTTAAGATTTCTTCTTGTCTTTCTCTTTGAAATTACAGTGGAGTGTTACGAGCTGCTTCCTGAATTTTACTCTTCCCTAAGGAAAACAAATAAGGACTGTGTTGTTCCGGGGGTAAAAAAAAAAAAAAAAAAAAAAAGCCGTATTTTCAACCCAAGTATATCAGAAAGAACTACTGACTGCTTTCAGGGGAGAAAAGAGGAAGATATGAAATACAGTAAGAGAATGGTGTAAAAAAATAATAATAATAATACAGCATATGCACTGACAAGAAATCCGATACATTCATTTTAGAATGTTAACAGTAAACCCTGTACCCTGGTGGAGCCCAGGTGAACTACGTTCTTTAGGGGTATACTCTCTAAAGTTCTTCTCATGGAGGAATATTATTTTGTCAAAAAATAAAGTCTTAAAAAAATTATGTAGCCAGGAGAATTTCATTTTTATTGCTATGTCCAATAAACAACTAATAATAAAAATTAGTATTCACTGGGCACCGTATATTAGTAAAGGAGCTCTGGTGGCGTAGTGCCTAAGGCATTTGACTGCTAAACAGAAGGCTGGTGGTTCAAAGCCACCAGCCACTCCTCAGAAAGAAGGTCAAGCAATCTACTTCCACAGTGATACTGCCTCGGAAACCCAAGGAGGGGTCACTATGAGTTGGATCCGACTCCACAGCAATGAGTTTGGTTTTTGGTTTAGAAAATCATTTAGAAATCATTTAGTCTGGTAAATAAAAATACTCCACAAAGATTTCATTAATCCATTAATTAAAAAAAAAAAAAAA
>NW_006921640.1:860168-862366 GCF_000298275.1 Orycteropus afer afer
CCATTAATTAAAAAAAAAAAAAAACTGCCATTGAGTCCATCCCGACTCATAGCTATCCTACAGGATAGAGTGGAACTCCCCCTACAGGGTTTCCAAGGTTGTATAAATCTTTATGGAAGCACATTGCCCCATTTTTCTCCCAGAGAGGATGGTGGGATGAAACTGCTTGTTAGCAGCCCAATGTTTTAACCACTGTGAAAACTATGCTAAATTAATTCATCAACTTTTTTCCTTTCAGTGTGGAGAGGTAAGACTTCACAGTAAAATAAGAGAGAACAGAGACATACTGAGATCCATACCAGTTCTTCATAAGCACTGTCATCAGATCACAAGTATTCCTCTCACTGCACTGTCAAAGCTTTAACCCACAGCTACAACTAGTGGTTTCCTGGATAATGTCTAACCATGAGTTTCAATAATTGCAAAGGGGCAATCACTGTGTATCTTAACACTGGTTTTGAAGAGCAACAGTCTTCATCCTTTCCAATACACCTCCTCCACTCTTACAGGTAGCAAGGTAAATAAAATTAATTCCCTATTTCCTTCCCCATCATTCTTTTGCCTGTAACCTATTTGTTTCAGCACTTCACTTTATAGGAATAATTTCCCCCGAAATTACTAAGAGTTCAGGAAGATATAACTATTAAACACACTATGGAAGGCACTGATCACTACAAAAATTTCCACTGCTTGATTTCTATGAACTAAGGGGGAAAACTACAGCTACAGGAAAAAAGCTACTCTCTCCCTACAGACTGCTGATATTTTCTGTTGCTGTCTGAGATTAAGTGCATGCCCAAGGAAATCTCAAGTGAGAGAAACAGAAATGAAGGACATTTAGAGAAATACTATGCTGTGGTTAGAAGTGCAAAGACTAAACTCCTAGGACTGGGGGCTCCAGCCTCAAGCTAAACATTTCCACAATAGCTACCAACCTTCCCCTTAAAAAAAAAAAAAAAAGATTACGGGGGGGGAGGGGTGGACAGGGGACAGGAGACGGGAGAGGGGAGGAATGGGGGACACGGGACCACACACAAGATGAAGACGGGACTTGAGAACTGAAGGAACATGACATGGTAACTACTATTTACTGGGCAGTAGTAAGTACCAAAGGAGCTCTGGTGGCCTAGTGAATAAGGCATTTGGCTGCTAATCAAAAGGTCAGTGGTTCAAACCCACGACCATCTCAGCAGAAGGACGATGGGGCCATCTACTTCCTTAAAGATTTACAACCTCAGAAACCCAATGGGGGTTGTTAGGAGTTGGAGTCAACTCAGTGGCATTGAGTTTGGGTTTTTTTTTTTTTTTTGGTTTTTTTTTTAAGTGCCTAGCACAATATATACATTTACCTTAAGTCCTTACAAAATCTTTAAGAAAGGTGTTACCAATCCACAATCTACCTGAAACCTTTGTGGCCAGATATGTAGCGGAATTCAGAAAGATAATAAAATGTATATACAGAACAGGTCCCTGGGTGATGCAAATGGTTTGTGTTCCACTTGGCTACTCACCAAAAGTTTGGTAGTTCAAATCCATCCAGGCATCTACTTCCATAAGATTACAGTCATTTGGAGGGAAAATGTATGCACAGGCCCAGTCAGTATGGAGTAGCATCTCATAACTAATTATGATGATCACAATTTCGTTAATCTAACTCTCAGTACACGCTCCTCTCACTCAGTTGCCAAATTAATGTTCCAAAAATATTGCTTTCATCATGCCATATCTCTGCTTTTAACTATCATTAGCTTCACTGAATACAGGTAAGCTTTTGGACTCCATTGACAAATACTGTTGACCACACACACCTGCCCTATCTCTAACCTACATTCTTCAATTTCAGTCAGGTCAGTTTCCACAACGCACATTCAGTCTTAACTACATGATTTGGCCTTTCCCCAAGGAGCTCTGGTGGTACAGTAGTTAAGGCATCTGGCTGCTAACCAAAAGGTTGGTGATTTGAACCTACCAGCTGCTCCATGGAAGAAAGATGATATGATTTGCTTCCATAAAGATTTACAGCCTTGGAAACCCAAAAGGAGTCGCTATGAATCAGAATCGACTCCACAGCAATGAGTTTAGATATTTTTGGTTTTGGCCTTTCCCCATTAATCTAAATCTAATTACCGTTCTACGTATTACAACTTACCAAGTACTTTTGTCATGATTTTAAAAACCTTTCCCTCTAATCTATGTAG
>NW_006921640.1:862701-874110 GCF_000298275.1 Orycteropus afer afer
AGGTAACTATGGGGAGGAAGTGGGAGGGGAGCTGTTGCATTGTGGTAAACTGTGGTCAATGTCATGAGACAAAGTATATGTGAACCTTTGTATGGAAAGTAAATTTGTTCTGTAAACCTTCACCCAAATCACAATAAAAAAGAAAGAAAGAAAAAAACCTTTCCCTCTAAAACATTTCTACTTCACTAAAATTTGCTTAAGATTTACCTGTCATTTCACAGGTTACCCTACTTTTATATACCTGTTCTCCATTTGACTATGAAAGTGTTTAGGACAGACATTTTCCACATTGTATCCACTTTCCAAAAGTGTGTTCAACTTTTATCTGACTCTGGATGTTACAGACTGAATTGTGTGTAACAAAAATATGTGTTATCCACAAAAATGACCAGAATTACTGGTCAGATAAAGTCTGGTGGACTCGAGTTTGTGGGTCTTTTTTTTTTCTAATTAACATAGTTTAAGATTATTTTAAGAGCCCTGGTGGTACAGTGGTTAAGAGCTTGTCTGCTAACCAAAATGTCAACAGTTTGAACCCACCAGCTGCTCAGCAGGAGAAAGATGTGGCAGTCTGCTTGTTTAAAGTTCTCAAATAACTGTTGTATGTTGTTATGTGCCGTGGAGTCAGCCCCGACTCATAGCAACCCCTCTAACTATACCACACCTAAATACTGTGTTTACCTTTGACACTAGACTTTAAAATTTAAAGGAAGTGACCAGATTGGTAAATGATACGGACACAGTAACGCATTATGAATAACTAAAGGAAGAACACAAAACATATGGCCTTTTGTATCAGCATTCTTAGAGAATATATGCAGAAAAAAAAACACATCAAACTCACTGCCATAGAGTTGATCCCAACTCATAGTGACCAACCCTCCTTGGGTTTCCAATGCAGTATCACTACAGAAGTAGATCGCCCAATTTTCCTTTCCAAGAGTGGTTGGTGGGTTTGAACCACCAGCCTTCTGGTTAGCAGTCAAATGCCTTAGATATTATGCCACCAGAGCTCCCAGAGAGTATGTGAGCATTCTCTTAAAATACTGCATATACTATATTTCCAATCAAGGCTCCAGAAATGGAACAACGGGTGACAGCTGCAGGAAGATACATTTTCTGCTCCCTGTCAGATACCAAAACCAAAAAACCAAACTCACTGCGACCAGTGGATTCTACTCATAGTGACCCCTCCTTGGGTATCTCTACAGAAGTATATTTATTGCCCAATCTTCCTAACCAGGCTGATGAGTCTGAACCACCAGCCTTCTGGTTAGCAGTCAAATGCCTTAGGCACTATGCCACCAGAGCTCCCAGTATCTCTTACTAAACATGTATTTACTGAGCAAAACACAAGTGAAATGTATGTAAGGCATCCTCAAAAGGCTAATCCCCTATTCCAGCCAGAAGTGATTTCCCCCTTCAGTGAATTTCCTATGACATTAGTGTATTTTGCTATGTTTATGTCAGTTTCTTGTTCAAAAAGCTATAAGCTTACACTACTGATGGTAGAGGGTAAGCGAAAAAGGCTAAGACCCTCAAAGAGATGAACTGACAGTGACACAATGGCTGAACCGATGGGCTCAAGTATACAGCAAGTACTGTGAGGATGGCGCAGAACCCAGCAGTGTTTAGTTCTGTTGTACACAGGGATCGCTACGAGCTCGAATCCACTCCACGGCACCTAACAACCACCAGTGGTTCTGATCAGGGCCATAGTAGATGGATCCTGATAGAACACGAGAAGGAGATCATATAAACAAGAACTAGAAGGATGAGTAAGATTTCATTCCAGAAGAGGCATTCGCATGATAATAATCGTAACATTTGCATAGTTCATTATGGCCACAAAATTCTCACATGTCCCCTCCCACTTAATCTATTCATGTAATTTCAAATTTGTAATTCATGTGCCCGACTCATAGAGACCCTATAGGAGAAAACTGAATAGCCTCAGAGTTTCCAAGGCTGTTACGGGTTACGGAGGCAGACAGCCCCATCCTTCCCCCGCAATCCATTCACACACAAGTACAAATAAATATCACTCCTTGCGGAGAACGAATTGTGAAACATAACCATCCGAAAAAAAAAACAATCTCTTGAATGCGCAGAAACATCAAAAAAAAAAGCCAAGACAGCTGGAGGGGGCGGGAGTTCCCGCGACCGAGGCCAGGTTAGGGAGAAAGGGGTCTGGGCGGCGACCCGCCGGGTGGAGCCGCCCGGAGGCTGGGGTCTGCTCTCCTCCAAAGCCCAGGCGGAGTCTGAGGCGGTTAGCATCCGCCTATTGGCTCTTGCCTCAACCTCGGCCCGGGCCAAGCCGCCTCGAGCAGCCTCCCGCTCGGGTCGGGATGTAGGGATGCTTGGCCCACCTTATCCATCTTCGGTAACACCTTCCAGCAGCTCCCCATCCGGAACCGCAGCAGGTTGTAGAACTCCTCGGGGTGCCCAAGGCACTTCACGAACTCCATCCCGGCGACGGGCGGGCTGTGGACCAGCTCCTCAGTCCTCACCTTTCCGGTATCTCAGGTTTCCCACCCGCCTGACACTCAACGGTGGAAAAGGCAGAGGAGCGCGGGGAGGGGCGGGGAAAGGAGGAGGACTCAGCTCAGCTGGTCTCTGCCCGCCTCCCGCCTCCTGCCTCCCGCCTCCCTCCAACCGGCCTCGGGCGCTCGCGCCGCGGCCCACGGCCTCACCGGATGACCTGATGGGCGCTGATTGGCCATCGCTGCTCGCCCCAGGAAGACGCCGGCCAATTGGAAACGGAACGAACCTGGTGTGACGACCATATTTTAGAACCTAATTGGAGGGTGATAAAGAGGCAGGGTATCGGGATTGGAGCTTTTTTAACGGGGTTGGGCCTTTGTTTTCCTCTGCTGGGGAAACGGGCGGAATTGGGAGGCAGGAAGGAACCGGATCTAGGGGATCTAAGGTCCGTTTTGGCTGAGCTGTACCATTGTGAATCGAGAGGAGAAGATCCTCACCGGCAAGTTTCTGCTAAGATTTTGATAAGAAAATGCCAACAGTATTTAATTTTCCTTGTTCTTGGCGAGTTAGCTTTTCAGATACGCGGAGGCCTACAATGGAGCAGAAAATATTTAAAACTTGGGTCTAGTTTCAAGTTGTCCAGTCTTTATTGCCAACGCATGAAAATAAAAGCTTGGCGGAGTCATCCTAAGCATGTATCCCTTGCGGATCCGTTCACCTGCCTTCCACACCACATGTTGTAATACCTGGCATGCGGTGTAGCAATAATGTTCCTCTCATTGCCAGTAATGCTCCTCTCTTATTGCCGGACTTTGCTGTCTGCAAAGGACTTTCACTTTTCTATGGGTGGTGCTGTGCTAGGGGGAAAAAGACACTAGATTCAAACATGTTCTATAGAGACCTTTTTATTAAATCCTTAAGACAGGGCAAAAGACACTCATCTAGGGTGAGGGAAACCATAAGCATGTGCATAGTAAAGCAGAATGGTGGCCGCTGAGCCAAGGCCATAAAATAAATAAATGAATCACTGCCATTGAGTTGATTCCGACTCATAGTGACCCCCTTTGGGTTTCCGAGGCGGTAAATCTTTAAGGAAATAGATTGCCTACTGTTCCTTACCCTGAACCACCAACCTTCTGGTTAGCAGTCAAATGCCTTAGGCACTAAGCCACCAGAGCCAAGGCTACAGGGCTAATTATATATGATACAAAATAATGGAATCACAAAATCGTGATGAGTGGCAGATTAATCATCACTGTGCAGGCAGAACTACATAAGCAGTGAAAGAGCCACATTTGGCATATGTACACAAAGATTGAAAACTGTTACAGGATTGGACTCTATGGCTTGACCACCTGGCTATGTTGTGGTCTGAGTACAACTTATGACTATGTGGCCCTGTGTCACAGCCACAAAGTGGCTACAAGACAATACCATTATCCCAACCTTTAGTTTAAATTAGTTATCAAGTGGCTATTTTCAATAAATCACTAAGGACATACCAGACAAAGTCCCTAGTGCTTCGTGTGAGCATAATCTACTTTTAACCACATTATTCCCTAGAGCATATTGCCCCTCCCTAGATTTGTCCCAGACTTGTCTGGGCATAGCCACATTGCTGGTTTAATGATAGAAAAAAACCATATGGAGTCTAAACTTATGTCAAGACTCAAAATAGAGTTAGGGCCCTGCTGTAGACTGCAGCCTTCCACAAACCAAGTGCTTTAGAATTTCAGCTCTAATACCAAACAAACAAACTCACTGTCAGACAGTTGATTCCTACTCATGGCAACCTCCACTGGGTTTCTGAGGCTGTAAATCTTTACTTCTATGTAGCACCTGGTGGGTTGAACCACTGACCTTCTGGTTAGCAGCTAATGCCTTATCCACTACCTCACCAGAGCTCTAATACAGTACTCAAATATAGCAAGGATTGTGAGGAGAGTGCCCAACTAGGTAGTGTTTCATTCTGTTGTACACAGGGTCACTATGAGTCAGAGCCAACAACAACAGTGCCAATCACTCATAAAGTTTCAATACTCCCTTTAAAATCATTTTAGATACCACTTAGTGTAGTGGTTATCACATTCGCCTCACACGTGAAAGGTCCCCAGTTGGAAGCCAGGCAGAAACAAGTTGCTTTTACTAGGAGCTCTGGTAGCATAGTGCCAAAGGCACTTGACTGCTAACCAGAAGGCTGGCGGTTCAAACCCAACAGCCACTCCTCGGAAGGAAGATGGGGCAATCTACTTCCGTAGTGATACTGCCTCGGAAACCTCAGAAACCCAAGGAGGGATCACTAGGAGTCGGATCTGACTTGATGGCACATAACAACAACAACAGCAGCCACTCCTCAGAAGGAAGGTTGAGCAATCTACTTCTGTAGTGATACTGCCTCAGAAACCCAAGGAGGGGTTGCTATGAGTCAGATTTGACTCAACGGCACGTAACAACAACAATAGTCCCCAAAAAGGACTAGGAAGTGTTACTACAACCCATGCAAGAGTGATGTGGAAATTTATATCCTAGATCTCTCTCAAACCCTACAAACTACTTGCTACCCTAGTCCACCTACAATATATTTTAACAAAGCAACCAGTGATCCTCTTATAGATAAGATCACTGCTGCAAACCTGGCAATGCCCCCATTCACTAGCCAAAGTCCCTAAGAGGGCTGACATAGCTCTGCATGATTAATCGCCCACCCCCATTACCTCTCTGACCTCCATCTTTTACTCTCTGGCCCTACAGCCCTATTCTCAAGCTGTTCACCCTTCATGCAGTATTGTATCCTGCACTTTGCTAACTCTCTCACCTTCTTCAAGTCAGCTCATAGCTCACCTTCTCATGCTTGAGCCCATCATTGCAGTCACAGTGTCAGTCTATCTCATTGAGGGTCTTACCTTCTTTCCTGACCCTCCACTTTGTTGTTGTTGTTATGTGCCATCAAGTCGGACCCGATTCATAGAGACCCCTCCTTGGGTTTCCAGGTCAGTATCACTACAGAAGTAGATTGACCCTCCCTTTACCAAGTGTGATATCCTTCTCCAGGGAATGGTCCCTTCTAACAACATGACCAAAGTAAACGCAAATGCAACACAATCATTGCTGTGGAGTCAGATCTGACTCATAGTGATTCCTCCTTGGGTTTCTGAAGCAGTATCACTACAGAGTAGATTGCCCATCCTTCCTTCCGGGGAGTGGCTGGTGGGTTTGAGCCACCAGCCTTCTGGTTAGCAGTCAAATGCCTTAGGTACTATGCCACTAGAGCTCCCATGACCAAAGTAGGTGACACCAAGTCTGGCCATTCTCACTTCCAAGGAGCATTCAGCTGCATTTCTTCCAGGACAGAGTTGTTGCTTCTTCTCCAGTCCATGGTATTTTCAGTATTCTTTGCCAACACCACAATTAAAAAGTATTGACTCTTCTATGGTCTTCCTTATTCATTGTCCAGCTTTCACATGCATATGAAGCAATTTAAAATACCATGGGTTGGGTCAGATGCACCTTAGTCTTCAAAGTGACATCTTTACTTTTAACACTTTAAAGAGGTCTTTTGCAGAAGATTTGCCCAGTGCCATACAGCATCTGATTTCCTGACTGCTGCTTGAATGGGTGTTGACCGTGGACCCAAGTAAAACGAAATCCCTGAAACTTTAATCTTTTCTCCATTTAGCATGATATTGCTTATTGGTCCAGTTGTAAGGATTTTTGTTTTCTGTATGTGTACTCCATGTTTCAGACTATAGTCTTTAATCTTCATCAGTAAGGGCTTCAAGTCCTCTTCACTTTCAGCAAACAAGGTTGTGTCAACTGCATATCTCAGGTTGTTAATAAGTCTCCCTCCAGTCCTGATGCTGCGTTCTTCTTCATATAGTCCAACTTCTCAGGTTATTTGCTTAGCATACAGATTGAATAAGTATGGGGAAAGGATACAACCCTGACACACTCCCTTCTTGATTTTAAACCATGCAGTGTCCCCTTGTTCTCTTCAAGCAACAACCTCTTGGTCTATGTACAAGTTCCTTATGAGCACAATTAAGTGTTTCAGAATTCCCATGCTTCTCATAATTTGTTATGATACATGCAGTCAAATTCCTCTGCATAGTCAATAAAACACAGGTAGATATCTTTCTGGTACTCTTGGCTTTTAGCTAAAATCCATCTGACATCAGCAATGATACCCTTCATTCTATGTCTTTTTCTGAATCTAGCTTGCATTTCTGGAATTCCCTGTCAATATACTGCTGCAACCACTTTTTAATTATCTTCAGCAAGATTTTACTTGATATTAATGATACTGTTTGATAATTTCCACATTCTATTGGATCACCTTTCTTTGGAATGGGCACAAATATTGATCTCTTCCAGTCAGTTAGCCAGGTAATTGTCTTCCAAATTTCTTGGCATAGACCAGTAAGTGTCTTCAGTGCTGCATCTGTTTGTTGAAACATCTCAATAGATATGCTGTCAATTCCTGAAGCCTTGTTTTTCTGCCAATTCTTTGAAGTAGGTTGAACTTCTTTCTTCAATACCATTGGTTCTTGACCATATGCTACCTCCTGAAATAGTTGTATATCAACCAATTATTTTTGACTCTGTGTTTTCCTTCCATCTTCTTTTGATGCTTCCTGAATCTTTCAATATTTTGCCCATAAAATATTTCAGTACTGCAACTTGAGACTTGAATTTTTTCTTCAGTTCTTTCAGCTTGAGAAATGCTGAGTGTGTTCTTCCCATAATAGAGCATAGAGAGGGCAAAGTTATAAAAACTTCTTGGCCATAACCAAACACCTTGAAGGACTGAGTCACTGGGCTTGGGAGTTTAGGATTATAGTCTCCGGAGAAATCTAGGTCAATTGGCATAATGTGGTCCAGAAAGACAATGTTCTACATCCAACTATGATGAGTAGCAACTGGGGTCTTAAAAGCTTGCAAGTAACCATCTAAGATGCAACTATTGGTCTCTCCCAGTCTAGAGCAAAGAAGAGTAAAGAAAATAAAAGACTCAAGGAAACAATTAGTCCAGAGAATTAATGGACCACACAAACCACCGCCTCCACTAGCCTGAGAACAGAAGAACCAGATGGTACCCTGCTACCACTACCTACTTCTCTGGTCCAGGTCACAATAGAAGGTCCTGGATAGAACAGAAGAAAATCAAAATCAAAATCACAAAGATGAGACTTAGGTCTGATAGAGATTAGTGGAACCCATGAGACTGTGGCTCTTAGACAGCCTTCAAGCTTAGAAGTGAACCCACTACTGGGGATCAACTTTCAGAAAGACAGTAGGCCCATAAATTGACCAATAATGTCTTTGAGGAATGTAGTCTCAGTACAATCAACTATGCAAGACCAAAAGGGCTACATTTGCCAAAAAACAAAGTTCGGAAGGTAGGAAAGAGGAACAAATGGAACCAAGGAAGGAAATAGGAAGAGTGCTGTTACATTGAGGGGATTGCAACTAATGTCATGAAACAAAATGTGTACAAATTGTTGAATAGAAAACTAATTTGTTCTGAAAACTTTCACCCAAACTACATGCAGTGCAGTAATTACTTAATTTGGCCCTTCTAACCATGATCCTTGTGACTCCCACAAGATGACTGGGTGGGACCATGCAAATGTGAGGTGCTTGTAACCCACCAAGGGGACTGGATAGCTTGCTAAGAATGTAAATAAGGTACATGGCATCCTTGTGAGGGTAACCCACTGCCATCAAGTCAATCAGACTTATAGCAACTCCATAGGACAGATTAGTACTGCCCCTAGGGTTTCCAATGCTGTAAATCTTATTGAAGGAGACTGCCCCATCCTTCTCCTGCAAAGTGGCTGGTGGTTTCCAACAACCAACCTTTTGGTTAGCATCCCAGTGCCTTAACTACTGCTTGTGGTTAACCACCAGAGCTTGTTGGGGTGGGACTGTGCAAATAAAATGTATTGAACCCTAACAGAGGGATTGGTAAGTTTTGCCATCTCATTAGGCTTAAAATGAGCCAACCCAGAGGTGGAAAACTAGAATCGCACTACCATCAAGAAAGAAGAACCAGGAGTGGAGCACATCTTTGTACCTGAGATCCTGGTGCTGAACTTCCTCGATCTGGTGACAGGAAGCTGTAACACTTTGCTGGGATATCAAGAGATGGCAAGAAGCAGTGGCAGAGGAACCGTGACAACAGAGGCAGCAGAACCAAGAGATCTGTGCAAGACAGAGCAATGGGTTTCCTCAACCACTGAATAAGAAAGTGAGTGGAGTGGGGTGCTTCTAGGCATTTATCTGTGGAGCCAGAAGAGATTTGTAACACTTGCCTGAGCAGGGTAGAGACCACATTGAGGGATAAAGGGCCAGAAAGAGACTTGCTTTTGCCCTCAGCTGAGGGGAGACTGTCCTGATTGATGAAATGCATCTTGAGTATTCCTGATCCTAAAGTGTAACCTGTTACTTCCCTAATAAAACCCATAATCATGAATATTGTCTATGAGTTCTGTTGGGGCCATTAGAATGGATTATCAAACCCAGCAGAGAAGTAGAAAGTGCTGTTGGAGGCACAGTTGGTGTTAGAATCAGTAAAAACGTTGTAGGATGGCAGCATGTCTAACCTCTGCCCCATAGAAATTAGCCTTGTGCTGATCCTTCTCCCCACTCATGAAGTTAGAGGTGGTCAGGCAATGCTGCCTCCAAGCCTTTTTTACCACAATAAAATGTTCAACAACAATAAAACCAAGAGACAAGATGAAAAGAGACAAGAATCTACCCCCAGAGCTGACAGAGAGAGAAAGCCTTCCACTGGGTTTGGACTTCTAGTCTCTTAAACTGTGACAAAATAAATTCCTCTCCTTTAAAGTCACTCACTTGTGGTATTTCTGTTATAGCAATACTGAGAAACTAAGACAGTCTCCTGTCCAGTCACTCCCCTACTTTCAATCCCTTATCCAACCCTAGCAGTGCTTGCAGTTTCCCAAATAGGCCACAGTACTTCACCTCTGCCCAAGTGTACACAGAGCTGGAATGTCCTTCCCTGCTCTTTGCCCAGCTACCTGCCACTGCTTCATTACAGCTCAGTAGGTATTCCCTTCTTCAGGGATCCTTTTCTGAAGTTCTTTGCCCTCTTATTCATCTGTTCTTTAACTTAACAAACATTTGTTGAACACCCACAGTGTGGGAGACACTAGGAAAGACAAAGATGAGTAAGATATAGTTCCTACACCCAAAGAGCTCACAGCTCAGAAGAAAGAAATTTTTGATGTGATGGTGCTATTTATTAGAGATGTAGTTGGAATATCTAACCCAGCTCCTCCAGTCAGACTTAGAAGTGCCCAACCTGACAGACTGCATATGCAAACACACAACAGTCACATCATCTGTAGTAGAACACTGATTCATGACCTCTGCAACAACCAGTCCAGGGAAGCCAAACCACAACCACTGCAGCAATTGTTCCAGAAAGGCCAGGATTTGGTCAATGACTGTCAGCTTCTCTGAGTTTGCCCCTGCTTTTAACTCAGTACTACCAACCAGAGAAAGCCAAATATACTCCCCAAACAAATTACATAAGATGCCTGTTGGTCCACCTCCAGCTTTGCATGCCAGTGACCTCCAATCAGAGTGTATCTGAAGCTGCTTCTTTTCACCACTTAAAGCTTTCACATGCCACTGCCTGCCTTTGAGCTTCTGTCCAATGCAAGTGATGGTGGTGACCCAGCAAGCTCTGAACAAATAGCCTCTGTTTGTTTTTCCTTGGTTAGTCTTTATTTCCACAAAATAACTTGTTAATCAGTACAAGATAATATTCAGTAGTTACTCTCATCCTAAACTTTCTGTATTATAATTACCTCTTATTTTTCTAACCCCTCACACAGAACTCATCAGGGCCAGAGGTTATGTCTCTAACCACAGGACTTGGCAGAGAACAGCATTACAGGTCTCCATTACTGTTTGTTGTGCCCAAATATGACCATTTTGTTGTGCCCAAATATGACCACCTCTGGTTAGAAGGCACTGAAAGTACAACTAGGGAAGAGTTGCCTCCTCAAAATAGAGTCGACCTTAATGACATGGATGGAGAAAGCTTTCAGGACCTTCATTTGCTGATGCAACATGACTCAAAACGAAAAAAAGAAACAGCAAACATCTATCAACAATCAGAACATGGAATGTACAAAATATGAATATAGGAAAATTGGAAGTTGTCAGAAATGAAATGGAACACATAAAGATCAATATCCTAGGAAATAGTGATCTGAAATGGACTGATATCGGCCACTTTGAATAAGACAATCATATACGTTGCTGGGAATGACAAATTGAAAAGGAATGGAATCCCATCTATAGTCAAAAAGAACATTTCAAGATATATCCTGAAGTACAATGTTATCAGTGATAGGATAATATCCATACACCTTCAAGGAAGATCAGTTAATTTGACTACTATTCAAATTTACTCATCAACCACTAACATCAAAGATGATGAAACTGAAAATTTTTATGAACTTCTGCAATCTGAAAGTGACAAAACATACAATCAAGATGTATTGATAATTACCAGTGATTGGAATGCTAAAGTTGGAAACAAAGAAATGTCAGTATGTGGAAAGTATGGCCTTAGTGATAGAAATGATGCTGGAGATCACCTGATAGAATTTTGTAAGAACAACAACTTACTTACTTCAGATAACTTTTTTCAACAACATAAATGGGGACCATACATGTGGACCTCACAGCATGAAATACACAGGAATCAAATCAACTAAAAAATCCAAAAAAAACCAAACTCACTGGAGTTGAGTCAGATCCGACTCATAGCAACCCCTCCTTGGGTTTCTGAGTGGTATCACTATGGAAGTAGATTGCCCAATCTTCCTTCTGAGGAGTGGCTGGTGGGTTTGAACCACCAGCTTTCTGGTTAGCAGTCAAGTGCCTTAG
>NW_006921640.1:874360-876608 GCF_000298275.1 Orycteropus afer afer
GCAACCTTAAAAATATCCCACCTGAATTTAGAGACCATCTCAAGAATAGACTTGACACACTGAACACCAATGATCAAAGACCAGATAAGTTGGGGGATGACATCAAGGACATCATTCATGAAGAAAGCAAAAGGTCATTAAAAAAGACTGGAAAGAAAGAAAAGATGAAATCAGATGTCAGAAGATACTCGAAAACTTGCTCTTGAATGTAGAGTAGCTAAAGCAACTGGAAGAAATGATGAAAGTAAAGGAGCTGAACAGAAGATTTCAAAGGGTGACTTGAGAAGACAAAATAATGAAATGTGCAATAATGAAATGTGCAAAGACTTAAAGTTAGTAAACAAAAAGGGAAGAATGCATTTTGATGTTTCTCAAGCTGATAGAGCTGGAAAAAAAAATTCAAGCCTCTAGTTACAATATTGAATAATATGGACATAATATTGAGCACTGCAGGAAGCATCAAAAGAATATTGGAGGAAACAGAGTCACTATATATATAAAAAAAAAAAATTGGTTGACATTCCACCATTTTAGCAGATAGCATATGATCGAGAATGGATGGTATTAAAGGAAGAAGTCCAAGCTTCATTGAAGGAATTAGAGAACAAAAAGGTCCTAGGAATTGAGGGAAAAGAACTGAAGTGTTTCAACAAAGACCAACACTTTAACAAGATATTTAAGAATGCTGAAAGCACTCACTCAGCTATGCCAAGAAATTTGGAAGATAGCTACCCAACCAACTGATTGGAAGAGATCCATATTTGTGCCCATCCCAAACAAAGATGATCCAACAGAATGTAGAAATTATCAAACAATATCATTAAGATCCCATGCAAGTAAAATTTTGCTAAAGATAATTCAAAAACAGTTGCAGCAGTGTATTGACAGGGAACTTCCAGAAATACAAGCTGGATTCAGAAAAGGATGTGGAACAAAGGATATCATTACTAATGTCACATGGATCTTGGCTGAAGGCAAAGAATTCCAGAAAGATGTTTACTTGTGTTTTATTAACTATGCAAATGCATTCAATTGTGTGGACCATAACAAATTAGAGATAACATTTCATAAAAGGGGAATTCCAGAACACTTAATTGTGCACGTGAGGAACGAACCTATACACAGACCAAGAGGCAGGTGGTTTAAAATCAGGAAAGGTAAGAGTCAGGATTATATGCTTTCACTATGCTTATTAAGTCACAGAACTTGAACTATACAAAGAAGAATGTGGCATCAGGATGCTTGCAGAAAGTGAAGATGACTTAAAGCATTTACTGATGAAGATCAAATATTACAGCCTTCAGTATGGAAAAATTTCCTCACAACTGGACCAATAAGTAACATCATGATAAACGGAGAATAGATTGAAGTTGTTAAGAATTTCATTGTACTTGGATTCACAATCAAGGCACATGGAAGCAGCAGCCAAGAAATCGAAGGATGTGTTGTATTGGGCAAATCTGCTGCAAAATATCTCATTAAAGTGTTGGGGAAAAAAAAAAAAAAGATATCACCTGGAGGACTAAGGTGCAAATGACCTAAGCCATGGTATTTTCAATCACCTCATATGTATCCAAAGCTGGACAAGGAATAAGGAAGACACAATAATAACTGATGCCTTTGAAGCATGGTATTGGTGAAGAATATTAAATACATCATGGACTTTCAGAAGAATGAGCAAATCTGTTTTGGAAGAAGTATGACCTGAATGCTTCTTAGACATAAGGGTGGCAAGACTTCATCTCATACATTTTGGACATATTATCAGGAGAGAACAGTCTCTGGAGAAGGACATCAGGCTTGGTAAAGTTGAGGATCAGCAAAAAAGAGAAGACACTCAATGAGACAGACGTGACACAATGGCTGCAATGATGGGCTCAAAGATGGCAGGGACTGTGAGGTGGGTTTAGAACTGGTCATTGTTTTGTTCTGCTATACACAGGGTCAGTATGAGTTGGAACTGGCTTGACAATACCTGAGAAGTAACAACTGTTTGTTGAATAACAATGCTTGAAATCGGGACAATTCTCGAACTTTCAGAACACAGTTAGGGCAATGCAGTGCAATGGGTTTATTTTATATATGACCTTTCTGGTCTTGAGTTTGTAGTTCTGTCAACTTAATTTGCTAGGCCACAATCTTACAAAGGGATTGTTCAATCTACTATGCAAATAGGATGCATAAAATAGTATGCAAGTTAAGTGATTGCAATCGACTGAGGGATTGGTCAGTTTTGCCATTAAGCTAG